>NC_069789.1:98465839-98768869 GCF_027406575.1 Nycticebus coucang
AGGCAACTCTTACTCTTCCAACTTGAAGCAGAGAAGAAAAAAGCCTGGACAACCCTGGAACATGTGGCCTGAGTTTCTGCATTTCTAAATAAACTCCCAGGTGATACCAATGCTGCTGGTCTATGCACCATACTTTAGAACAGTGAAGTATAAAATATTTCTTTATAGGTCAGATCAATTCTAAAAAATTCATCAAAGACAAGCTGAGAGAAGGATGTATAATCTTTCACCATGCTCATGTAAGAGTGATAAACAGTACTAGTCACTTGCCCAAAGTAGGGCTGAAGTGCAGAGAGCACTTCCTCACCTCTTTCCAAATCTTGACTCATAAAAATATAACCATTTCAGTACATCTTTCCTAGTACCCTACTTAGAACTACGACTCACCTGACCCCAGTACTCCTTAAGCCTCTCCCTCAATCTACTTTTCTCCCTAGCACTCATCACCCATTTTTTGTCTGATTTGATCACTGTTTGGTGTTTTATGATGAGTGCCCAGAACATAATAGATGCTCAATAAATATTGGCTGAATGACTAAACCGTATTTAACATGCTCCTGACACTGAACATGGTAAATGCTATTATTACCTGATGGGCAATAACTATTCATTAAGACAAAAATAAATTTAATATTCCTTCAGTTGCCATGAATTTTCATAACATTAAGTGTTGTGCCCAGATCTCAAAATCCCCCACAAAGACCACTAAGGAGCCGAGTCCGATGCAAAAGCAAAAAAGCCGTTTTATTGCAAGCTCGAGCTTGGGCCCCTGGGGTCTCCATTACAACGGAGTGGAGCCAGGAGCCCCCAGCTCTGGAGCAGGGTGTTTTTATGGTCCCACGCAGCAGGTGGGTGTGCATAAGCTTGAAACAAAGGGGGCGCTTCTGGATTGGTTAGGTGGGGGGGGTCCCTGATTGGTGGGCAGTTGTCTCATGATTCTGGGGAATTGCCTGGGCTTGCCTGAAAGATGAAACTTACTGAGTGAAATGGCGGAGGGTGAGGGGGAGCAAAACTTTTAAGATGGCGCTGGTCTTTCATAAGCTATAAGATAAAATAATAATCCACAACCAGAGTCAATTTTCCCCCTCAAAAGATATTTGCCAGTGTCTAGAGACACTTCTAGTTGTCCGAGTGGGGGTGGGGGTGGAATTCAAGAACAGAATTCCACATCTGCACAGAACAGATGCCCACAGAAAACCATCAGGTTCAGATGTCAATAGTATCAAGATTAAGAAAGGTTAAGATAACATTAAACAATATTCTGTTTCTCAAAAATAAAATAAAATAAAATAAAGATTTTCTTATATCCTCTGCCATATAATTTGCAGAATTTCTAAAGAAGACACTCTGATTAGTTTTAGGCTGTAAATTTTATAGATGCAGAATTGGGGGATAATCTTAAAGCCTCCCTCAAGCCAGACTCAGGTTCTGTGGTTCTCAGTCCAGCATATTTTCCTTCTTTAAATTTCTGATAATTTCTATCACAATAAGAACCTAACCTAATTGGTTTTCTAACTCTACTTAATTAGAACAAAAGTGAGTCAAAATATTTCTGTAGCTAAACTTGGTATAAATTAGCACGATTCAATTTGCATCACTGTTTACAACAGTTCCAAAGTAGATTAATACTTCCTTAAAAACTTAAAAACTCCTTAAAAACTCAGTAAATGTTCAGTGATTAAAAAAAATACAAGAAAATTATATAACTTTTAGAAAAAGGAGCTAGGACAAAAAAAAAAGTCATCCAAAATGCAAAATTCATAATTCTTAGTAAAATTTTTATATATTATCTTTCTACAAAACTAAAACATTCAATGCAAATTTAATAACCTCTAAATAATTCTGTAATTACAAAAACATTTACTTACTTGCCCTCTGCCAGGATTTTCCTTTGGAACAAGCAGAGATACCACTGGTCCATATTTTTGACATTCCTCTTTTACATCTTCTACAACATCTGGTAATTACAACACATAACAGTAACTGCTATGATATGATTAATAAGCATTCAATATTTAAAAATTTTAAATCATCAAAGAATTCATGAATACATACTATAAGGTCATTTTCCATATATTCTAAAATTAAGCTTTATGAATATAAATTAAATGCATTTAATAATTTTCTTTTTGTATTTTAAATTTAGTGATTTGAAGAGGTGACACATTCCAATAATTCAAAATTTTAAAAACTAAAGTTTTCCTAACATCTCCCCAACTGCCATTCCATTCCCCTTTTTGATGGCAACAAACATGATCAGTTTCTTCTGTGTTCTGCCAGAATTATAACATATTCAAGCAAATATGGTTACATGTGCTGTAGATAAAATAAGGTAATTTTGCTTTTTCTTTATTAAACAACATTATCTTGTAGATGTTTCCATATCATTATATAAAATTTTCTCATTTGTTTTTATGGTTGTGAAGTATTACACATGCTCAATAAACTGGAATGTCCTTTACATAATTAAACTATTTCCAAACTGTTTGCTATTACAAACACTACTGTAACAGACGACGGGTGCAGAGCTCCATGCACTTGTGTGTGTCTAAATTGACATGAAATTGTAATTGTTAGAATTACCAACTTGCTTTTTTCATAAAGGTTTACCAATGTAAACTGCGTCCACAGAAGTATGAGAACATCTGTGTTCCTGCACCCTTACCCACAAGAGGATTATTATTAATAAATGTTTTCATCACTGGTAATTTAATGGATAACAAAGATATTGCAGTTTGGTTTTAATCAGCATTTCAATAATAAACAAATCTGAAAATGTGTGAAGTACATTTGTACTTCCTTTCCTACAAACTGTATTAATAGCTGTAAACATTTTTTCTTAACATATTATTTGCCTTTTGATCTTTCTTACGATAGTTTATGTCAAGGTAGAATTTGTTGAATTATCATTATTTTATTGCTTCTTAGTTTTGTGTCATATATGAGAAAGGCCTTTCCTACTCCAATATTAAAAAATAAAATTTCCAATAATTTTCAAATTAAAAAAATTCTTTCCTTCCCTCCTGCCACACTTCCTTCCTTCCCTCATCCCTTTCTTTTCTTTCCTTATTTCACTCCCTAAAATTGTTTTTATTTTTTTTTTTTTTTGAGACAGAGCCTCAAGCTGCCACCCTGGGCAGTGCCATGGAATCATAGTTCAATGCAACCTCCAACTCCTGGGCTCAAGCGATTCTCCTGCCTCTGCCTCCCAAGTAGCTGGGACTACAGGCGCCTGCCACAACGCCCGGCTAGTTTTTGGTTGCAGCCGTCATTGTTGTTTAGCAGACCCTGGCTGGATTCAAATTCGCCAGCTCAGGTGTACATGGCTGGCGCCTTAGCCACTTGAGCCATAGGTGCTGAGCTCCCTCACTTGTTTTTTAAAAATATTTTATTTTATTTTTTTTTTTTTTTGCAGTTTTTGGCCAGAGCTGGGTTTGAACCCGCCACCTCCAGCATATGGGGGCGGCGCCCTACTCCTTTGAGCCAAGGCGCCACCCAAAATATTTTAATCTTTACTTGATTTGAAACTATACAATGTAAAGTTTGAATTCAACTTACTTCCCTGCCCCCATCAAAATTACAAGACAACTGTTCCAACATATATAATAATTTCCAGCTAAGAAATTGATCTATAGCTAACACATGCTATTTGATGATGACTCTGCTAAAGTACAAAGGTACTTAATGGAATTACATCATCTGTTGCATCTGTTTTCTTGGAAAACTCTTAAATACAAATATTTAACAGCAATGTTTATGCAAAGTTTAAATACTCAAGTGTATTTAGAAGCAGAAAAGTGTTACATAACAAGATACAAAGAAAAGAGTAGAGATGTCTCCTTAAGGTTTATACAAAAAAGCCCAGTGTTTAATCTCTTTATAGAAATTAAAATTGTGTGTAGACAGAATGAGGTGATGAAGACAGTAGGTGGACAGTCTTAAAGGACATAAGTAGTATTCTGAATTGATTCTAAGAGATTATTTGAGTCAATGTACTTTAGAGCTCAGACTAAAACAAGGCTGAGTGTAAGACTTTCTTTCAGACAGACACCCTGAAAAGTCCAGAGTCTGGAGACTTAAAAATATAGCAGACTCGGGGCAGTGCCTGTGGCTCAGTGAGTAGGGCACGGGCCCCATATACCAAGGGTGGCAGGTTCAAACCCAGCCCCAGCCAAACTGCAACAAAAAAGTAGCTGGGCATTGTGGTGGGTGCCTATAGTCCCAGCTACTCGAGAGGCTGAGGCAAGAGAATCACCTAAGCCCATGAGCTGGAGGTTGCTGTGAGTTGGGACATCACAGTACTCTAGAGGGCAACAAATTGAGATTCTGTCTCTTAAAAAAAAAATTAAATATAGGAGACTCAAAGAAACTACATTGTTTCACTTGGCAGTTAACTATATTAAAGCTCAGGGACATGAAATAATTTATCCTTTCAAGAGGTACTACAGTGAAATTAGCCTTCTCTGTAATGTTTTAATTTTTTACAAGCAATGTATTCAATATTAAGCAATTGATGTTTTAAATAGGAAAATAAGAGTTTTAGAGATACATAGACCCGACTCTTAATTTTTCTTCGTTTTGTGACTGAGCCTGAGTTTACTCATTATCTACAAAATGGAAAAATAATAACTACCTTTCAAGTTATATATAATTATATGTAAAATACTAGGCACAGAGTTAAGTGTTCAAAAAATGAGACCTATTGTCATGTGTCATAGAATGACACCAACTGACACAAGGATTATGTAGACTCAAAAAAGAATAATCTAAAAGAAAAGGATGTAAGACATAGAACAAGAAACAAAGTAAGGAGAAACGGAATCAGTACAAAACAAAGACTCCTGTTTTAAATGTTTTCCACTTTAAATAGTAGGATATAAAACTAAATACAATTTGTGGGCAAAAGATATAGAAAATCAAAAACTGTCAGGTCAAGAATCTAGAAAATATTTGAGTATGATGTTAGCAAATAATAACTAAGACACAGAAATCAATAAAATAATAAAGAAATAGGAAAAAATTAGAAAAGTTCAAAATTGAGTGCTGAATGACATTCACAGAAAACATGGGTTACTGGCTCAGTGCCTGTAGCACAGTGGTTATGGCGCCAGCCACATACACCAAGGCTGGTGGGTTCAAACATGGCCTGGGCCAGCAAAACAACAATGACAACTGCAACAAAAAATAGCCATGCATTACGGCGGGTG
This sequence comes from Nycticebus coucang, assembly GCF_027406575.1. Lineage (NCBI taxonomy): Eukaryota > Metazoa > Chordata > Mammalia > Primates > Lorisidae > Nycticebus > Nycticebus coucang. The sequence goes on from NC_069789.1 coordinate 98,471,047, forward strand.
CCTGTAGTCCTAGGTACTTGGAAGGCCGAGGCAAGAGAATCGCTTAAGCCCAGGAGTTAGAGGTTGCTGTAAGCTGTGAAACCACAGCACTCTACTGAGGGCGACATAGTGAGACTCTGTCTCAAAAATAAAAAAAGAAAGAAAACATGGGTTACTAGGCAAGAACTCTGTTAACTTTCTACCTACTCTCACTTATAACTGACAGAACTTATATGTAGCCATAACCAACATCTTTCTCTTCCAACGTATTTCCATGAGCAGGACCTATTCAGTGACTGCATGAGGTATCCTTCTTCTTACCCAAAAATAATCCCCAAGATCTGCTTTTTCTCCTCTATTACTTATCTCCTTAACTAGCACTTTTTCTCTTTAATTAGTGCCACTATTTACCAAATAGCTCAACTCAGGTGTCTAGGAGCCATCCAAAACTCTGCTTCACCATTTTTCTTATATCCAGTCACTCAATTAGGTGGACTGACCCATAGTGTATATCTTGTTCCATCTTTCCTTCCTTCCTACTATACACCAAATATTTTTTGAGTACCTACCGTGTGTGAATATAGCAGTTAACAAAATAATAATATAAAAAAATACTAGCTCTGACGGCACATACATTCTAGTGGTTAAAAAATAGCTAACATTTGCTGATTGCTTACTATTTGCCAGGTATTGGTCTAAGAAGTTTTTATTAATTAACTCATTTAATTTTCACAGCAATCCTATGAGATAGGCACTATTTACTATGTCTATTGTACAGATGAGTGGAAGCAGAACATAACCTCAGTCTACACTCTTAACCACTGTACAAAACTGCCTCTCTAGTAGTAGGGTTAGGTTGACACAAATGCTTCCTAATAAAACACATGCTCAATTATATCTTCCTCCCACTTAAAATTTTGAATAACTCCTTACTGCATACAACAAAAAGAGGTATTTATTGGGTGATTGCCATAAGCCAGGAACTGTTCTATGCCTGATGCAAAGTTCTTTCACCAGTGCTACTATGTCTGGGATAAAATCCAAATTCTTAAATACACTACCCAGGTGTACCCAGGCTACCTCTTTAGCTTTAACTGACAAGACTGTCACAACTATAATTGTGTATTATAAATCTGCCTCCTCTACTACCCTAAAGACAGGGAATAATACCAAGATGGCAACATAGGAAGTACTCAGTAAGTATGTCTTGAATGAACTATTAAGAACAAAAAAAAAGAGCAAAGGTAGAAAAAAATAACACAGAGCAGAGCTAGAAGAGAAAGAGCAGAGAGACAGAAGTTGCTGGGAAAATTCATCTTCTTTACTGATTTGGTAAAAGGAGTCAAAAAAACATTATGAATCAAAAAGTGAGGCTATTTTAGAGATCATATAGTTTGAAATCCTCACTGTATAAACTAGGAAAATATGAAAATTTTATGAATAGATAACTCTATTCGAGACTTAGGTAAGAAAAGACACATTAGACTATAACTTAGAAAGTACTAACCTTCATATTCTTCCTCATTCTCAAGATAATCATCATCCAGCACATTCAGCAGTCTTAGCACTGGAGTAGGAAGCATCACCAGATCTTCAATATGAGGGGCTGTTAAAATTCATCATGATATAGTTACATGTATTTAAATGTAAAAACCCCCCAAAATAAATCGGTGAACAAGAGAGAAAGGAGTTTCAGAATACAAATTACTCCTGATATCTTACTTGACTGTCAAATGATCAGGAACAAAATAAAAACACATATAACTTACCAAAAGGAATGCTAAAGAATGGACTGCACAATGCCATTTCAGCAGGAATTCTTCGGCTTGGATCATCATGAAGCATGCTAAAACAGGAAAACAAGTATCTTTACAATTATTGACAAAATGTAAGCAAGGTGGGCGTGGTGGCTCGTGACTGTAATCCTAGCACTCCAGGAGGCTGAGGCGGGTGGGTTGCCTAACCTCAGGAGTTCAAGACCAGAGGGCCATGGCACCATAGCTCACAGCAACCTGAAACTTTTTCAAGGTTTGACTTAAAAGAGGTGACTGAGACGGTCTCAAAAAAAAAAAAAATTAATTAATTAATTAAAAAAATAAAAATAAAAATGCAACTATTAAAGTAAAAATGTCTAAATGTTTATCACAACATCAGTTATGTTAGTATGAATCATTCACCTATAAAGAATATAAATTTCAGTTTTTAGCAAACAGTTCAATATATCATGACACATAACCATATGATTATAATGTGATTTAAAGTAATGCTTTTGACTAATAAAATGAACATAGGAAAGTGACTTGAACTCTGTAACAGTGAGTGGGGGGAAAAATAGACACAGACTTAGTAATACAATAAAAAGGAAAAAAAAAAAAACCACAGAGAGTAGTGGGACGATTGTTGAATCATGTCTAATTTCCCCTCTAATTTGCAACTTGATGACAAAACCAAAAAGCCCATGGACAACATTTATAACAAAACCATAGAGACACGCCAAAGAGCCAAAGCAACCTTGAGGAAAAAAAAAACAAAGCCTGAGGCATTACACTACCTGTCTTTAAAATATACTACACAAAGCTATAGCGACCAAAACAGCATGGTACTGATATAAAAACAGAGACATGGACCTATGGAACAGAATAAAGGCCCCAGAAATAAATCCCCGCACTTACAGCTAACTGATTTTTAACAAAGGTGCCAAAAATACATAAGGAGGAAAGGAGAGTCTCTTCAATAAACAGCGTTGGGAAAACTAGATATCCATAGAAGAATAAAACTAAATCCTTACCTCTCACCAAATACAAAATCAACTCAAAATGAATTAAGGACCTAAATGTAAGAACCCAAACTATAAAACACGATTAGAAAATAGGTGAAAGCTACATGACATTGGTCTAGGCAATGATTTTTTGGCTACAACCTCAAAAGCACAGGCAACAAATGCAAAAAACAAATGAGATTATACATACTATTCAATTAAAAAGCTTTTGCACAGTTAAGGAAACAATCAGCAGAATGAAGAGATAACCTACAGAATGGAAGAAAATATTTATAAGCTATATCTCTGCTAAGGGGTTAATATCAAAAACATATAAGGAACTCAATAACAAGGAAACAAATAACCCAGTTAAAAAATGGGCAAAACACATCCATAGACATTTCTCATAAGAAGACATAAGAATAATTAACAGGCTTATGAAAAAATGCCCAGTATCAATAAACATCAGAGAAATACAAATTAAAACCACAATGTGATCATTATCTTACAGCTGTTGAAAAGGCTAATAAAAAGACGTAAGTATTGGCAAGGATGGGGAGAAAAGGGAATTTTTACATACTGCTGGCAGGAATGTAAATTAGCATAGCGATTATGGAAAGCAGTATGGAGGTTCATCAAAAAGTTTAAAATAGAACTACCACATAATCCAGCAATCCCACCACTGGAAATAGGCAGCCCCAAGTTACAAATACCCAATTGACTTATGACTCAAAAATAGCAGTCATTACAGGTAATAGGTAAGTGTATCTGTTCTGATCTATACACAAATTTAACTTAAGAACAAATCTACAGAGACTATCTCATTTGTAACCTTATAAGTGCCTCCATTTATCCAAAGGAAATGAAATCAGTATGTTGGAGAGAAATCTATACTCCCACATTTATTGTAGCACCAGTCATAGTAGCCATCAGCTATAGTTAATGATGACATATTGTATTCCTGAAAAACACAGATGGTGAATGCTAAGCGTTCTTACTACAAAAATGTAGTGAGGTAACGCATTTGTTAATTAGCTAGATTTACCCATTTCACAATGTATATACACTTCAGAGCATCATGTTGTATGTGATAAACATGTATAATTTTGTCTGTCAGTTAAAGAAATGTTTTTAAAACGTCCACAAAGGAAAAAACAAAAGAACTGAAATGTTGTTACAACTTAATAAGGTTAGTTTATCTCTATATAGCTGCTGAAATGTTTACAGTGTAAAAGGGCTATTATTTCCCTATGATAAGTAAACATTTATTATTAAAAATAACCCAATTAAACTATCAGTAGCAGTAAAATTGCACCATACTGGTATCTATCTGCAAGGAAGCAGAGACAACAACAGTAGTACTAATGAACCAGAGGAAAGAATAACCCCAAATCATCAAAACGAAGCACAGCAGGCCAATTCGTGAAAAGTAGCCAGAATGACAAGGGGTTACACATTTTAATATCAAGGGAACAGAACGTAAAATCTGGAGGGGGTAGGGTAATCTAAATGCTAAAACCTCTTAAAACTAACTAGTCAAAGGTTCCTTCCACGGCAGTCTCACAGCAAGAAGAAATCATAAGAATAAAATCCAAATTGAGCAGGATGAGATAAATGGGGGGGAGGAGGAAAGGGATAAAGGGCACCAGAAAACAGTAGGGGAGAGGAAAAGCCAGGAGATGTCTGAATAACACCCCTCAGATGATGAATGCAACACAGAAAGACCACAATGCACTATAACCCACCACTTCGAAATGAGCAAAATATATTTTTTAAAACAATACAGATATGAAAAAGCAGTATGAATCAAAATTAGAAAATCTCAGAAATTAGGTTATAGAACTTAGCAAAGAATTAGAGATTTTAAAAAATCATTTTTATAGTCTTGAAAAAAAATCAAACCCTCTAGATCCAACTACCAATTTAGAGGAATTAAACAGAAATACGTTAAACTGCACCATAAAGATACAATCAGCAAAATTCAGACTGTGGAAAATTACACTGAGCCAACAATCTAGGATGTTCAGTAAATAAACTAAAAGAGATACGGGAGAAAAGAGATAGTAAGAGAAACCTTAAATTAAGAGAACTAAGGGCAGTGCCTGTGGCTCAACGGAGTAGGGCACCGGCCCCATATACCGGAGGTGGTGGGTTCAAACCCAGCCCCCAACCTCCACAAAAAAAAAAAAAAAAAAAAGAACTGAAAGGATTTTTTTTTTTTTAGAAGAGCAAAGCTAAACCACGCCAGGTTTAATGTGTTTAAGGATGTGCGCTTGAGTAATAAATCTATAATGAAAACAAGGAAGTAATTACCATAAAAGTTAGCTGTAGTGGCTACTTTTAAGAAGAAAGAAGGGGGTTGAGAAACAGAGGACCTCAGGTTGCTGGCAAAGTTCTACTTCTTGACACGAATGGTAGTTACAAGGTGGTTACAATGTTTCTAAAGATTCACTAAGCTACATCTTTATTTTACAAGTGGTTTCAGTTATCTCTGAGTTTGTTTATTTATTTATTTGGAGACAGAGTTTGCCCTTTGTATAGTGCCTTGATGTCTTACTTCACAGCAATCTCAAACTCTTGGGCTTCAGTGATTCTCTTGCCTCAGGCTCCCAAGTAGCTGGCACTACAGGCACTCGCCACACTGCCTGGCTATTTTTAGAGATGAAGTCTCACTCTGGCTCAGGTTGGTCTCTAACCTGTGAGCTCAGGCAATCCACCGGCCTCAGCCTCCTAGAGTGCTAGGATATCTGTGGTTTATTCTACAGAGAAAGGTTTGAATAACTTGCATGCATACATAATATGCAAAAGGACATTAAAAGGAAATACACCAAAGGGCTAACATTAGAAGGTAGGTTTATAACTTTTATTTTCTTCATCACAATTTTTTGTAGTTTCCAAAATTAGTATTAGTTGTATAACCTGGAAAAAAGCTATTATTTAAAATAATAAAAAATAACAAAGTCAATACTAGAACTTAAATGATTTAACTTTGGGGCTAGAGTCTATTTTTAAAATTTTACACTGCTAGCTCCTCAATGTAAAATCTAATTTGTTTTTTGTGTTTTTTTGAGACAGAGTTTCATTATGCCGCCCACAGTAGAGTGCCATGGAGTCACAGCTCACTCAAACTCTTGGACTCACATGATTCTCTTGCCTCAGCCTCCCAAGTAGCTGGGACTACAGACACCCACTACAACGCCTGGGCTATTTTTTTTGTTGTTGTTGCAGTTGTCATTGGTGTTTTTAGATGGCCTGAGCTGTTTTTGAACCCGCCAGCCTCGGTGTATGTGGCCAGTGCCATAACCACTGTGCTACAGGCTGAGCCATAAAAATCTAATTTGTAATACCCAGTATCAGTTAGATATTAACAGCTACTTACAACTAATTTGAAAAACACATACCAATAAGTATGTCCAAATTGAAGAGATTTTAGCAAGTTCTGTGGATTGTACCAATGCTAATTTACTGGTTTTGATATTATTCTAATGACATATGATTTCACCACTGTAGGAAACTACCTAAAGGATAGGGATCTCTCTGTAACATTTTCACAGTATCCTACATGTTTGTAATTATTTCAAAAGAAAAAGTTATAAAACAACTAATTTGAAGGTTTATAGGGCCAATAGTCCAAAGAAACTATCATACTAAGATTCAAAGATGGGCTCCATCCTTTTCTAGCATACCAATTCTTCTATTCATTTCTGGCTCTTTATTTTAGAAGCCTGAAAAGCCTACTTTGGCTAACATTGTCAGGCACCACTCAGCAATGTTTTAGTCAACAAGGGACCACATAAACAATGGTGGTCTCATAAGATTATAATGAACCTGAAAACTTTCTACTGCCTAGTGACAAAGCAGCCGCTGTATGCATCATAGTGTAATACATTACTCAGCAGCATGGGTGGCAACACTGGTATACATAAACATACTATGCTACTAGTCACATAAAATGACTGTACATACAATTACGTACAGCATATAATACCAGATAATAATAAATGACTGTTACTAGCTTATATATTTATTACTTTTTATTATCATTTTAGAGCATATGCCTTATAAAAAAAAAAAAGTGAGCTATAAAACAGCCTTCAGAGCAGTGGTTCTCAACCTTCTTAATGCCTCCTAATGCCGTGACCCTTTAATACAGTTTCTCGTGTTGTGGTGACCCCCAACCATAGAATTATTTTCGTTGCTAGTTCATAACCGTAATTCCGCTACTGTTAACAGAATCGTAATACAAGATGTATTTTCACTGTTACAAAGGGGTCACGACCCACAGGTTGAGAACCGCTGCTTTAGGGGCATTACCATCATAGGAGATGATACAACAATGCCTGTTAATACCCTTAAAGGTCTAGAAAAACAATGTGTAGGGGTAGAAGACAGTGATACTGATGATCCTGACCCTGTAGGCCTAGGGGCAAACAAGTGTGTTTGTGTCCTAGTTTTTAACAAAAAGTTTAAACATTTAAAAAAAATTGTAAAATTTAAAAATAGAAAAAAACTTGAAAATATAAAGAAAAATATTTTTGCATAGCTGTACAATGTGTTTTAAGCAAACTAGTATTAAAAAGAGCCAAAAGAAAATTTAGTTTATAAAGTAAAAAAGTTATAGTAAGCAAAAGTTAATTTATTATTGAAGAAAAAATGATTTCATAAATTTAATGTAGCCTATTCATGTAAGTGTTTATAAAGTGCACAGTAGTGTACAGTAAAATCCTAGGCCTTCACACCTTTTCACTACTTACCACTAACTCACCCAGAGTAACTTCCAGTCCTGCAAGCTTCATTTATATGACCACTGCTTAAATGGCCTGTGCAGATGTACCATTTTTTACCTATTACACTATTATTTTTACTGTATCTTTTTATGTTTAGATATGTTCGGATACATAAATACTTACCATCTGTTATAGCTGCCCACAGTATTCAGTACAGTAACACACTGCACAGGTTTGTAGACTGGGAGCATCGGCTGTGCCATACAGCCTAGCAGAGGTGTCCTAGGTATGTGTAAGTACACTCTATGATGTTTGCATGACACAACAGCCTAACACACATTTCTCAGAATGTCTTCCTGTCATTAAATGACACAGGATTGTACATATTTATTTTCAAAATATCTATTGTACTTTAATATAATCAGATATCAAAAACACTCTGTCTCCAGAGCTATTTAATGGTAAATATTTGAAGTATAACTTTTAAAACTACCTTATTCAAAATAGTGTTGATTTATTTTGGTCATGCAAAAAAGCAAACCTGGTCTTTCACTAAGACTCTTTTAAAACCGTTTTCCATTAATATTTAGAACTGCCAGAGCTAGGAAAGGCCAAAGCTATAGTGGTCCAGTTATCTATCTTCTAGTGAGTAAGTAGTTGCCAGGAAGGAATAAACATCTGGTATTCACTATAAACAAAAGAACATTCCTTTGAAAATAAATTTAGTAAAATTGCTTGATTCCTAATGCTTTTTCTTTTTTTTTTTTTTTTTTTTTATTTATTTATTTTTTTTTGGCCGGGTCTGGGTTTGAACCTGCCACCTCCGGCATATGGGACCGGCACCCTACTCACTGAGCCACAGGTGCCGCCCTCCTAATGCTTTTTATAGAAAGCTAGCCTATATAAGACTATCTGAACTAAAATTCTTACTTCTAGGGGAGCAATGCCTCTGTATATTTAAGCAAACTAGACATAATAATACAAATCCATTCAATAATTAAAAGAAAAAAGCCCACTTCAGATAGTAAATGTATGCAAAGCAAGTTTACAGCACAGGTCCTGTACCTTTTGATAAGGTCTCGTAGGTGATAGGCTGGAATTGCAGCATTCACCACTGCTTTACTGGCAAATATGTGATCAATAATAGCAGAACTGTTTGCCTAAAAAAAGGAAGAAAAGTCTATCTTTGGTTATTCAATTCAGTCTGTATTCATTGAGTACTAGGCAGACAGAACATGGTGAGTAACATGCAACAGAAAACACTCTCTTCTGAGAGTTTACAATCTTACTGGAGGAGAAAATTTACATAATTATAAGGTTCTAAAGAGGAGGAAAATTTTTTCTCCATTCTCAGTACCTAGCACAGTACCTGGCACTCTATGAACATCAACTAGATGAAAGAATAAAGAAAGAAATGCCAAAGCAACCACATAAAAATGTAGTTTAATGCACAGTTAGAAAATTAATGTGTAATAGTTAAGTCAGGGTATCTTAGTGATGAGTCTTCAATTGGTTTTCAGACAGAAATGCAGTAAGTTTTCAAAAACAAAATGAAGCACTACACTTGTCATATTTTTCATATTCTAAATCTTCATGGAATATAACGTTTCTCTTCTTGAGAACAATACAGACTCAGAATTTTGAATTGTGCACATGAATAAAAAGACCTGATACCATTATTAACACTAAAATTTATTAAATACTACAGGCTGTAACCTATGCTAAAAACTAAGCATCGTTTCTTTTTAACCTCAATATTTTTAGGAGATATAGGTTATCATTATCCTCATTTTACAGAAAGCAAATCATGGTTTAGTAACCTAACTAAATAACTTAATAAGAGATAGTGGCAAGATATGAACCCTTCAGAGCCTATGCTCACTCCCACTTAGCAATTTTGCCTCCAAAGAGGGAGATAAAACAAAATGAGGTTTTATCTAAAGAGGCATATATTAGAGATCCATTAGTACACATCGTGTCTTCAAATGTCACATAAATTTAAATGTGACCTAGTTCTGATGAGCTCTGAACCAAGTAGATACAGATTGAAGAGCTTGAAGATAGTCAAAGCTAATTCGAGTAGGTGACCTATATTTGGATTACCACTAAGAATATGTAGCCTCTTGACTATTTTGGAAAACCAAGTGATAAAGAACGACACTGATTTTACTCCCATAATAGTATTTTCTTTTACTAGCTACATTTATTAAGCTATTAAGGTATTCTCTCCAGGAATTGCCACACCAGAAATCAATGACTAAGAAATTAAAAGAAACAAAATTCTACATGTTATAATAGCCATACACTATGTTTAGATGCTCAAAAAAAATACTTGTTGCTTAGTATCAAAATACTTAATACCAAATACTTGACTAATATCTAAGTTCTTAACCTCTAATATTTGAATGAACTTTTTGTCTGTTTACCAGTTAAGAATTAACTACAGTATATTTTTAAACATATTATGGGGCTTTAATACTGTGATACCAGTATCCTTTAGGCTTGAGGTTTGATAAATAATACAATATTTTAGAATTATTACTGATTTTCATAGTAAACAAGTATTAAAATATTTTTTAAACTATAAAGCATTATGTAAAGATCATTCAATTTATAATATGTTTGTATTAGTAATACCTTAAAATCTAATATAACTAAGTTACTAGACAAAGAATCACTTTTGCTTCTTCTAGAAAACACATTTCATTAAGCACTTACTACATGCCAGGCCTTGAGGAAGGAACCGTAAGAAAATAATGCTCACTAATGCATCTGTTGCCGTAGAAGTGGCATTTAAGGTACCATAAATACAAAAAGAGGAGTATGGGTAAAAGAAAGCAATAGCCTCCAAGACAAGATCATCATAAATAAAATACTCAAATTAGGATGAAGAACCCCAAAGCCAGGCACTAGTTTACCTTCCATTCCTGAGATCTGACTGTATGTTTCAGTTTCATTCCTGAGAACATTTCCAGTAAAATGATCCCTAGGCTCCATAGATCAACAGCTGAGGTACATTCTGTATCACTCTGCAGGCCAGCCTGGGCCAAGCAATTCTGCAGTTCTGCTTCTGGAGCCCGATACCCGTCTGTCTGAATATACTTTACATCCTAAAGAAAATGAATAAATAGTACGACAAATTAAAAGCTGTTCAGCTTCCACCCATCTTTTTAGTGTATTTACTTTTCTAAAAGTACAGTAAAAAATACTTCCAAAGAAAATGTCAAAAATGTTTAGCCCTCACTTATCAGAATTCTTTGGCTCATTAACTGAGCATTTCTCAGAGGCAAGGTCTACATTTTCCACCTACCTACTCATAAAGATGTCTTCATTGTATCATCTCTTACCTATTGCATACTGCTAATAAATAAAGAACTGATAAACTATGGAGAATGGAAGATTTGCCAGAATTATCACATGCATTTGCCCTAAAATAGAGCCCCAACACCGAAAACACCAGGAAAAGTAACTGTACACTTAACCAAACGCTCACAAAATTAAAAAGCATTCTGTGTAGGTTAATTTTAATAATTCCAGAGTTCTCTTGTTCTTCACTAATTCCTCCTACCTGACCCAAATATAAGTCCTTTTTTCACATGGCAGCAATGAAATCCTTTTGATTTGATTCATCCTCAAGTATTTTAGTCAGAAATGTCTTATAAGTCCCTACTAAACTACCCCTGATATTTAAAATTATTTAGCTTGGACTCACTAGATTTTAAACTCTGAGGGAAAAGAAAAGGTTATTTCTTACCTGATTACCTTCTTTGAAGCTAAGTCCAAAGTCAATGAGTTTAAAACATTCATTCTCTGCACTCCACAGTATGTTACGTGGTTTGAGGTCTGCATGGACGTAACCCTCATGATGAAGAAAAGCAAGGGCTTCCAGAACATCTCTGGCACAATGCTGTATCATCCACATGGAACAACCCTGGTGACTGGAATATAAAAGCAATTCCGAAACACTGACGTCCAGGAGTTCAAGCAACAGACACCGTGATGGCACATTTGGAGAGAAATGAATTGTAAAGACTCCATACAAAGTCACTAAAAAAGAAACAAATTATACTACTTTTAGAATTAGATTCAAAGGAAATTACTACTAAAGTAGATAACTCTGCAATACAAATCCGGGATAATCTAAATAAGGATAACTTTGATAAGCAAAATTCCATTATAATTTATTTTTCCCATGAAAGAGATCTTTGGGTAACTGGGTCATTCTAATAAAATGAGACAACCGCCAACAGCTGATTACCATTCAAAGATATTGACATGGCACAATGACTCAACTTATGTCTTACCAAATACTTAGTGGTGGGTGAATAAGCACTTACAGTGCCAAATAAAAATGATTAAAAGTAGAATATTGCAATGCGTAAACACCAAATTGAAGACTGCTTCTTAATCCAAAATAGCACTTTAAAAACATTAAGCGATTAAGATTAAGATTTAGGTAGGGCCCAGTTGCTCATGTCTGTAATCCTAACACTCTGAGAGGGTGAGATGGGTAGAATGCTTAAACTCAGGAGTTCCAGACAAGCCTGAGCAAGAGCCAGAAATATCTCTACTAAAAATAGAAAAAAAATGTAGTGCCTGTAGTCCAGGCTACTGGGGAGGCTGAAGCAAGAGGATTGCTTGAGCCCAGTAGTTTGAGGTTGCTGTGAGCTATGACTCCACAGCAATCTAGCCTGGGACAACAGAAACTCTGTCTCAAAAAAATAAATAAAAAGAGATTAATACATTTCAGATGACATTTTAACCTAACCTTTCAGAGATTCAACAAGTCCTTAGGCAAAAAAATTTTTCCTCAATACCAAGGCTATAATTATATATATCATTAAACCAGCTAAAAAAATGCAGCACTAACGTTAAGAAATTCTTCTCCAAAATGGTATTATAAAAAAAGGTCGCTCTTCAAATTAAATATGGATTATACCTGGCAGGAAATCAGATATTTCTTCATTAACCAAAGCTATAACTAATGATAAGCTTACTGTTGGTGTAATGACAGTAAGGACACTTTCACAGATCAATCTTCAGTGATTAAATATTTTACATTCTAAATATCTGAGTCATGAAACAGGCTCTCAAGAGAGCAAAAGTCTAGTGTTCCTAAATTTTACACTTCCAAAAGGACTCCAATGTAATAGCGAGTCATTTCTTCCAAATTTACACTTAAATATATATCAGGTGAGCTATATAGGGAGTTACCAGCATTGATGTCATAAGCCCTGGAGTTTCCATTTTCCACTGGTGTGCCAAGATTCAAAAATTTCCATGCAAGATATGACATCTAGAGAAAGCATACCTTCCTTTTACCAGAAAAAATATTTCTCTATGCTAATAAATGTGGTATTCTCCGATGAGACCCAAAGCAAAACTGAACTTACTGAGCATCTACTATGTGACATCAGGCAACGCAGATCACCAACTCCATCTTATCGCAGACAGTATAAAGTGAAAGGGGAAAAGGATAGGGGCCTAGATCAGGCGAAAAAGAAGGCCAGACCCGCTTCTCCTGCCTAAAGGACGAAAGATGGAGAGCTAGGCGGAGAGAAATGTGTGCCTGCACCGGAACCTGGGCAAGAGGAGAAGGTAGACAACTGCAATTACCGATGTTCCTGTGACCCTGCAACTGCTCCAGCGCCGCCCTCTCTTTGCGGAAACCATACTCTGCGGCCGAAGCCGCAGCCCCCGTAGTTCCTGGCGGCAAGAACTGCTTGAGGGCGCCGGGGGGCGAGCCGGGGTTGCCGCAGCAGCGCACCCGATACACCGAGGCCGAGGAGCCGCTACCCAGGCGGCTCTGTACCTGCCACAGCCGCCCGAAGGCCTCCAGAAACCGCGGCGGTTCCGCGCCCCAGGCGCAGCTGGATCCCGCCATCGGTGCGAGCAGAGGGCACTGACACGGGAGCTGACGCGACGCCCGAGGCAGGCCGGCAGGACCCGCGGTCACATCCCCGCCCGCCGGACCAGCGGCTTCGCAGGGAGGGGCCTGCAGCCGCCTCACCGAGTCCCGGGACCTTACGCCGCCATGATACCGGAAGCCGTAGTGCGCACGGGTCCCTGAGCCGGAAATGGAGGAAGAGCCTATCCCTATACGAGCTAAAGTGGGCGGGGCCAGAAGGGGTGGGGCTGGAGTTGTTTAGATAAACTAGGTTCGCAGGAAGGGACAGAGTAAAAGCTTCATTATCCAATAGATAGTATTCCAGGCCCAATGGTAACCGTTTGCACATTACCAGAAGCTAAAACTGTTCGTTTTTCTTGTTGAGGCACCTCACCTCATCACTGGGAACCCAGGAAAATAAAACTCAGTGTATAACACTCATAAAAGGAATCTCAAGGAAAATACCCATGACTGGAGGGCAGAGAGGACTTACCACCACCCCCAGGCCCAGGGTCACACTAGTAACCATAATTATGGATGCCCAGACCCTTGTTCTCCTCTTAGTTCGCCTGGCCTAGGCTGCTGCATCAAAGAGGAAAATGTGGATCTATTAGACTTTTTTATTTTTCATTTGTTTTTTCAATTCATTTTCAACAAATGTTAACTGAGTAACAAACATAGCAAATAGGAATCTGAATCTACAAACTAGTGTGTATAATAAATGTAGAGTTCTTTTCAATAATTCAACTTTTTCTTTGTCAAGCTTTATTTTGATTGGGTGGTAGAAACTTGGTCTCCGACAATTTGTTCCCATCCTCTTTTACTCAGGTTTTGTGCTAAGTTCCCAGCCAGCTGGAGTGGCTCACATAGTGCCAAGTGGAGAAGTTGAGGAGTTATCTTTCAGTATCATTAAGCATCCTCTTGTCTGGTTTCTGCTGAGATGTTTCTTATTTCTGTCTGCATACCCCTTTCAAGGTATGAAGTACGGAAAACTGTACACTCTCCTGCTATTTCTAGCAAGCGTTTTCTTTAAGTCTGAAGTCCACACCGATCTCTTGAGAGAATTCTCTTTCGGAATACAAAATCAAGTAAAGACTCACAGGCTTTTGTGATTTTGCAGCCACATGGCTCCTCTAGGTAAGAACAGCCATCTAACTGCTTGTACTGGGGTGCCAAAAAATATATACACATTTTAAGAGACGTTTATCTATGTATTACTTTTCAAAGATGAATTGAATTGTGGTGTATCAATGCATAGTATAACCTTCACTCAAAAGATGGCTTTAATCAAGTGAATGCCAATTCACCATGAAAAAAAAAGTCAGGAAGTCAAAGAAAATGATGGAAACATGTTGTTATTCAATGAGTGCAAGACCATTTTGAGTTTTCCCCCATGGTTTTGTGACTTACCACACCTTGACTTCTACCTATGGGGAACTTTTAAGGCTTAAAGGATGTGGTTTACCATAGAAAACCCACTCTACTCTAGCAGTACTTGGGGAAGAGCACACACAGCTATACAAGTGGACACTCTGGTCAAAGTAGCTCACGCAATAGTTCATCATAATCACAAGTATCTGGACAACGATGGTAACCACTTTTAGCACTTATTGTAATTGCAGTAGTCAAACATGACTTGTATTCTTTTGTCATCAGTATGTATTGAGTATTACAATTTTACAACAGTTTTTTTTCTTTCTTAAAATGTGTATACATATTTTTGACACCCTCCGTATAAAGGGAGAGAAAGGTGAGGAAACTGGGGAATGGAAGGGAAATGAAGAACATAACAGGTTTAGGTCCTGAATAGAAAGAAGAGATGAAATAGAAATTAACTTTGATTTCAAGGAACTCGGAGTTCATAGAATGACTTAGACATGTGTAATATGATCCAAGGCATAAAGGTAAAAATACTATAGGAGTGCAAGTAAGGTGCTGGGCATCCTTAGAGGAATTCTGACAAATTCCCATTAAAAAATGTGAGCATTTCATAGGGCAGTGCCTGTGGCTCAGTGAGTAGGGCATCGGCCCCATATACCGAGGGTGGCGAGTTCAAACCCAGTCCTGGCCAAACTGCAACAAAAAAATAGCTGGGTGTTGTGGTGGATACCTATAGTCCCAGCTGCTCAGGAGGCTGAGGCAAAAGAATTGCCTAAGCCCAAGAGCTGGAGGTTGCTGTGAACTGTGACGCCACAGCACTCTACTAAGAGCAACAATGTGAGACTCTGTCTAGTAAAAAAAACTGAGCATTTAATTTCTGTCTGTTTTGTTGAAATAGAGTGTATATTATAATTAAAGAGGGAAAATGTTGAACTCTTACAAGTTGGCTAGATCCTCCTTATAAAAAAATCCATTGTCAGAATTCTTATCTTGGTTAGTATAAGCCCTTTCCTGAGAACTAGAAAAAAAACTACCAGTCTGAAAACATTCCTCAGTGTAGTCTTATTTATTTCTGCTTTTCCAACTTCTTTCCTTATACTAGAGTGTTTTCTAACAGCCTCCGTACATTGGGGGGGCAGAGGGGAATGTACACACAGCAGGTATCTTAGAATCTGTTCATCATGCAGTGATGTGAAGACTCACTGTAGAAGTGGGTAGCCAAAACATAAAGAATATTTTGTATTTAAAGGTACAGTATAGCTACATTTCTCATTTTCCCTACATATGATGACTTTTGGGACACCTACATAATGTCTTCTCATTGCTCCACTGGTTAACAAGATAAGGGTACTACATTATAGAATTGAGCTATATTCAAAAGTAGTACTGAATAATCTGATATGGCTTGTAATATCTTTAGCAGAAGGTGTATCCTGTTAAATCCTTCAAGTATAAAAGTAACTGCTCTGTATGGTAAGTAGACTTCAAAGTGGCTCCCAGTAATCCTTGTCTCCTAGTACTTAAGTCCTCCTGTAGTCCCCTTCTCACATTGAGTTGGGATGACCTGTGTGCCAAGAAGATAATGTGGAGATGATGGTGTGTGACTTCCTAGGTCATAAAGACATTGTAGCTTTTATCTTGCTATCTCTTTGTTCACTTACCTTGGGGCAAGTTATCTGTCTTGCCATGAAAAACCTCAAGTATCCTAATGGAGATGTCTATATGGCAAGGAAATGAGGCCTCCTGCCAATAGCTATTTTAGTAAGCCACCTTGGAAGTGGATCTTTCAGACCTGGTCAAGCCTTCAGAAGGACTGAAGCTCTGGCTGAAATCTTGGTTGCAAACTTATGAGAAATCCTAAGCTAGCTAACACCATCCAGCTAAGCCATTTCTAAATTCAGTCCTACAGAAATTATATGTGATAATAAATGTTTATTTTTGTTTTAAGTTTTGGAGTAATTTGTTATGACCAAAAATAATTATGCAATAAGAATAAATATTTAATTGATGTCCATAAAATTTAACATTACCACAAAATTGCTTTGCAATTATATATTTTGAAGCTCTATCGGTAGTAAAAAAGTGTATGATTTACTATATCCATGGCAATATAAGGTAGTATTTTAAATTTTTCTGTTCAACTTTATAAGCAAAAATGATATCTTGATATAGTTTTAAATTTTGTCAGTAGGGTATACTTTTTCATATTTTTAATTTATTTTTCAAGATTTTTAATACAAAATATTTATATTTTATTCTCACTTCTGTAAATTTTCTTGCAAGATGACAGATTTCCTTTTCCTCTTTAGTTTTCCTCACTCCTGCTATGTCTCTCTGTAGATTTTTCCCCCTTCCACCTGGCAGCTATAAACTGAACAATACCAGAGACTCACTTGGAATTGCATTTTCTAAGTGGAAGGAAACTACTGCCCCTCCCTAGTACACCCTTTCTTCTCCTGAGCAGTATCTCATTTCAGTGGTTATGGTAAACTTTGATCACTTGAGGCTCCCTGAGTATTTCTATAACAGAATCCATTTTTTCCTGGTGCTGAAATGTCTATTTCAAGGCTCTTTGTTTTGGCTCTCAGGCAAGTGGATCAGTCAGTAGTCTGTCACAACATTTCTCATCTTTTTAATCCCCACATCCCTTTGATGTCATCAGCAGCTCTGGAAAGAAGCTTAGCCTGTTCCTTTGGTACTTTCCCTGTAAGTCTGGAGATGAAGCTCTGGCTCAGAGAGAGACTAAATTTAATTTCCCACTTATCCCAGCTCTCCCACTTTTTGTCTAAGCCAATCAATAAAACTTTCTTGGCCCAGGTTTCCTTGGCTAATTTTAATATGGGGTAAAATAGCAGTTATAATTAGATAAAATAACAAAAGTAGGCTCATAAAAAATCCTGCCTTACTGTGAGTTCTTAATAAGATTTGTGCCTTTCGCCTATTTCTGTTATTCCATGGTTGGACTTAGCCCATTAGAACAGAATATAACCTTCTCGTCATTACTCCTGCTTAGTAGCAAAGATACTACAGATGATTAATTGTGTTCTCTGCCACGACTTCTAAGAATTTCTTCCATATGTTCTGTCTCCTTGTGGTGTCTGAGGGCCCTGGATCATATTTCCTTTCTTGTCCAAGTTTACTTCCCTTCAGATGGAGAAGGATAACATGTGGTGTAGGAGACTCATCCCATAGGGCGTAGGCCCTTTTGCGATAGGATGGGCTGGCTGTGAAAGGAATTCCACCATCTCCAGATGTTTGGATTTGAAATCTTATTGGTCTGAAAGCTGCTAATGACTCAAAAGACCTGAGAGGACTTTGTTTAGTGCCTTGGTTCCCTCTTACTATACTGGAGAAATTATAGTCTCTAAGGGCCTAGTACCAAGCTCCAAATCCATGCAGAAAGATCCTCCCAAACTCAGAGTAAAATGGGGATGGGGAATCTTTTTATTTTCTGGTTGAAAAGGGGTGGCTAAAAAAATAGAGACATAGACACCTGGAACTGAATAGAAAATCATGAGATGAAGCTAACATCTTACAGCCACCTAATCTTTGATAAATCAAACAAGAACATACACTGGGGAAAAGAATCCCTATTCAGTAAATGGTGCTGGGAGAACTGGATAACCACACGTAAAAGACTGAAAATGGACCTGCACTTTTCGCCAGTCACTAAAATTGATTCAAGATGGATAAAAGACCTAAATCTGGCTTGGTGCCTGTAGTATAGTGGTTGTGGTGCTAGCCACATACCCCGAGGCTGGCGGGTTCAAACCCAGCCAGGGTCTGCTAAACAACAATGACAACTGCAACAAAAAATAGCTGGCAGGTGCCTGTAGTCCCAGCTACTTGGGAGTCTGCGGCAAGAGAATCGCTTAAGCCCAGGAGTTTGAGGTTGCTGTAAGCTGTGTCGCCACGGCACTCTCCTGAGGGTGACATAGTGAGACTCTGTCTCAAAAAAAAAAAAAGAAGACCTAAATCTAAGACATGAAGCAATAAAAATCCTTAAAGAAAGTGGGGGAAAAATACTTGAAGATATCGGCCTGAGAAAAGACTTTATATGAAGAGTTCAGTTGCAATTGCAATAGCAGGAAAATAAACAAATGGGACTTAATTAAACTGAATAGCTTCTGTACAGCTAAGGAGACAACAACCAAAGCAAATAGACAGTGATCAGAATGGGAAAGGATATTTGCATACTATGAATCAGAAAAAATACTGATAACGAGGATCTACAGAGAACTCAAATTAAACAACATAAAAAGAGCCAACAATCCCTTTTATGAATGGGCAAGAGAGAGGAATAGAACCTTCTCTAAAGAAGACAGATGAATGGCTAACAAACATGAAAAAATGCTCACCATCCCTAATTATCAGAGAAATACAAATCAAAACCACCCTGAGATATCACCTAACCCCAGTGAGAATGGTCCACATCACAAAGTCTCAAAGCTGCAGATGCTGGCATGGGTGTGGAGAGAAGGGAACACTTTTACACTGCTGGTGGGACTGCAAACTAGTACAACCTTTTTGGAAGAAGTATGAAGAAACCCCCAAGAACTCAAACTATACCTCCCATTTGATCCTGTAATCCCATTACTTGGAATCTACCCAGAAGGGAAAAAAAAAGAAACCACTTGCACTAGACTGTTTATCACAGCTCAGTTTACAATCGCCAAAATGTGGAAACAACCTAAATACCCACCAACCCAGGAATGGATTAACAAGCTATGGTATATGTATGCCATGGAATACTATTCAGCCATTAAAAAAGATGGAGACTACACATCTTTTGTACTAACTTGTATGGAGGTGGAACACATTCTTCTTAGTAAAGCATCAGAAGAATGGAGAAGGAAGAATCCAATGTACTCAATTTTGATATGAGGACAATTGATGACCTAGTATGGGTGGGGGAATGGGGGAGTGGGGAGAGGAAAAGAGGGGGAGGGTCATGCAGTTTGACATATTTCTTGGGGGAGGAACACATTTATAAGAGGGACTTTGCCTGACAAATGTAATTAGTGTAACCTGGATCTTTGTACCCTCAATGAATCCCCAACAATAAAAAGAAAAGAAAAGAAAAGAAAGAAAAGGGATGGCTAGGCTAAGAGGGACAATTGAGTTACCCTCTGGGTCTGATACTAGGTCTACCTAGACCTCTCCTTGGCCAAACATCACAAGAGAACTAGGCAGGTCACTTGAAGCAGGAGCTGCAGCATCAGAGCTTAAAGAAGAATGGAGTGACTTTGGAGAAAAAGACTAATCTGTGATTAAAAGTGAAACATTGTTTGAGAAAAGAAGTAGGCTAAAGGTATAGAGCACTTATTGGGAAGTGTTTCATTGTGAGGGGCCCTTGAAAAACAATAGGTTTTTATTAAAACTATGAAATCATTATTCCCTATCTATAACCCTATGTTACCCTTTAGAGTTATCTTCCCAAATGAAGAACAGCAAAACTTAATAAAGAAGCCTTTTTTTGTTTTCAAACTACTTTGGGGTCAAAAGCCCAAAAGAATAAATTGAAGGGATGGAAAAGAAAAATAAAAAAGCAACTCAGATAATTCAGATATGCATATGGTTAATTATGCTTTTTCTAACTATCATTTCAATCGGGATAAAAACAAGGTGATGTGTGGAGAAAGAGTAGATAGGTATAATAGCATTACAGAAAGACTTATCCCATAAGCTACTAATTAAAATCAATCTGACCTTGATCTCTTTGGCTCGGAGAGATTGAAGATTCTAGAGAAAGGACTGTGGGGTCCCAAATCCAGAAAGGTAGAAAATACTAGCAACTTGACACTATTCATTAGTTTACTCATTCACCATTTTTTTTTTTTTTTATTGTTGGGGATTCATTGAGGGTACAATAAGCCAGTTACACTGATTGCAATTGTTAGGTAAAGTCCCTCTTGCAATCATGTCTTGCCCCCATAAAGTCATTCACCATTTTGATAAATATAAACAACTAACTAGAATTTCCTGGGAAAATAACTGATAGTCTGGTTGGGAAGATAAGATTAAGGAAAATAATACAGGCAAAACTTAGAGCAAAAGAGAAAGCTCATCATTTGAATTTGGAGAGAGTCATGAGAAGATGATGTTGGAAATTTGATGAACTGAAAAATGTTGGATGACGCCAAGCTTTTCCATTAAGGTAGAGTGAAAGGAGAAGACTTCGGGGTTAAAAGAGAATAACTTCAGTGAGAAATGTGTCAGAGAGGAAGGTTTAAATTGAACAGCACATAGCCAGGCATTGTGGTGGGTGCCTGTAGTCCCAGCTACTAGGGAGGCTGATGCAAGAGAATCACTTGAGCCCAAGAGTCTGAGGTTGCTGCAAGCTATGATGCCACAGCACTCTACCGAGGACGACAAAGTGAGACTCCGTCTCGTTAAAAAAAAAATAAATAAAATAAAGTAAATTGAACAGCAGATATCCATGAGGAAGTTTGATTTGAGATAAATTGAGATAAGTTTGGCTCTTAGATAACATTAAGTAGGCAACTGTGCCCTTGATACGCTGTGGGGAAAAGGCTGGGTCAGGAGAGGGTATGTCTCACTGTCACTCTTGTCAACTGGGTATAGGAAATCTTTGTCCTGAGAATTTTTACTGGGGTATGTCAGATTGGCACTTTGTTGGTCTCTCAAAATTAATATGTATAAAACTATACTCCTGATCTTCTTCCCCAGCTCAGTGAATGGAAACTGTACCCTTCCATATGCTCAAAAACCCCAGAGTCATTCCCGACTCCTCTCTTTCCCTCATCTTCGCAATAAACTCAGACTCCAGTAAGTTTTCTTTTTTTTAATACTACCTTCCAGAAAACAGCCTGTTTTAAGCTTCCATAGCCTCTGCCTGTATGATTGAAATGATCTCCAAGTGGTCTGTTGGCTGCCACTCCTGCTCTCCCACAGTCTATTCTCAACATTGTAGCTAGGGTGATCTAGATAGAGCAGAAGTTAGGCCAGATCATGCCTTTGCTCCACACTCTCCGTCTCACCTACAGTTAAAGTCAAAATCGGTAAAATATACCATGAAGCTGTCTCTAATTTAGATCCTTCTTCCTCCCCAACTTCACATCCTCCCACTGTCCCCCCATCCACTCTGCTCCTGACACACCAACTTCCTGATTGTTCCTCAGACACGCTGAGCAGCTGCTCAAGGAGGACACCTGCTGGTTCCTCTGCCTAGAACAATCTTTCTTTAGATACTCAACATGGCTGGGTTTTTGTTTCTTTTGAGTTTCTGCCCAAATGGCATTGATTGGTGAAGCCCTTCTAGACCACATTTATATAACTTAGCAACCCCCAACTTCTCAGGCACCCCCTGCACTCCTTATTTGCTTCTTAGACTTTACATATATATTAGATTCTCCTTTCTAAAATGAGGGACAAGTTTGATTTTGGTTTGTTCACTATTGCATTTTCAGGGCTTGGACTAGTGTCTGGAACACATTGGGCACTTAATAAGTGTTTCTTGCAAGACTGGCTATGTTTTAGGCAGCAACAGAGGCCCATGAATAAAGAGGGCATAACACCAAAGAGGGGAAAATGGACAAGACAGAAGATGGAGTTTAACAGAAGACATTGTCTTAAGAAGGAAAGAGAATTAGAAAGAGGACTGAGAAGGGAAAAGAACAGAGAAGCTGAGATCAGCAAAATCTACCTGCCTTATAAGACTACCGGTGCTTGACCTATTGCTGGGTCACATGAGAACATGTAAGGGCCCCAAGGTGCTTATGAGTCAGGGTCAATATTTAGGGCTTTATTTCATCTCCTTCCACTACCCTTTGAGTGAAGTGAGAATTTTCTTCACAAGCCAGACACAAATGACAGACAGTGTAGCCCGAGGGTTGGATGGCAGTGTATTGGCAGTCTCCACCTAGAGTCTCAGCTCCAAGAGAGTCCGTAAGGTCCACTCTGGAACACCAGTCTTGTCCTTTCTCATCTTTAGGGGGAGTACCATGTGTAGGATTGTTGCTGCAGTGCAAAGTCTTCCCTGGTATAGCAAGATGATGGATTGTTTTTTCATATTTGTTTTCCCCTCTGTAATAATTCTTTTATCTCTGTAGGGCCACGCCACTGGTTTGCTATACTACTGTTCCCAAGTTCAGGCAGAGCATCTGTAACATTTGAAGGGAGAACCCAGGACCGTGGCTCACCCTCTGTGGGATCCTGGGACCTTAGCGTTCACCTAGGCAAGGAATCCTTCAACCGGCTTTTTCTAATCTTGAATCCTGGACCAATATCGTTTTGTATAGGATTGAGGACATTAGATGATGAAAGCTGGGAAGGAAAAGAGAAACAAAGGTAAAAGGAGGCAGAAGAAAGTGGTCTAGGCAGAGCAGGGCATTCATTACAACATATTGCTTTCCTCCTTTTCTTTCCCATCGACAGTCGACGCTTGGAAAAGCGACTATTCACAGACTTTTGAGTGATGTGGAATTCTCAACCGCTTGGCTCTGTTCGCCCCCTTCTGGTGGGAGTGTTAATAAACAGTGATAATCCAGAAATCGCATGATTGGTTGTAGGCAACTGAGAATCTTTTGTACTTACAAAGGCTTTGCTTTTATTCCTAATTCTGAAGTAATGGAAATCACAAAAGAAACGTATAAACTCAAATTATTTCAAATCATCACTTGTTACTATTTTATTGATATCACAAAAGCGCTTTGATTACTATTTGGAATTAAGAGCTGTACTATTTTTTCAAATGCTAACCGTTTTTCCTCTGAAAATTTCATTTTCTACTTATGAATTATTTTTCTGATTCTCACAGCCTGATAAAGCCTTCATTAAATTCTTTTTGTTTCATGGATTCATGTGTGATATCAAGCTAAATTGCTTGCTAAATTACTGTGTTCTATTATAACATGGTACTGTATATTTTGATACTATTTTTTTAAGTGAAGTCTCCTAATTTTAACTTTTTTATTTTTTTAGATTTAGAGAGTAGAAGTACAGTTTTGTTACATGGTGGTGAAGAGTGCTCATCACCTGAATACTATACATTGTGCCCAATAGGTAAATTTCCCTCCCTCACACCCCTTCCATTCTCCCACCTTTGGAGTCTCCCATGTCTGTTTTTCTACTCTGTACAATGATGCATACATATAGCCTATCTTCCATTTATAAGTGAGAATATGCAGTATTTCTTTTTCTGTTCCTCAGTTATAAACTTAGGATAATGGCCTTCAGTTCTATCCAATTTGCTACAAAAGACATTCTTTTTTACGGCTGAGTAGTATCCCATGGGGGGGGGAGTGTCACATTTTTCTATCCACTCATCAATTGATGGACGTATGTTGGTTCCATAACTTTGCTATTGTGAATTGTGTTACAGCAAATATATCTTTTTGATATAATGCTCTTTTTTTTTTTTTTCTGTGGAGACAGAGTCTCACTTTACTGCCCTCGGTAGAGTGCCGTGGCGTCACACGGCTCACAGCAACCTCCAGCTCTTGGGCTCATGTGATTCTCTTGCCTCAGCTTCCCGAGCAGCTGGGACTACAGGCGCCCGCCACCATGCCCGGCTATTACAACGCCTTCTTTGCATTTGAGTAGGTACCCAGTAGCAGGACTGCGGAAATTCTCCATACTGTTTTCCATGGAGATTGTGCTAATTTATGTTCCCACCAACAATATATAAGCATTCCCTTTTCATTGCGTCTGCACCATCTATTGTTTTATGACTTTAATAATGTTCATTCTGTTCATTCCCCTGTGGTTTTAATTTGTATTTCTTGGATGATTAGTGATGCTAAGCATGTTTTCATATGTGCATTGACTATTTTTATATCTTCTTTGGAAAAATGTCTATTCATGTCATTTGCCCTTTTCAAAGAGGTTGTTTTGCTCTGTTTTGTTTTGAGTTGTTTCGATTCCTTATAGATTCTGGATATTATTCCTTTGTCAAATGCATACTTTCAGAATATTTTCTTCCATTCTGTAGGTTGTCTATTTACTCTGTTGATTATTTCTTTTTCTGGGCAGAAGATTTTTAGTTTGCCCAATTTGTTTATTTTTGTTTTATTGCATTTGTTTTTTGGATCTTAGTCATAAATTCTTTGTCTAGGCTGATAACAGAAGAACTTCTCTAGAGGGTTTTTTCTATAATTTTACAGGTTTTAGGTCTTACCCTTAAGAGGATTTCTTCTACAATTTTACAGATTTTAGGTCTTACACTTAAGTCTTTAATCTGTCTTGAGTTAATTTTTTGTATATGGTGAGAAATAGGGGTCCAGTTTCATGCTTCTTCATATAGCTATCCAATTTTCCTAATACCATCTTTCCCCATTGTATGCTTTTGTCTGCTTTGTCAAGGATCAGTTGGTTGTAGATATATGTGTTTATTTCTGGGTTCTCTGTTCTGTTCTGTTTATCTATGTGTCTACTTATATGCAAGTGCCAAGCTGTTTTGATTACTATACACCTTGAAGTCAGGTAATCTGATGGTTCCAGGTTTGTTGTTTTTGCTTAGTATTGCTTTGGCTATTGGGACTCTTTGATGGTTCCATATGAATTTTAGAATTTTTTTCTAATTCTGTGAAAAATAATGTTGGTATTTTGATAGGAGTTGCATTGAATCTATAGATTGCTTTGGGCAGTTTGAGCATGAAAAGGGACACTTAAGAAAGGGACTTTCAAGGGGGATGGGAGGAAAACGTGGCCTGCTAAACCTGGAAGGCTGGAGAGCCTATAAGAATGTGGGTAAGAAGTAACCTAGGTAACCAGTGACCAATAGAAAGAGACCATCAATGACCACTAGGAAAGGTGGTGCAGAGAGGCGAAAGAAAGATTTGCAACCCATTTCTAAAGGAGAAAGTATTTATACCTCTGCACTGCCTGTGCTTCTCCATCTCCCTCACCTTTTCTCCTTGAGAGGACGCATTTCCAACTCTTTGGAAGTGTTCTAAACTTTCTCTTTGTTTTTCCTTAATAACATCTCTCTTTGTTACCCTGAAACTCGGGTAGGTTACTTTGGTTTTTAACCCTAACCTTACCTGTGCTGCTTCAGTTTTATTTTCAGTTTCCATTCTCTTTTGCTTTCGATACCAGCCTGTCTGGTTGAACTTTCTAACTCAGCTGAGTCATCAAACCATCAAATCAGGTCACCTGGGTTTGGAGAACCAGGACCACCAACCCTCAACAGGGCATTTTAGCAATGTTGATTCCTTCAATCCACGAGCATGGGCTGTTTTTCTATTTTCTTGTGCCAGCTACAATGTCTATCTGGTGTTTTGTAGTTCTCCTTACAGAGATCTTCTGTATTCTTAGTTAAATATATTCCCAGATGAGGCGGAGCAAGATGGCAGCCGAGTAACAGCTTCCTTGCATCTGGGCACCGTGAGTCTGGGGATATAGGACTCCAGGCATCTCTGGCTGGTGGGATATGCCTATCATCACCCCTGAGAGGATACAGGGAGTCAGTGAAAGACTTCTGGACCCCAAGAGGAGGACTAAAACGGTGGAAAAACGGCAAGTGGTCACGTGTGTTCAATCCGTCTAAACCCGCCCGCAACTGTAAGTTCAGTAGCAGCGAGACTGCAAACCAGAAAGGCCTTACCTGTGAACTGTTTTGGTGTCTTCGGACTTGGCACTCAGCTGAACTGCCTTGGGGAGAGCCTGAGCGGGAGTGCGGAGAACTTTGGCCTTTGTCTAGGGCCCCAGTCTGAGCCGCTGAGCCAGACAGAGCTAATAGTGTTCGGCTGTGGGTCACAGGCAGACATTGTGAGCGATCTGCCCCTGCAAGCTCCGCCCCCAGGGTCACAGAGCTGGAATTGGGTGGGAGCTGGCAACCCAGCCACCAAGTAGCCTAAGGGCGGGGTCTGAGCCGCCTAGCAGCCCTAACCCTCGGGGGCAGAGTGAGACCTGTTTTGACACACAGGGTAAGTGGATAGCCACTTCAGCAGTGATTCCAGCGACAAGCACTTCCCTGAGAAAGCTTCTGCTCAGTAAGTGAACAAGTTCAAAGTGCCTTTTAAGTGGGCTGAAGAGAGATTTAGGGTGTCTACCTGCTGGGGTTTGAGAAACTAGCAGCCTCCAGTCGTATCAGAACTGTGATTAACATCTCATACCCCAGAAGACCACGTGTTGCCCAGACAATATTCAATAACATATACATACTGCTTTGTTTTTGGTTGTGTTTTTTTTTTTTTTTTTTTGGTTTGGTTGGGTTTTTTTTGTTTATTTTGATGTTGTGGATTGTTGTTTTGTTTTTTAAGTTCAACCTTTTACATACAGATCCTTTTTCTTTCTCAATTTTTCTAGTTTAATTATCATTTCCCATTGCTGCCTATTTCAATAATTAGAACTTCATTTTTGTTAGTGTTTCTACTGCTATTATTCGGTTTTTCCAGCCAATTTTATCCTGTAAAGTTTGCTGTTTGCTTGTTTTGGTTTGATTTATAGCATTTTTGTCTTTCCTCTCTACTTGGTGGAGGTGGGGTACTGTGTCTGATCAGGTTAGCAAAGAGCTGCTGACCTCAAGGGAACCACCCCACTGGGCACCCCCAGAAGGTGTTTTTTTTTTTAAGGTTGTATCAAAGTACCCTACTGTACACCTATATTGCTCTGTCTCCCTCTTTCTGTGCCTCTCTTCTTTTTGTCAATATTCCTTTTACCCACCCCCTCTCCTTTCTCTATTTTTCTTTTTTTTTTTCTTATCACTCAGTCCTCCTTTCCTTCATCCCCTTTTTTGCTCTTAAACCTTCTCACCCTTCTGGTCCTGTAACCCTTAGTCGACAGGCACGAGAACTTAAAGAGCAAGAGGAAGTGAAAGGAAAATTAGGGCAAGGAAACAGATAAAAAGAAATCACCCATGAGGAAGAATCAGCAGAAAACTCCAGGCAACATGAAGAACCAGTCCGGAACAACCCCGCCAAGGGACCATGAGGTAGCTACTGCAGAGGATTCCACCTATAAAGAAATGTTAGGAATGACAGAAAGGGAATTTAGAATACACATGTTGAAAACAATGAAAGAAATGATGGAAACAATGAAGGAAACTGCTAATAAAGTGGAAAATAACCAAAAGGAAATCCAAAAACAGAATCAAATAAGAGATGAACGATATGAAGAATATAAAAAGGATATAGCAGAGCTGAAGGAAATGAAACAGTCAATCAGGGAACTTAAAGATGCAATGGAAAGTATCAGCAACAGGTTAGACCATGCAGAAGAAAGAATTTCAGAGGTAGAAGACAAAGTTTTTGAGATAACTCAGATAGTAAAAGAGGCAGAAAAGAAGAGAGAGAAAGCAGAACGTTCACTGTCAGAATTATGGGACTTTATGAAGCGTTCCAACATATGAGTTATAGGAATTCCAGAAGGGGAAGAAGAATGCCCCACAGGAATGGAAGCCATACTAGAGAATATTATAAAAGAAAATTTCCCAAATATCACCAAAGATTCTGACACACTGCTTTCAGAGGGCTATCGGACCCCAGGTCGCCTCAACTCTAACCGAGCTTCTCCAAGACACATTGTGATGAACCTGTCCATAGTCAAGACAAAAGAAAAGATTCTGCAAGCTGCCAGGACTAAGCGCCAGTTGACCTACAGGGGCAAATCCATCAGATTGACCGCAGACTTCTCTAATGAAACTTTCCAAGCAAGAAGACAATGGTCATCTACCTTTAATCTACTTAAACAGAACAATTTCCAGCCCAGAATTCTGTACCCTGCTAAGCTAAGCTTCAAAATTGACGGAGAAATCAAATCATTTACGGATATACAAACATTGAGGAAATTCGCCACAACAAGACCAGCTCTACAGGAAATACTTCAACCTGTTCTGCACACTGACCACCACAATGGATCAGCAGCAAAGTAAGAACTCAGAAATTAAAGGACAGAACCAAACCTCCACACTGATGCAAAAGATAAAACTAAGCAATGGACTCTCACAAAATAAGACGAATAGAATACTACCACACTTATCAATTATCCCAATAAATGTTAATGGCTTGAATTCCCCACTGAAGAGACATAGATTGGTTGACTGGATTAAAAAACACAAGCCATCCATTTGCTGTCTGCAAGAAACACACCTGGCTTCAAAAGACAAATTAAAGCTCCGAGTCAAGGGTTGGAAGACAAATTTTCAGGCAAATGGCATTCAGAAGAAAAGAGGAGTTGTAATCTTATTTTCAGATACATGTGGATTTAAAGCAACTAAAGTCAAAAAAGACAAAGATGGTCACTTTATATTGGTCAAGGGAAAAATACAACAAGAAGACATTTCAATTCTAAATATCTATGCACCCAATTTAAATGCTCCCAGATTCTTGAAACAGACCTTACTCAGTCTGAGCAATACGATATCTGACAATACCATAATAACAGGGGACCTTAACAGTCCTCTTACAGAGCTGGACAGATCCTCTAAACAGAAATTAAACAAGGATATAAGAGACTTAAATGAGACCCTAGAACAACTGTGCTTGATAGACGCATATGGAACACTCCATCCCAAAGATAAAGAATATACATTCTTCTCATCACCCCATGGAACATTCTCCAAAATTGATCATATTCTGGGACACAAAACAAATATCAACAGAATCAAAAGAATTGAAATTTTACCTTGTATCTTCTCAGACCATAAGGCACTAAAGGTGGAACTCGACTCTAACAAAAATGCTTGACCCCACCCAAAGGCATGGAAATTAAACAATCTTCTGTTGAATAACAGATGGGTACAGGAAGAAATAAAACAGGAAATCATTAACTTCCTTGAGCATAACAACAATGAAGACACAAGCTACCAAAACCTGTGGGATACTGCAAAAGCAGTTTTGAGAGGAAAATTCATCACTTTAGATGCCTACATTCGAAAAACAGAAAGAGAGCACATCAACAATCTCACAAGAGATCTTACGGAATTGGAAAAAGATGAACAATCTAAGCCTAAACTCAGTAGAAGAAAAGAAATATCCAAAATCAAATCAGAGATCAATGAAATTGAAAACAAAAGAATCATTCAGAAAATTAATGAAACAAGGAGTTGGTTTTTTGAAAAAATAAATAAAATAGATAAACCATTGGCCAGACTAACGAGGAATAGAAAAGTAAAATCTCTAGTAACCTCAATCAGAAATGATAAAGGGGAAATAACAACTGATCCCACAGAGATTCAAGAGATCATCTCTGAATACTACCAGAAACTCTATGCCCAGAAATTTGACAATGTGAAAGAAATGGATCAATATTTGGAATCACACCCTCTCCCTAGACTCAGCCAGGAAGCAATAGAGCTCCTGAACAGACCAATTTCAAGCACTGAGATCAAAGAAACAATAAAAAATCTTCCAACCAAAAAATGCCCTGGTCCAGATGGCTTCACTCCAGAATTCTATCAAACCTTCAAGGAAGAGCTTATTCCTGTACTGCAGAAATTATTCCAAAAAATTGAGGAAGAAGGAATCTTCCCCAACACATTCTATGAAGCAAACATCATCCTGATGCCAAAACCAGGAAAAGACCCAAACAAAAAGGAGAATTTCAGACCAATCTCACTCATGAACATAGACGCAAAAATTCTCAACAAAATCCTAGCCAATAGATTACAGCTTATCATCAAAAAAGTCATTCATCATGATCAAGTAGGCTTCATCCCAGGGATGCAAGGCTGGTTTAACATACGCAAGTCCATAAACGTTATCCACCATATTAACAGAGGCAAAAATAAAGATCACATGATCCTCTCAATAGATGCAGAAAACGCATTTGATAAAATCCAGCATCCTTTTCTAATTAGAACACTGAAGAGTATAGGCATAGGTGGCACATTTCTAAAACTGATTGAAGCTATCTATGACAAACCCACAGCCAATATTTTACTGAATGGAGTAAAACTGAAAGCTTTTCCTCTTAGAACTGGAACCAGACAAGGTTGTCCTCTGTCACCTTTACTATTCAATGTAGTGCTGGAAGTTCTAGCCAATACAATTAGGCAAGACAAGGAAATAAAGGGAATCCAAATGGGAGCAGAGGAGGTCAAACTCTCCCTCTTTGCTGACGACATGATCTTATACTTAGAGAACCCCAAAGACTCAACCACAAGACTCCTAGAAGACATCAAAAAATACAGTCATGTTTCAGGATATAAAATCAATGTCCACAAGTCAGTAGCCTTTGTGTACACCAATAACAGTCAAGATGAGAAGCTAATTAAGGACACAACTCCCTTCACCATAGTCTCAAAGAAAATGAAATACCTAGTAATATACCTAACGAAGGAGGTGAAGGACCTCTATAAAGAAAACTATGAAATCCTCAGAAAGGATATAGCAGAGGATATTAACAAATGGAAGAACATACCATGCTCATGGATGGAAAGAATCAACATTGTTAAAATGTCTATACTTCCCAAAGCAATCTACCTATTCAATGCCATTCCTATCAAAATACCAACATCGTACTTTCAAGATTTGGAAAAAATGATTCTGCGTTTTGTATGGAACCGGAAAAAACCCCGTATAGCTAAGGCAGTTCTCTGTAACAAAAATAAAGCTGGGGGCATCAGCATACCAGATTTTAGTCTGTACTACAAAGCCATAGTGCTCAAGACAGCATGGTACTGGCACAAAAACAGAGACATAGACACTTGGAATCGAACTGAAAACCAAGAAATGAAACTAACATTTTACAACCACCTAATCTTTGATAAACCAAACAAGAACATACCCTGGGGGAAAGACTCCCTATTCAATAAATGGTGTTGGGAGAACTGGATGTCTACATGTAAAAGACTGAAACTGGACCCACACCTTTCCCCACTCACAAAAATTGATTCAAGATGGATAAAGGACTTAAACTTAAGGCATGAAACAATAAAAATCCTCCAAGAAAGCATAGGCAAAACACTGGAAGATATTGGCCTGGGGAAAGACTTCATGAAGAAGACTGCCATGGCAATTGCAAGAACAACAAAAATAAACAAATGGGACTTCATTAAACTGAAAAGCTTCTGTACAGCTAAGGAGACAATAACCAAAGCAAAGAGACAACCTACATACACAATGGGAAAGGATATTTGCATATTTTCAATCAGACAAAAGCTTGATAACTAGGATCTATAGAGAACTCAAATTAATCCACATGAAAAAAAGCCAACAATCCCTTATATCAATGGGCAAGAGACATGAATAGAACTTTCTCTAAAGACGACAGACAAATAGCTAACAAACACATGAAAAAACGTTCATCATCTCTATATATTAGAGAAATGCAAATCAAAACAACCCTGAGATATCATCTAACCCCAGTGAGAATGGCCCACATCACAAAATCTCAAAACCGCAGATGCTGGCGTGGATGTGGAGAGAAGGGAACACTTTTACACTGCTGGTGGGACTCCAAACTAGTACAACCTTTCTGGAAGGAAGTATGGAGAAACCTCAAAGCACTCAAGCTAGACCTCCCATTTGATCCTGCAATCCCATTACTGGGCATCTACCCAGAAGGAAAAAAATCCTTTTATCATAAGGACACTTGTACTAGACTGTTTATTGCAGCTCAGTTTACAATCGCCAAAATGTGGAAACAGCCTAAATGCCCACCAACCCAGGAATGGATTAACAAGCTGTGGTATATGTATACCATGGAATACTATTCAGCCATTAAAAAAAAATGGAGACTTTACATCCTTCGTATTAACCTGGATGGACGTGGAAGACATTATTCTTAGTAAAGCATCACAAGAATGGAGAAGCATGAATCCTATGTACTCAATTTTGATATGAGGACAATTAATGACAATTATGGTTATGGGGGGGGGGGACAGAAAGAGGGAAGGAGGGAGGTGGGTGGGGCCTTGGTGTGTGTCACACTTTATGGGGGCAAGACATGATTGCAAGAGGGACTTTACCTAACAATTGCAATCAGTGTAACCTGGCTTATTGTACCCTCAATGAATCCCCAACAATAAAAAAATATATATATATATGTATTCCCAGATATGTTATTTATTTGCAGCTATTATAAATAGGATTGAATACTTGTTTTGGTTCTCATTTTGGTGTCTATTGATGCATAGAAATACTAATACTGATTTTATAGCCAAATAGGTAGTTAAGCTTGGCCTACCTCTCTTAAAATTAATCTCTCTTTTCTCTTAATACATTTTAAACATTTCTAAGGCAGACACTACATTTCTAGTAAATATGTGACAAGTCAAAATGGGTTTGATTTTACTTAAGGTAAGCTTGGTTGATTTAAAGACTGTACTTTTTTTTAATAACACTATTCATAACTTAAAAATTTATTAACACTGAGTTTTAAGCTATTAAAACCATAGGAAAAAGCAATATGAATAAAAATCTAAATCAGTGTAACTGGCTTATTGTACCCTCAATGAATCCCCAACAATAAAAAAAAAAAAAATCTAAGATACCATTTTATATGATACAAAAGAAAACATAATCTTACTGATATAAACAGGCTTAAATATAACACAAGTGTAGTAGTTACAAAATCATTATATATATATGTGTATATTATATATGTATGTATTTGTTTCTTGTATGAAAGTATTATTTGGGGCCTTTTTTTGTCTCCACAAGAGTGGCCCATTCTTTGTCTATGGTGTATCTTGCTGTGTATACCCGTATCTTTTTCCTTCTCAGTAAACTTTGTTTCACACTTGGAAAAAAAAGTGTTACTTTGAAACTTAAATTAAAGAACAACATTTAATTCTTTAATGTGAAACTTGTGCTCATTTTTTGCTACACAATGATTAGAGTTGAACTTAAGATAAGCATGTATAGATTTCATTTTCAAATAATAGGAGATAAGCGGCGCCTGTGGCTCAGTCGGTAAGGCGCCGGCCCCATATACCAAGGGTGGCGGGTTCAAATCCGGCGCCGCTGAACTGCAACCAAAAAAATAGCTGGGTGTTGTGGCGGGCGCCTGTAGTCCCAGCTACTCGGGAGGCTGAGGCAAGAGAATCTCTTAAGCCCAGGAGTTGGAGGTTGCTGTGAGCTGTGTGATGCCATGGCACTCTACCCAGGGCCATAAAGTAAGACTCTGTCTCTACAAAAAAAAAAAATAAATAACAGGAGATAATTTCTGCCCTTGCTCTTGATGCATACTATGCAAGAAGAAAACATTCTCACCCATGTAAATAGTTTTAAAACTGCAGAAAATCTTTATTTTTATATATGAATGGTGGGATGCTCTTATTTTACCAAAATCCGGAACTTGAGGCAAACCAGTAACTCTCATATTTTGGGTTTGATCAGATTGTGTCTTACAAAGCTCTTTCTCTTCTCTCCAAGCCAACGGGAGAAGATTCAGACAATAAAGGGCCCTGACCCAGACACACACTGGATTGAAAGAAGAAAAAATATTGTCCATTATTGTTCTGTAGATTATTTTAAAGAAGGCTTGAAAATCACTGATTTCTTTCCATAATTCGAATCCCAAGCTGTGGAAATAGTTTGAAATTTCCTTTTATAATGTGATTTTTTCCAGAGATTTTCTTTATTCATTCATTCATTCATGGAAACTTAGGTTGATTCCTTACTATTGTAAATAACATTGCCATGAACATCGCAGTGCAATTTATTTTTTTCTGACATACTGTCTCACTTTCTTTGGACACATACCCAGCAGTGGGATTGCTAGGTCACATGGTAATTCTATTTCTAATTTTTTGAGGAACTGTTCTTTCATAACAGCTATACTAATTTACATTCCTACCAACAGAACACATCACTGATTTTTAAAAATAGTGTCATTTTAATAACGGTATTTCAGGAGAAAAACATGCTGTCCCTTTGAAATGATGGAGGAAACATTCTTAGATTAGATAACATGTGGTATTCATACAGATATTTTATCTCTTCTTGCCCAAATGTCCTCATTCTTATAAAATGTGCATGTACATGGGTCCACACATGAAAAGATAGCCTTTGAAAATCAATAATACTACACCTTGAAAAGAATACAGATCGATAAATGTAATTTAATTGAGCCACAGAAAAGTAATGGCCTCATCTGGACACAATGTGGCTCTCTTGGGCCACTGTTGGCCTCTTATTACTCTGAGTTAGACCTAAAGGGTTTTCTGAGCACCCATGCCTGGATATGCCAAGTTCCTAGAATCCCTAGGAACACAAGGAGAAGCAGCCCCTTCCCCAGAAAAATCCATTTCACTGGACAATAGGTGCCTTCAGCTGCCTTGGGACCTGAAAGAGAGAAAGCAAAAGTGGAATTGTTGGCAGGTGCTGAGGGCTGCTGTGCACTCTCCTCAGCTCCTTCCAAAGATTTTCAAAGTATTTCCTTTTTCTTTTCTGTTTTTTTTTTTTGTTGTTGTTGTTGTTGTTGTTTGTTTGTTTGTTTTGAGACAGAGTTAAGACTATGTCATCCTTGGTAGAGTGCTGTGGCATCGCCACTCACAGCAACCTCAAACTCTTGGGCTTAAGTGATTCTCTTGCCTCAGCCTCCCAAGTAGCTGGGACTATAGGCACCTGCCATAACGCCTGGCTAGTTTTTTGTAGTCGTTGTCATTGTTGTTTAGCTGGCCTGGGCTCGAACCCACCAGCCTTGTTGTATGTGGCTGGCACTATAACCACTGTGCTATGGGTGCCAAGCCCTCAAAGGATTTTCTAAGGGTGCTAGAGAGAATGGAGAGGGCAGTGACCTGCACAGAGCTGCCCAGCAAGGATGTGAGTGGAGCTGCTATTGCTAACAGGATTCACAACCGTGCAGGTGTAGGTCCGGTCCAGATCACGAAGGCTCCAGGAGTCACTGAGGACACATTCCATCTGGGACACAACAGTCCCTGGTCCCACTGCTGACCACACATAAGTGATGCTCTGTCTTCCTTCCTCCACAGAACACCACAGATGGCATTACAGGTCCCGTTCTCATAGGTGACAGACTCTACTTCAACTTGAAGCCTTGGCAGCTGCTCTGGTTGAAACAATAGTTTTTAAAGATCTAAAGAGCAATAAAGGGCCTTTCTAGGCCATCCCATGAAAAGGATGCAGGTGCTCAAGGAGAGAGAATATAGCAAAGTGCACCCCTTCAGAGAAAAGATCCCTGACTTGTTCATGTCCAGCTCCTGCGGTGCTGCATGGAGTAAGGAGCAAGTTACGTGATTTGCGACTAGCTCCCAAAATAGCCAGGACCTGCCAGACTTAGAAGGACAAAAAAAAAAAAAAAAAGAAAAGAAAAAGAAAAAAGAAAGAAAAAGAAAAGGAAAAAAAAACCAATACCTACCTAGGAAAAATTCTGGACTAATCAAAAGAGTAAAATTGGGAGACAAGTTTACCAAGGGTCATCTAGGCCCCCAGACTTAGTGGGTGGCTGCACTCCCCTGATCACAGGGACCTGGGCCTCTAGGCCCTTACTCCCAGAAGATCCTCAGAGCATAATCTAAAAACTTCGTAGAGGTCTCTGTGGAGATCTGGGCTCTGTAAGATCCTGTGTCTGCCATCATCAGGTTGCTGAGCTGCAAGGAGCAGCACCCAGTGAAGCTCAGCCACTCTCTTTGTCAGGGGTCCTCAAACTTTTTAAACAGGGGGCCCGTTCACTGTCCCTCAGACTGTCGGAGGGCCGGACTATAGTTTAAAAAAAAAACTATGAACAAATTCCTATGCATACTGCACATATATTATTTTGAAGTAAAAAAACAAAATGGGAACAAATACAATATTTAAAATGAAGAACAAGTAAAGTTAAATGAACAAACTTACCAGTATTTCAATGGGAACAATGGGCCTGCTTTTGGCTAATGAGATGGTCAATGTTTGGTTCCATATTTGTCACTGCTAGTCATAACAAGTGATGCAAGTGTGCATCAGTTAGTCTAGATCTGGTTGGAGATTTCAGATGTTTCATTCTGGAAAAAGTCTGTTCACAGACATAAGTGCTACCAAAGATGGTTGCCATTTTGGGTGCATGGTTCCTGAGATTGGGATATGTCTCAGAGGGGAGAGATACATAGAAATTAGAAAGGCTGCTTGACTTGAATGCGTCTTTCAGAGAATCACAATTCTGCAGTTCAGCCAGTTCCATTTGGTAAATTGTATCCACATTTTCAATGTCAATAGAAAATGGGTTATGGAAAAGCTGTATGTCCTGTTCATGGAGATGAAGCTCTTTAAATCTAAATTGAAACTCCTTTTGCAACTTTTCCAGTGAATCCACACGTTTTATTTGGGAATGCAACCAATGGATTTTCCGCTACCAGATTTTGAGTTGTGGGGAGATGGCAGAAATTTTCCTCCTTCATTTGTTTGATGAGGAGGCCTAATTTTACTTCAAATGCTTTCACATGTGATTGCATATCACAGATGAGCTTCCCCTTTCCTTGAAGTTGCACGTTGAAATTGTTGAGTAGCTCTGTTACATCTATCAGAAAGGCAAGGTGCCATTTCCATTCTGCATCATTGAGCTATGGTACTTGTTTTTTGAAAGCAGAAAAGCTGTAATCTGTGGAAGTAAGTCATGGAAATGTTTCAAAATTCTCCCTTGACTCAGCCAATGGACTTCTGTGTGGTACGGAACATCTTCACAGGCAACATTTAGCTCACACAGAAATTCCTGAAATTGTCTGTGGTTTAGTGCATTACCTCTAATGAAGTTAACACAAGATACCACAGTTTTCATAACAGAGTCCCACATCGGTGATTTACTACATAGCACTTGTTGGTGGATGAGGCAGTGTATGGCTATTGGATGAGAATGGTTATGTTTGTCCATCTCTTGGTTAATGCTAGCAATTACTCCTTTCTTAGACCCCACCATGCTAGGAGCACCATCAGTTGTCATACTGGTTACTTTTGCCCAGTCCAGCTCCAAACTATTCACAGTTTGGCAAACCTTTTCATAAATATCCTCTCCTGTAGTTATTCCTTTGATGCTTTGCAGTGCAGCAAGCTCTTCTGTGACTTCAAAATAGTCATTTGTACCACGAATAAAAATTAGAAGTTGTGCAAATCACGAACATCATTACTTTCGTCAAGTGCCAAGGAAAAATAGGAAAGGTTTTTTGCAGAGTTTTGCAAATGCTGAGGCAAATTGTCTCCCATTTCTTCAATCCTTTGTGTAATTGAGGGTCCTGAAAGACTCACTGTACTAAATAAATCAGCCTTCTCTGGACACATCTCTTCGGCAACAGAAAGAAGGCATTCTTTAACAAATTCTCCCTCCATGAATGGTCTGCCAGTGCATGCTATTATCTTGACAACTTGAAAACTTGCTCATAGTGATGAAATATTTAGCTGTTTCTGCTTCACAAAAGTATTTTGCTGAGTTGTCAATGTATATTTCAGTTTTAATATTTTATCCTTTCTCACTTCTCTGACTGAACTATCATATTTATCTTTATGTTGAATTTGATAATGTCAACGCAAATTGCATTCTTTGAACACAGACACTATATTCTGACATATCAAACACACAGTTCTTTCCTTATACTGCATGAAAAAGTAATCATAAGTCCACTGTTCTTTGAATATCCTACACTCCAAGTCAATTTTTCTCTTTCTTGATATCATTGTTTCCTTGGGATTCCAAATTGCTATTAGTAAAATACCAATATATATATACAGCACTCCAAAAACAATATACCAGCAATAACTTTGCCCACACAGAGACATATAGACTGCATTGCCCATCAATGAGGTCTGATCGGTGCCCATCAATGCAGCCTTGCCAGTCCACATCATTTCAGCCTCGCCAGTGCCCATATGGTGGAACTCCGC
Source organism: Nycticebus coucang (assembly GCF_027406575.1). Taxonomy (NCBI): domain Eukaryota; kingdom Metazoa; phylum Chordata; class Mammalia; order Primates; family Lorisidae; genus Nycticebus; species Nycticebus coucang. Next base: position 98,509,495 of record NC_069789.1, read on the forward strand.
TTTTACCTCAGGCTCACACTGGTGTGGTGTGGGAACAGGCACAATTACAGAACCAGTTCCTCTACCACCTTTCCAGTTCACAGTACCCTGTGCGAACCGCACTGTGATCTGTGAACTCGCACAGGTATCTGATCGCATGGGTCATCTCACCCATGAGATCAGATTCCACTGCAGGAAGAAAGAAGGCACATATGCCTTTTTTCTTCCGAATCTAATGTGAGTTCATCCATACAAGCATATGGCTGAACTCACACTGCTCAGAGATTGCAACAGTGTGAACTGGGGCTTACACAGCACACAACATACAACATCATACACAACTGAATAACAATCAGAATGTAAATGCACTTACTGGCAATTAAATTGGGTTTCCTACACCTCGGCTGTCTGCAGAACCGGATTAAGTATCCATGGGGCCCTAGGCAGATTACCAGTTTGGGGACTCCATGCAATAACACTGAGCACTGACCATTTGCATTAACACTGACCACTGACCATTTGTGATAACACTGACTGCTGACAATTTGCATTAATACTGAGTGCTAACAATTTGCATTAATACTGAGCACTTACAATTATCATAACCACTGAGCACTGCCTATTTGCATTACCTCTGAGCTCTGACCATTTGCATTACCTCTGAGCACTGACCATTTGCATTAGCACCGAGTGCTGACTATTTGCATTATCACTGTGATGCAACCCTCCTAGAAACTACCCCCAACCAACTAACCAACTTAAAAAAAAAAGGCTTTCCTAACTTCAAAAAAAAGGCTCTTCTAACTTCAAAAAAAGGTGCCCCCTATCTGCAAAAAAAAAAAAAAAAGACCTCCTAACTTCAGGGAAAAAAGGCCCTACTAACTGCAAAAAAAACCCCTCCTAACTAAAAAAAAAAAATTCCTAACTTGTTCTTACCTCTGTCCTTAGGCAGCAGCAGGCTCTGCACAGGCAACCTGGTAACTCCTCTGATTACACCAGAGACTGAGATGAGGAGTCAGAGTCAGAGAGTAGGAGGGGAATTGGAGAGTGGGGGGCACATTCCACACATGCACACTGCGGCCGGACCGTGGGTTGCTAAGCAAGATGGCAGTAACACCCGGCAGGGAGAGACAGAGAGAAGGAACGGAGTTGGAGAGTTGGCGCACATTGCACACATGCGCACTGCGGCCTGGGACAAGTCAGCTACTAAGCAGGAAAGGCAGCAGTGGCAAAAACACCCGGTGGGCCAGATAAATGTCCTCGGCAGGCCGTAGTTTGAGGAACCTTGCTCTTAGTTTTGGGTTGGTCACCTGGGGTTTTGAACTTTGGGCTTCACTTAGACTTATGAAGGTGATAGATGATACATTGTAAACCCTTCTCTCCTGGAGGAAACTGCAGGGGAAGTGTTACCGACTCCCCCAGAACCCCATTCATCATCGTTGAGTTGTCCTGTGAAATTACACTCCCTGTAAACACAGAAGGAAAAGGCTTTAAAACTGTCTCTGAAAACCTCTGCCCCAGTTCTCCCAGTCAGTCCTGGCTCCCCTATTGTTGGTGCCCACAAGCATATTGGACATAAATAGATATTAGCAGTGGTGCTCTGGCTGTAACTTGACAAGGGAAATGCTTAAACTCTCCTTCCTGCTGGAAATCCCAGGGATCCCTCCAGGGATTCTTCCTGCTAGGATCATTCTTCCTCGTCTCAGGGCTTGGGTTCCCCAAAGGGCTGGTGGCCTTGGAAGACAGGAATGGAAAGTACTGGGGAATTCAGACACCAGCCCTGCCCTACCTGGCCCCTTTCTTCCCTCAGCCCTAGATTTCACCTCCCATGACTCCTATTTTTAGAAATGCTTCCCCCTCCAGAACTGTAATTCCAAGATCACTGCAGTTAAAGTGTCTCATGGTATCTGATTATTAAGATTCTAGATTACAGGACACCTGCTTCTTAGTCCCAATCCTGCCTCCATTTAAACATGTAGCTTTCAGAAAGCCTGTTGATTTCTCCAATCTTCTCTTCCTTTATAAAAAAGGGAAATAAAATGCAAAGCCTTTCAGATTCCTTCCAACTCTGGCATCCACAATGTTATTATTCTATGTGCCTTAGATGTTTCTCTTTTCCCCTTCCTCCTTCCCCATCCTTCACTCTCTAGTCTTTCTGTCTCATGTCCTAAAGACTCCAAACCTTCTTTTTTCCTGGTCCCCTACTCTCCCTAAGATGGAGTCCTCAATTCTGCCCATATGGACACCCTACCCCTTGGGAGGTCAAGCTACTAGGGAGGAGCTCCTGACTCACATTCCTGTGACGGAAGAAGCAGCAGGGGGAGGAGAAGCTGAGTGGGAGGCCCCACGTTGGCTGGATGGACCTGGTTTGTGTTGCAGATCATGCGGAATTAAGAAGAAGGTGGAAGAGGGTAGCAAGTCCTGATCTGATGCATGTTGGTTTCCTGTTCTAATCACACTTGCTAACCACTTCCTTTATTAGTGCTTTCTTTCTTGTTTGTGAGAAGCCAGGAGTATACAGGGTGGCCATAAATTTCATTGTATTTGTAACTACTTAAATCGGACAGCAACTTTATGGCCACCCTGAATGAAACATCTCTGTATCTGCCACTCAGTTTTTTTTTTGTTGTTGTTGTTGTTTGTTTTTAGAGACAGAGTCTCACTTTGTCACCCTTGGTAGAGTGCCATAGCGTCACAGTTCACAGCAACCTGCAGCTCTTGGGCTTAGGCAATTCTCTTGCCTTAGCCTTCCGAGTAGCTGGGACTACAGACACCTGCCACAATGCCCGGGTATTTTTTGTTGCAGTTTGAACGGGGGCAGGTTTGAACCCGCTACCCTTGGAATATGGGGCCGGCGCCCTACTCACTGAGCCACAGGCGCTGCCCAACTGCTCAGTTTTTTTAATTGACTCAATAATTGTCCATATTTATCAGGTACAGTGTGATATTTTGATACATGTATACAATGTGTTATTTTCTTTTTTTAATAAATAACTTCCCTTTAAAAAGTTAGTGAGAATAAAGAGTACAGAATGTGGTTAAAGGCATTTTACGTTGTTATCAAATACAGTCATTTACTTGAATAAAAAGTGCTTTCTTTATAAACATGGTTCCTGCCATTGGGAGCTCCAACTTTGATAGGACACTTTCCATGACAAAAATAACTATGAAAAAAATATGCCTGTAGAAGGAAAACAGTGTAAATTTACAGGCAATTTAAACTTATTTTGGCCTTTATATCAACTTTTATGTTAAAAAAATAATTTTGGCTGGGCAGCTATCTCACTAGCAAACTATACGGCTTTTATGAGATTGGCAAATCTTGATGAAGTATTGCGGTTTTTTTGTTTTGTTTTATTTTTGAGACAGAGTCTCACTTTGTCACTCTTGGTAGAGTGCCATGGCATCACCTGAAACGATTAGGCTTAAGCAATTCTCTTGCCTCAGCCTCTCAAGTAGCTGGGACTACAGGTCCCACCACAACACCTGGCTATTTTTTGAGTCTCGCTCTGGCTCAGGCTGGTCTTGAACCTGTGAGCTCAGGCAATCCACCCTCCTGGACCTCCAGAGTGGTAGGATTACAGGTGCTAAGAGCCACCACACCTGGCCCAAGTATTGCATTTTTAAAGCACAAAACCACTGGCTACTGATATCTTCCTGTACATTCATTAATTATTTTCTTCTAATTCAAACAGTAGCAGAAGAATCCTGGTGTGTGTGTGTATGCACAGTCCATTACCAAAGAAAGCATGACAAACTACCTTAAACGAAGCAGTAGCCCAAACAGATAATAATCTACATGCCGTTTTACAAAGATAGAATAAAAATGATTGCATTTTCTCAGGTAGAAGGCAAAAGTGTTATCATTTCTCCATTTCTGCTGAACTCATTTATCTTCTTCAGGTTTTCACAAAAATCGCAGGCAATTCAGTACGCAGAGTTTGACTGGAGACTTTTTAATCAGGATAGAAGTCTTGATGCAGTTCATAAAAACCTAATTTTAAAAAAGGCATCAAAAACCACATTTGAAAAAAATCCTGTCGACATACAAAGAATGAAGCGTTTGTAAGTTCCCAGTTTGTATTCTAATAAGAGTACTGAATAGTTTAATATTGGCAGCCTGTGAATGCGTACCAAGGAAGGAGTCTGAGAACCAAGTTAATATCCTTAGCTCACTCTAATTCCACTGGTATCTTGGGTAAAAACAGTTCTTGCAGTCTGGAGTTTCTCCTCGTGACTATTTAACCGTTACATCTTTACATCTTAAGATTCAACTATCTCAGCAAGTGTCTTCTAGATTCTCCGTGCTGTAAGTCTGGAGGCTGGATGGGGCGGGGCAGCATTCTGTTGTGTGCTTTTGTTTTAATTGGCCCTGACAGTTGCCTCAGCTTCTGTCCTTAAAGACATAAATAGTTCAGAAATATTAAGATACTACTTTAGAATAACTTAATATGGTTTCAAAAGATTCTGATATAGTCATTTAGCTTTTTTTCCATTTAAATCCCCCCTTACCTTATAGCATAAAATATACCCCAAATGGTTTACAAAGCCAAATTAAAAGAACGAACCCATTGTGTGCTGCTATTTCCAAATAAGTGATGGGAATTCAGTAGAAGCTCCTACTTGGTTTGCTGCAATACTACACTTTTTAAACAAGTGCAGTACAAGTCATCAGCAACAAAATTCCTCCAACACTGTTGGCACTGGTGACCTCATCCTCAAGCTTTAACCTCACACTAGCTAGTATCTCCTGGCCGATTTGAGTATGAGATTTATGTCTGGCCCAAGACATCTGGATATGGCAATAGAATTTGTCACTCGAGGCTGGGTTCATAAAATATCACTGGTATCCTGTAACAAAAATCAGTGTGAACTAACTTGTGATGGGGTGGGCAGAGGTTATTACAAGAATAAAGAGCTAAAGGGCAAGTGCATAGTGAGGGCTCAAAAAGCACTGAATCCAGGAAATGAAAACCAAGGGGAAACCAAGTAGGACCATACTTTACTCCATACTCTTTACTCCATAAACTGTCTGGTTTTTTCTGCTCATTCTGGATCAGCTCTCTCTCCACCTCCTTACTGGGAGAATATGGTCACCAGTACATAGCTGTTACAGGATAGGCACACCAAAAGAGTCATCATCATTCTCTCTCTCTCTGTCTTTCCATTCATTTCATCATTTTCTACCAATTCCAAATTCCTGGAGAAGGGACTCTGGTTAGGGAAGCAAGGTCTTGTGCAAACTTGCCCCTCTCTTCCCTACTTCCCAAAATTTGAGAAATGATGGGTAATCTAGGAAAGTGGATAGCCATTCTCAACTGCTAACAAGATAAGAAAATAGTTCTAACATAGAATTGTTTTTAGAAATTTTCAACCAAACTCTGAAGTTGAGATAATTGTCCATGAGCTCCCAAAATACCTATAACCCAGATTAAATAATTATCACTATTTTTGCCATAATTAGTTTATTTATAGATTTTCTTTCTTCCTTCCTTCCTTCCTTCTTCTCTCTCTCTTTTTTTTTTCTTTCTTTCTCTCTTTCTCTCCCACTCCTCCTTCAATATTTAAATCAAACCCCAGATATTATACCATCAGACCTATATATTTTAATATGTTTTAAAATATTTTTTCTTATAAAATGTTTATGTCACTATCACATTAAAAGAGTGAAAAATAATTCATTGCTATTATGAAATACCCAGTCCATATTCAAAGTTGCCTCAATAGTAGAAAACATTTTGTAGTTGGTTTTGTTTTCATTGGGAGCCAAACAAGACCCTTATGCTGCATTTAGTTATTGAACCTCAAAAATATCTTCTAATACAGAGAAGTCAGTCTCCTTTATCCCCTCCTCTTCCTTTTCTTTTGTTTTTGAGGGAGGTTTCTCTCACTGTCTTTTATTCTGTCCCTTTCTTGTTTAAGTATTGTTTAAAATGCATGAATTTTTATATGTGTGTATTTAATGCATTTTAACCAACTGCAACCATCATTAGTTTGATGCTTAACATTTTTCATCTTTGATCAATGGCCAGGAGCCCTGTATGTTGGCTCCTGTGTTCTTTTCACATGCCCGCACAGGTATTTTAAAATTTCTTTGAATTCTTGCACAAGAAGGTGTTTCAGGCTCATTTTGTTGAGTACCTGCTACGGGTGGAAATTAGCCATTCTTCAAAAGATGTTTGATTTTTTAATGAGAGAATGGTACCAGAGGTCACAATTTTGTTTCTAAGCATACACATTGATACTGGGTTGCATGGCTTCCAAGTCTTTTTAGGGGACAGAGCTGGAAAATTCATATTAAAAAAATAGAACACATCTTTGAGATTGTGAATTGTGCCTCTATCAGGGGCTGAAGTACTATATCATTGTGGGTTTGATTTTCATTTTCCTAACCATTAGTGATGAGCACATTTTAATGTGTGTGTTGGCCACTTGTATATCTTCATTGGAGAAATATATATTTAAGTTCTTTGCCCAATTTTTAAAAAAGGAACTTAAGTTTGCATGTATTTTTTCCATTTTCATTTAACATCTTTGATTTTACATGTATGCCTTTTGCTTATAAGAGAAAGTCTTTATACCTGCCAGTACTTATGTTAAAAACATCTTTGTTTTATCCTGGAAAAAATAAACATATCGTTTTAAAATAATAATGCCAGAATTATTTATAGCAATAATAAACACTGAATGAATATAAGATTTCTTTGCAAATATGTTCATCCTTAGAATATCCTCCACTTAGGACGTACAATTAAAATACATCCTAGAACCTCATAGTTGACCACCTCCTTAAATTTACTTAATTTTCATAGACCAGACATGCACCACATGTACATATAAGTACAACAGGCCTAGTTCCTTATGTTGACCACCTCCATATGCTGACCGGTTTGTTACAGTCCCTTGGCTGGTCAACTTGGAGAGGTTCTACTATACTGTATTAGGGTTGATTTTCTAGCCAGGAAACTGGCTTAAGTAGGAGAGGGCTCTCTATGGATCTGCCTTATTACCCAGGCCATCTGACCCAACAAGACTGTGGTATCTTGTGGCCCAATTAAGGGGTAGATGGCAACCTTCTGCCAAGAGACAGCAAGTCTATGCCAGGAGTCCTGCGCCTCTGTGTCTACTGAGTAGCCTCATCCTCCACACATGTCAAACTTTATGTTGAATGTAGCAACAGCAGCCACACATTAAAGGAAAAATTGGGAAGGGGGTGGAAGAAAATGGCTGACTAGAAACTTGCAATGATTGTACTCCATATAAATACCTAATTCAACAACTATCCACGCAAGAAAACACCTTCAGAAGAACAAAAAATCAGGTAAGGGAGCATAACAACCTAGTTTTTCCTTTATATCAAGGAAACAGGCATGAGAGGACAGAAAAGAGTCTTATGTTGCCTACACTACCTCTCCTGCATGTCCTCGTGGTGCTGTGCCAGCATACTAAGGGGAGAGAAAATCCACAGGCCCCAAAGAAAAAGAGTAACATTACTGTGGAGCTTTGCACTGAAACTCAGGGCCACTTTGGCAGAGGGGAACATAGCACAGGGCAGAATTCTGCCAGTGCTCCTGGAAAGAACATTTGACCACCCTGGCCATGGGGAAATTCTTGATCCCAAAATCCAGCCAGCCTTAGCACTGGCTGACAAGAAGCAGTCTGCAGCCTGAACCAAATTTGTAAGGCAATAGGGCCACAAAGGCTACAGTCCTTGGCAATTCCTGTGGCTCTGCTGGCTCAGAGCCGTAAACTTGGGGTGCATGGGACACAGTGAGACACCAGCAAGGGTGGCCAAGCTAGCAGGCAGTGTGGTTCAGGGCGGGTCTTCTTCCAACTTGGGGAAAGGAAAGGGAAGGGTTCGGAGGACTTTTTTTTGCAACTTGGGTACTACCTCAGTTCAGTAAAATAAAATTCCAAGCAGATTCCTAAAGTCCCTCATCCCAAGTGCTTAGTTCTTAGAAGGCATTTCTGGACCTATTCTGGGCCAGAAGAAAACATGCTGCCCTGAAAGGAAGGACCTGTTAGGTTTACCACCTGCAGACTAAAAAGCCCTTGGGCTTTGAATAAATATCAGAGGTACACGGATTTTGGGTAAGACTGGGGCTGGCTCAGGTATGACCTGGTGCTGGTAACCAGGACAGAGTAACCCAACTCCTTCTCAAACTCTTCCCCCAGTTCCAGCAACCCAGCACAGAGAATGAGGGGAAAGAGTAAAAGATTTTCCCTGGTAACACAGGAAATTCTCCCATCTCTGACTCAAGTCCACCAGGGAAGTACCACCAGGAGTCCACAAGATTCATAACATTACTGGGCTTAGGGCACCCCACTGCTAATGTGGCTGCATTGAAGAAAGACTTGGATCACAACATTCAATTCCCTTCGGATATCTGGAAAGCCTCCTCAACAAAGATGGGTTCAAGAAATTTCAGTCTGTGAGGATTAAAATAAATACCTAACTCTTCAATTCCCCAGATATTGACAAACATCCACAAGCATCAAGAACATCCAGAGAAACATGACCTCACCAAACAAACTAAATTAGGCACAATGAGAAATCCTGAAGTATTAGAGATATGTGAACAATCTGACAAAGAATTCAAAATAACTGTCCAGAAGAAACTCAATAAACCTCAAGACAACACACAAAAAGGAATTCAATCGAGTATCACAGACATTTAACTAAGAGATCAAAGTAATAAAAGAAAAATCAGGCAGAAATTTTGGAGCTTAAGAATTCAGTTGACAAACTGAGAAATGCATCAGTGTCTCTCAATAGCAAAATTGAACCAGCAGAAGAAAGTATTAGTGAGCTTGAAGACAGGCTATTTGAAAATACACAGTCAGAAAAGAAAAAATAATAAAAAATAAATCATGCCTACCCAATCTAGAAAATAGCCTCAAAGGGCAAATCTAAGAGTTACTGGCCTTAAGGAAGAGGTAGAAAGGGAGATTGTGGTAGAAAGTGTATTCAAAGAAATAAACTTTTATCATTTTCTCTCTCTCTTGTCTATTGAGTAAGTTGCATACATAATGGTCCTTTGCCTTTAAATAGTTCAGTATTCATTTCTTAAAAATTATAATATTCTTATACAACCACAGTACAGTTATCAATTTCAATAGTTTGTCTAAACTACCATTTCAATTCCAGTTTTGTCCATTGACCCAATGATGTCCTTAATGGCACTTAACTTTTTTTTTACCTCTAGTATATTTATAATCCAATAAAGATCTTTTTTTAATTATTATTTATTATTATTATTATTTATTTATTTATTTTGCAGTTTCTGGTCGGGGCTGGGTTTGAACCTGCCACCTCTGGCATATGGGGCCAGCACCCTACTCCTTTGAGCCACAGGCGCTGCCCTATAATCCAATAAAGATCTAACCAAATAAAATAGCATGAAAATATATGAAGTAAAAATGAAGAAAATACTAGGAAATACTAGAAACACAACAGGAGTACTAATAATAAAGACTTTAATTCACATCTCAAAGTTTAAAGAAGTCAAGTAGAGAAAAAAGGGTGGACTATAGAATGAATATTGACTAGAATAACCTAAAAAATAGAAAACATATGTCATTTTCACACATGACCTTAGAACAAAGATTGGCTATTTACTGGGTCAAAAAAAATCTCAACAAATTCTATCAAGGACATATCATCATATAGGTCAGATTATCTGCCCCACAATGTAATAAAACTAATGTTTGCTATAAAAAGATAAAAACCAAGAAGCTCCAATCACCGTAAAATTCTAAATCATTCTGTTATATAAGGAAGTAAAATGAAGAAATTATTTGGTTGCAGTTACAAAAACGCCTTTTGTGGGCTTACTCATACTGAGAGTTCCAAGTGACATAATCATGTTATTTGGCTACCTATGATTGACTGAGGTTAAGTTTAGTTTTTCTGACATAAACATTTACCAAAAAGGAACCATGTTGAGTGTTCCCTATGTTTGCATTTTAAGCAAAGCTAAGGCTATTTTTTTAAGGCACAGTTGACTTATTTACTGAGGAATTTTTTAGAGGCCTGAACTCCATTTTAATTTTGCTTTAACACTAGTACATGTAAAGCCAAGTAAATTCAGGGGGAAAAAAAGAATAATAGAGACTAACATACCCAATATTAAAATGTATCAAAAATGCTAAAGAAATTAAGAGTTTGGTACTGCAAAATAATGGAGAAAATTGTCTAAAACTAGGATCAAATCCATATGGAATTTAGCATAGAGTAAAAGGGAAATTTCGAATTAGTGAGGAATAGAAGAATGGCTTAATTAATGAGGTTAGAACAGCTAGCTGGTGATTTAAAAGAAAATTAGCTGAACTCAATCCTGTATCAAAGATTAAATTCAATTAAAATTTGATCTAGTACTTCAACATAAAAATGCCTATACATGTCCTAGAAGAAAACATCACATATAAAAATCATTTCAGAATTGCGAAGGCTGGGCGGCGCCTGTGGCTCAGTGAGTAGGGCCCCAGCCCCATATGCCGAGGGTGGCGGGTTCAAACCCAGCCCCGGCCAAACTGCAACCAAAAAATAGCCGGGTGTTGTGGCGGGCGCCTGTAGTCCCAGCTGCTCGGGAGGCTGAGGCAAGAGAATCTCGTAAGCCCAAGGGTTAAGAGGTTGCTGTGAGCCGTGTGACGCCACGGCACTCTACCCGAGGGCGGTACAGTGAGACTCTGTCTCTACAAAAAAAAAAAAAAAGAATTGCGAAGGCTTTTCTAAGCAGGTATAAAACTCAGAGCCTGTAAAAGAAAAGTCTGGGAGATGTCAGCAATACAGCTGAGGTGTTTAATGCTCATCCCCCCACCACAAAAAAAGAACCATAAAAAAGAACCAAAACAATAAATTAACAGCTACCTTTCAACTAGAGTGACTAAAAGTGAGAATAGTCAAAAATAACTATATCTACAATAAGTTGTTAAGGAATATACATTATAAAAAGATGTAAATTTGTGACAACAAAAACATAAATTGTGGGGATAGAGTAAAAGTCTATAACAACTACATGTAATAGAAGTTAAGTTGTTATCAACTCAAAAGAGCCAATTATAAGATGTTTTATGTAGGCCCCATAGTAACTACAAAGCAAAAACCTATAGTAGATACAAAAATGAGAGAGAAGGGAATCAAAGCTAAGCGCAATAGAAAATTATTAAATCACAGAGGCAGACAGCAGGAGAGGAAGAAAGGAATCTTTTGATTTATAATCCCGTTTTAAGCCTTTAGTATTTAACAAACCTTCCAAAAGGTTCTCTGCCACTAAAGTAGAACACATCTATTGGGCTCATCTATTGGGTTTTAAATTCAATCTTTTTTAAAATATTAAGGCCACTGAAAGTCAGAAAAAGACATATTAGGCTTATTCGATGTGTTAAAACTATATACAAATATTACCAAATATAAAATGGGGGTTTATTTTCTAAAGATTATATTTGTAGATATACATATATTCTAATATTATAAAATAGTCTGTATTAAGGTATGTTATCAATGATAATTTTTTAATTCATCTCAAAAAAATACTTTTTATAACTAGCTAAGTCCAAAGTTTATCCTTCTAAAAAGGTAATAGAAAAATTGACAAGTTCTCCTAAATACTAAACTTCCTATGCCCTCTAGCCTTAGATACTCATAAGCTAATACACTAATTTCTCAAAAAGAAATATTTACTGTGTCAATACAACAGGTTTCAGCCTCACATACTTTTCATCATCAAAGTACCAAAACATTAACATATCAATTCAAATTACCTAAAAACAGGCAATAGCCTGTGTTATACCAGTAATACTTTTCAAAACTTCCTTCTTAATTGGCAAATTCAACATATCACAAGAATACGCTACAATCCCACAAAAACAAGCCATTATCAAATGTGCTAATTACGCCTTAAAAAGAGGAGATATGGCTCTCATATCCCTCACCCCAGAGATATTATCAAAAAAGCCCTTATTAATCGTTTCGATCAGAATCCTGATAATTTTCTGCATTTCAACAGCCAAGGATCAACGAATGTCCTTGCCATCCTTAGACTTGACTCAATGGGAAGGACCATATTTGGGGAGAGGGTATGAAAGTGTTTCCACACCGACAGGACCTGTGTGGTTCCCTACAAAAAGAACCAAACATGGCCTGGCGCCCGTAGCACAGTGGTTACAGCTCTGGCCACATGCAGCAAGGCTGGCAGGTTCAAACCCAGCCCAGGCCAGCTAAACAACGACAACTGCAACAAAAAAATAGCTGGGCATTGTGGCAAGTGCCTGTAGTCCCAGCTACTTGGGAGGCTGAGGCAAGAGAATTGCTTAAGCCCAAGAGTTTGAGGTTGCTGTGAGCTATGACACCATGATACTCTACCAAGGGTGACACAGTGAGACTCTGTCTGAGAAAAAAAAAACAAAAAACAAAAAACAAACATGAGTTGAAAGGACCACTTCAAATGACAGCTGATCTAGGAGTCCTTTCAACAGATGAGTCTTCAGCAGAATTCACAAGTACCCCTGCCCCAAACACAAGGGGTACCCCTGGTGACATAGGGATCACTTAAGAAATCATTTCAAGATGCTGACTCTCTTATAAGACAGCTCAGCACTCCTCCAATACCTAAAACCAAGATTCTGGCTTGCTTGACAGTGGTAACTCAGAACTCTGCCAAGGCGTTCTTTCTCCTTTTTATTATGTTTTCTCTCTGCCACTAAAGCAGAACACATCTATTGGGCTCACTTAATAGAACCACCTTTAATCCAGACTGTATTTGGGGAAGATTCTGAGCCCTGCCCCACCCCTACCAGTAAGGATACCACTTGGACTGGAGGTCTTTTTATGCCCCTAGGGCGACCCTTGCTGAACCAGTCTGACTGGCTTTATTACCCCAATGTCTCTCTCTTTATTGATAAAATTTCTATGTGTTTTTTCCTCCATTCATTCTAACCCTGTGCTATGGTCATGCCTGAACTTTACTTACATTTTTCCACTAAACCTCTCAATGTGACTTTTTGAATACTACTTTTTGAATACTATTCACGACCTCTTTTGTTAATGACAATCAATCCATGCCAAATTTACCTGTTTGTATGCACTTCTCTGACTCTTCCTCACTGATAAAACTCATTGGGACCCTTGCCATGTACAACAACTTTGCCAAGCTACTTCACCCAACAAGTTTACGTTCTTAACTGAGGACCCTACAGCCATTTAACTGCAGGAGGTAAACCATTAAAGTTTACTGAATGTACTCAAAACAAACCTGTCTGGAATGACAGGTCCCTTTCAGGTCCTGTGCTTTTAAGCTTGTCAGAATCATCAATGTTCCCCTTGTTATTCTAAACTCTGGTGAGTAAGTTACCCTACCCTTCCCCCCCCACCTCGAGTTTTAAGACTGTAGTGCAATCTATACCAGTTCCACATGCATGTTTACAATAAATTCAACAACTCTCTGATAAAATCCTCATATGTACTGCTAGCTCATATATATTCTTATTAGTTCCTTGCTTTTCATTTCATGACACAATTTATTCTTCTACCTTCTCATTCTCTACTACTTGGTTAAGTACTTGTTTTTCCCATCATAATGTTACTAATTTGAACATACTGTCTGTATTTGTTATGAAAAGAAAAGTAGATGCCTAGGTTCCAGTTCATCTTGAATGACCCTGGCAAGCAGATTCCACTTTACATATTTTAATTGATGTATTAAAGAAATTAAGACCAAAAGATTCCTTGTGAGCTTTATCACTTTCATAGTTTCTACTATTGTTTTACTTGCTTCTGCATCAGTGGCTATAGCCACATTAACAGAATCTGTTGGTACTATGACGGCTAATAACACACAAGAGCTCATAAGACAAGCTAAGATTGACAATCAAGTTATGCAAAGACTTGATGGGCTGGAGGTTGCTGTTGAATGCCTTGGTAATAAACAACAAGCCCTACAAAGAAAGACTGCTGTTAGGTGTGACTTTAATAGCACCAACATTTGTATTACAGCAGTTTCTTACAACAGTCCCCTTTATCTGTTGGAAACAAGTTAAGAATCATTTACATAGTGCCTTCAATGACACTATGGCTCAAGATATAGCTGACTTATCCAGCCAGCTACATGAACAAGCTAATCCAAAAGGCCAGCCAATATTCCATTTTTGACACTTTAGATAAAGATGTTCAGTGATTATCTCCTTCGCATTGGTTTTCAGGATTAAATTTACTTATGTGTTTTTTTGATGCTCTTCTGATCCTCTCTTCTTCATCATCACGATGTTTGAATGATAAACGTATCATCTGACCTCAAAAGAGTAGAAACAAGATGAAATGTTTCCATATATTCGCTTAATGGTGTTAAAAAACAAAATAGGGGGCGATGTAGGGGAAATTGTGCCCTGACATTTAGCAGAAGACTTGCTTCCTGCTTGAGACTTGCTTCCTGCTTGAGAGACCTGAAGAATCATAAGAATGGCATATGAGCTGTGTATGTGCAGGAGATCAGAAAACTGGCCTCCAAGGGAGAATGTATATCTGAAGTATGGCAATACCAGGCCTAATGGTTATGGTAAACATTATTTAGATTCCAAAATCTCTTGATGCTAGAGGCAGAGGTCTTGGTTAAGGTCTGAGGTTTTGCAAAAACAAGTTGGAGACATTCTGTCTGACACTTTCCATGTTCCCCCTTTTTAGTGCTGATGTCTGATAAGTAACTTTTAACTACTTTTTTGTGATTTGTAATAATAGATATGGACCTGAGTATTGCTCAGGAGGGTTCCTCCCAGAGTTCTTCAGTCCCCAACATGGACTTTGTGTCAAGCCTCTTCATTCCTTCCATCAAACCCCCCTCATCTGGTGACCCCAAACCCCTTCAAGCTAGGCTATGTGTGAAGGCAGATGAGGCCTTAACCCATATGAACCAAAACACAGAGTGGCAAGAAGCTGAGGCCTCATAACCTTAAATATAAATGGATTAAAATCACCGAAGGACACAGAGTGATGAAATAGATTAAAAAACAAGATCTAACAATGTGCTGCCCTCAAGTGACCCATTTTGGCTTTAAGGACACATGGGCTTAAAGTGAGGGGTATAAGAAGATATTCCACACATAGCGACAAAAAGAGAGCAAGATAGCTAGATTTATTTCTGATAACAGAGACTTCAAGTCAAAAACTCTCACAAGAGATAGAGATTATTATTTAATAATAAGGGGAGGATAATTCATCCAAAAAAACATTAAAATTATATATGTGTGTATGTGTGTGTCTGTCTAACATCAAAGCACCTAAATATACAAAACAAATATTAATGGACATGCAGGGAGAAATAAATAGCTATACAACAATAATAGGAGACTTCTACACCCATTTTCAACAATAGATAGATCAACTAAACAGGAAATGAATTAGAGAAATATTGAACTTAAACTGCACTTTAGATCAAATAAAGATAAAAGACATATATTAAACTTTCCATCAAATAACAGCAGAATTGAATACATTTTTTTCCAGTGTATCTGGATGGAACATTCTCTAGGAATGTTCTCTAGGCCATTCTAGAGCATTCTTTAAACATTCTTTACAACATCCTCTAGGCCATATATGAGGCCATGAAATAAGTACTAACAAATTCCATAAGATTATAATCATACCTAGTACTATTTCCAACCAAAATGTTATAAAACTAGAAATAAATAACAGAAGGAATCTTGGAAAATTTGAAAGTGTATGAATACTAAATAACTTGCTCCTGAACAACCAATGAGTCAAAGAAGAAATAAAAAAGAAAACTTAAAACTAACTTGAGATAAACAACTATGGAAAGACAACATACTAAAACCTATGTGATGCAGCAAAAGCAATTCTAAGAGGAAAGTTTATAGCAATAAATGCCTACACACAGAAAAAGACAAGATCCCTAATATTACTCCTCAAGGAGCTGAAAAAAGAACAAACTAAATTCAAAGTTAGCAGAAGGAAGGAAATAATAAAGATAAGAACAGACATAAATCAAATAGAGATTAGAAAAACCATGGAAAAGTCAACAAAACCAAGAGTTGGTTCTTTGAAAAAAATAAATAAAGTTAACATCATCTAGCTAGACTAAGAAAAAAAGAGGGAAGACACAAATAAATAAAATCAGAAGTGAAAATGGAGACATTATACCAGAAACATCAGGAAAAAAAAATGCCTCAACAGCTAAAAAATCACATAATCCAGTGGAAATTGATGCATTCTTAGTAAAGTATAACCAAGTTTGAATCAGGAAGAAAAATGAAACTGAAATAGACCAGTAACAAATAAAGAGATAGAAATAGTAATTAAATCCTTCCAACCAAGAAAAGTCCAGGACCAGATGGCTCCATGACTAAATTCTAACAAACATAAAAAGAATTATGACCAATACTTCTTAAATGCTTAAGAAAAAAGTGGAGCTGGAAAGAATACTTCCAAATGTATTTTATGAGGATGCATCACCTTGCTACACAAAGACATCACAAAAAAGAAACTACAAACCAATATTTCTGATGAACATTTATGGAGATTCTCAATAAAATATTACCAATTGAATTAAACAATATATCAAAAAGATTGTATATCATGACCACGTGAGATTTATACCTGGCATGCAAGGTCAGTTTAATACATGTGATACATTACATTAACAGAATGAAAGATGAAAACCACATGATTGTCTCAATACAGAAAAAGCATTTGCAAAACTCAGAGAGCCTTTCTTGATAAACTCTTAACTATTCAGGTGTAGAAGGAAATTTCCTCAACATAGTAGAGGTTATTTATGAAAAATCCACACATCATAACATCATGATAAACCAGGAACTATGGGAAGCTTTTCTTCTAAGTTCTACCACAAAACAAGGATGCCTTTATTCATTAATTTTGTTTAAAATCTCACTGAAAATACTAGCAAGAGCAAACATACAAGAAAATAAATAAAAGGCATCCAAATTGGAAAGGAAGAAGTAAACTTATCTCTGTTTGCAGATAACATGATTCTATATGTAGAAAACTCCAAAAATTCCACCAAAAATGTTAAAAGAAATTAATTCAGTTAAGTTGCAGGTTATAAAATCAACATATAAAAATCAGGAGCATTTTTATACACAAATAATGACCTTGCTGATAAAGAAATCAAGAAAACAATTTCATTTATGATAGCATAAAAAAAATACATATGAAAAATTTAACCAAGGAAGTAAAAGATTTACACTGAGAACTTTAAAATAATAATGAAAAAAATGAATAAGACACAAATAAAAGGAAAGCTGTCCCATGTTCATGGATCAGAAGTAATATTGTTAAAATATCTATACTGCCTCAAACAGTATACAGATTCAGTATAATTTCTGTCAAAATCCTAATGGCATTCTTACAAAAAAAGAAAAAAAAAATCCTAAAATTTATATGGAAACACAAAAAAGCCCTGAATAGTCAAGCCAACAATGAGAAAGTGAAACAAAGTTGGGGCATTATAGTTCCTCATTTAAAATATTATTACAAAGCTATAGTAATTAAAACAGTATGGTACTAACTTTAAAAATAAAAATAGAAACACAGGCCAATGCAACATAATAGACATCCCAGAAATAAATCCAAACATACACAAGCAACTGATTTTCAACAAGGGCACTGAAAGGACACAATAAGGAAAAAAAAAAAAGAAATTGGACACTTATCTTGCATCATACACAAAAATCAACTCAAAATGGATAAAATACCTAAGTGAAAGACTTAAAATCATAAAATTTCTAAAAGAGAACATAAGGGGAACATTTCTTGACATTGGCTCTGGCAATAACTTCCTGAATATCACATCAAAACCTCAGGCCACAAAAGCAAAAGTAAACAAATGGGACTATGTAAAAGTGAAAAGCTTTTGCACAGCAAAGAAAATATTAACGTGATGAAAGGTAACCTGGGGAAAATATTTACAAACTGCATCTCAGATAAGTGGTTGATAACCAAAATTTATAAAGAACTGTTTTATAACTCAATAGCAGAAAAACAAATAACTCAATTTAAAAATGGACAATAGACTGGTGTGCTGCTTATAAGAATCTCACCTGGGAGACTGGGGAGAGACTTCAGGCATCTGTGGCTGGTGGGCTCTGCCCAGAAACATCCCTTTGGGGACAGAGGGAGTCAGCAAGAGAGTTCTAGACCCCATGAGAAGGACAAAAGCAGTGGAGAATTGGCAAGTGGTTGTGTGTGTTCATTTGGTCCAATCTTGCCAGCAGTTGACTAATCAAAACCCTAAGCCAGAGGAATGACAACTTAAAGAGCAAGTAGAAGGGAAAGGAAAATTAGGGCAAGGAAACAGATAAAAGAACACACTCATGAGGAAGAATCATCAGAAAAATCCTGGCAACATGAAAAAACAGTCCAGAGAAACCCCCACAAGGGACCATGAGGTAGCTACTGCAGAGGATTCCACTTATAAAGAAATGTTAGAAATGACAGAAAGGGAATTTAGAATACAGATGATGAAAACAATGAAGGAAATAATGGAAACAATGAAGGAAACTGCTGGTAAGTGAAAAATAACTAAAAGGAAATCCAAAAACAGAACTAAATAAGAGATGAATGATATGAAGAATATAGAAAGGATACAGCAGAGCGGAAGGAACTGAAGCAGTCAACTAGGGAACTTAAAGATGCAATAGGAAGTATCAACAATAGATTAGATCATGCAGAAGAAAGAAACTCAGAGGTAGAGGACAAAGATCTTGAGATAACTCAGATAGTTAAAGAGGCAGAAAAGAAGAGAGAGAAAGCAGAATGTTCACTGACAGAATTATGGGACTTTATGAAGCATTCAAACATATGAGTTATAGGTATCCCAGAAGGGGAA
This sequence comes from Nycticebus coucang, assembly GCF_027406575.1. Taxonomy (NCBI): domain Eukaryota; kingdom Metazoa; phylum Chordata; class Mammalia; order Primates; family Lorisidae; genus Nycticebus; species Nycticebus coucang. Next base: position 98,528,331 of record NC_069789.1, read on the forward strand.
GAAGAATGCCTCCAGAGGAATGGAAGCCATACTAGAGAATATTATAAATGAAAATTTCCCCCAAATCACCAAAGATTCTGACACACTCCTTTCAGAGGGATATCAGATCCCAGGTCACCTCAAGTCTAACACAGCTTCTCCAAGACACATTGTGATGAACCTGTCCAAAGTCAAGACAAAAGAAAAGATTCTGCAAGCTGCCAGGAGTAAGCACCAGTTGGCCTACAGGGGCAAATCCATCAGATTGACTGCAGACTTCTCTAATGAAACTTTCCAAGCAAGAAGACAATGATTGTCTACCTTTAATCTATTTAAAGAGAACAATTTCCAACCCAGAATTCTATATCCTGTTAAGCTAAGCTTTAAAATTGACGGAGAAATCAAATCATTTACTGATAAGCAAACATTGAGGAAATTTACCACAACAAGACCAGCTCTACAGGAAATACTTCAACCTGTTCTATAAACTGACCATTGCAATGGATCAACAGCAAAGTAAGAACTCAGCAATTAAAGGACAAAACCTAACTTCCACACTGATGCAAAAGATAAAACTAAGCAATGGACTTTCACAAAATAAGATGAATAGAAAGCTATCACACTTATCAATTATCTCAATAAATGTTAATGGCTTGAATTCCCCACTGAAGAGGCATAGATTGGCAGATTGGATTAAAAAACACAAGCCATCTATTTGCTATCTGCAGGAAACAAACTAGCTTCAAAAGACAAATTAAAACTCCAAGTTAAGGTTTGGAAGACAATTTTTCAGGCAAATGGAAGTCAGAGGAAAAGAGGAGTTGCAATCTTATTTTCAGATACATGTGGATTTAAAGCAACTAAAGTCAAAAAAGACAAAGATGATCACTTTATATTGCTCAAGGGAAAAATGCAACAAGAAGACGTTTCAATTCTAAATATTTATGCACCCATCTTAAATGTTCCCAGATTCCTAAAACAGACCTTACTCAGCCTGAGCAATATGATATCTGTAACACCATAATAAAGGGGTCTTTAACACTCCTCTTATAGAGCTGGACAGAACCTCTAAACAGAAATTAAACAAAGATATAAGGGACTTAAATGAGACCCTAGAACAACTGTGCTTGATAGATGCATATAGAACACTCCATCCCAAAGATAAAAAATATACATTCTTCTCCTCATCCCATGGAACATTCTCCAAAATTGATCATATTTTAGGACACAAAACAAACCTCAACAGAATCAAAAGAATTGAAATTTTATCTTGTGTCTTCTCAGACCACAAGGCACTAAAGGTGGAGCTCAACTCCAACAAAAACGTTCAACCCCACACAAAGGCATGGAAATTAAACAACCTTCTGTTGAATGACAGTTGGGTGCAGGAAGAAATACAAGAGGAAATCATTAACTTCCTTGAGCATAACAACAATGAAGACACAAGCTACCAAAACCTATGGGATATTGTAAAAGCAGTTCTTAGACAAAAATTTAACATTTTAGATGCCTACCTTTCAAAAACATAAAGAGAGCGCATCAACAAACTCATAAGCCCTTTTATGGAATTGGAAAAAGAAGAACAATCTAAGCCTAAACCCAGCAGAAGAAAAGAAATATCCAAAATTATATCAGAGATCAATGAAATTGAAAACGAAAGAATCATTCAGAAAATTAATGAAACAAGGAGTTGGTTCTTTGAAAAACTAAATAAAATAAATAAACCTTTGGCCAGACTAACTAGAAATAGAAATGTAAAATCTCTAGTAACCTCAATCAGAAATGATAAAGGGGAAATAACAACTGATGCCACAGAGATACAAGAGATCATCTCTGAATACTACCAGAAACTCTATGCCCAGAAATTTGACAATGTGAAGGAAATGGATCAATATTTGGAATCACACCCTCTCCCTAGACTTAGCCAGGCCAATTTCAAGTGCTGAGATCAAAGAAACAATAAAAAATCTTCCAACAAAAAAATGCCCTGGTCCAGATATTAAACCTTCAAAGAGCATATTCCCGTACTAAAGAAATTATTCCAAAAAATTGAGGAGAAAGGAATCTTCCCCAACACATTCTATGAAGAAAACATAGAATACCAAAACTCGGAAAAGACCCAACTAAAAAGAACTTCAGACCCATTTCACTAATGAATATAGATGCAAAAATTCTCAACAAAATCCTACCCAATAGATTACAGCTTATCATCAAAAAAGTCATAAATTGAGTGGTGCCTATGGCTCAGAGGAGTAGGACACTGGCCCCATATACCAGAAGTGGTGGGTTGAAACCCAGCCCCCGGCCATAAACTGCAAAAAAAAAAAAAAAAAAAAGAAGTCATACATCATGATCAAGTAGGTTTCATCCCAGGGATGTAAGACTGGTTTAACATACACATGTCCATAAATGTTACTCACTGTATCAACAGAAGCAAAAACAAAGACAATATGATCCTCTCAATAGATGCAGAAAAAACATTCGATAAAATCAAGCATCCTTTTCTAATTAGAACACTGAGGAGTATAGGCATAGGTGGCATATTTCTTAAACTGATCGAAGCTATCTACGTCAAACCCACAGCTAATATTTTACTGAATGGAGTAAAACTGAAAGCTTTTCCTCTTAGAATTGGAACCAGAAAAGGTTGTCCTCTGTCACCATTACTATTCAATGTAGTGCTGGAAGTTCTAGCCAATACAATTAGACAAGACAAGAAAATAAAGGGAATCCAAATGGGAGAAGAGGAGGTCAAACTCTCCCTCTTTGCTGATGATATGATCTTATACTTAGAGAACCCCAAAGACTCAACCACAAGATTCCTGGAAGTCAAAAAAAAAAAAAAAAAAAAACAGTAATGTCTCAGGATATAAAATCAACGTCCACAAGTCAGTTACCTTTGTGTATGCCAATAAGTCAAGATGAGAGACTAATTAAGGACACAATTTCCTTCATCATAGCTCCAAAGAAAATGAAATACCTAGGAAATACCTAACAAAAGAGGTGAAGGACCTCTATAAAGAAAATTATGAAACCCTAAGAAAGGAAATAGCAGAGGATATTAACAAATGGAAGAACATACCATGCTCATGCCTGGGAAGAATCAACATTGTTAAAATGTCTACACTTCACAAAGCAATCTACCTATTCAAAATACCAACATTGTACTTTCAAGACTTGGAAAAAATGATTCTGCGTTTTGTATGGAACCAGAAAAAAAACCATATAGCTAAGGCAGTTCTTAGTAATAAAAACAAAGCCAGGGCATCAGCATACCAGATTTTAGACTGTACTACAAAGCCATAGTGGTCAAGACAGCATGGTACTGGCACAAAAATAGAGACATAGACATTTGAAATTGAATAGAAAACCAGGAAATGAAACTAACATCTTACAACCACCTAATCTTCGATAAACCAAACAAGAACATACCTCAGGGGAAAGATTCCCTATTCAATAAATGGTGCTGGGAGACCTGGATGAAAGACTGAAACTGGATCCACACCTTTCTCCACTCACAAAAATTGATTCAAGATGGATAAAGGACTTAAATTTAAGGCATGAAACAATAAAAATCCTCAAAGAAAGCATAGGAAAAACACTGGAAGATATTGACCTGGGGAAATACTGCATAAAGAAGACTCTCATGGCAATTGCAACAACAAAAATAAACAAATCGGGCTTCATTAAACTGAAAAGCTTCTGTACAGCTAAGGAGACAACAACCAAAACAAATAGACAACCTACACAATGGGAAAGGATATTTGCATATTTTGAATCAGACAAAAGCTTGATAACTAGAATCTATAGAGAACTCAAATTAATCCACATGAAAAAAGCCAACAAACCCATATATCAATGGGCAAGAGACATGAATAGAACCATTTCTAAAGAAGACAGATGAATGGCTAATAAACATATGAAAAAATGTTCATCATCCCTAATTATTAGAGAAATGCAAATCAAAACCACCCTGAGATACTATCTAACCCCAGTGAGAATGGCCCACATCACAAAATCTCAAAACTGCAGATGCTGGCGTGGATGTGGAGAGAAGGAAACTTTTACACTGCTGGTGGGACTGCAAACTAGTACAACCTTTTTGGAAGGAAGTATGGAAAAACTTCAAAGACTTCAAGCTAGACCTCGCATTTGATCCTGCAATCCCATTACTGGGCATCTACCCAGAAGGAAAAAATCCTTTTGTCATAAGGACACTTGCACTTATCTGTTTATTGTAGCTCAATTTATAATCACCAAAATATGGAAACAGCCTAAATGTCCCCCAACCCAGGAATGGATTAACAAGCTGTGGTATATGTATACCATGGAATACTATTAAGCCATTAAAAAAAATGGAGACTTTACAGCCTTTATATTAACCTGGATGGAAGTGGAACACATTATTCTTAGTAAAGCATCACAAGAATGGAGAAGCATGAATCCTAAGTACTCAATTTTGATATGAAGATAATTAATGACACGATGGGTGGGGGATGGGGAGAGCAGAGAGAGAAAGAAAAAGGTAGGGGTTGGGGAAAGGAAAAGCAGAGAGAGGGAAGGAGGAAGGGGGTGGGGTCTTGGTGTGTGCACACCTTTTTCAGGGCAAGACACAATTGTAAGAGGGACTTTACCTAACAAATGCAATCAATGTAACCTGGTTTCTTGTATCCTCAATGAATCACCACCAATAAAAAAAAAAGGACAATAGGACAATGAACCTGAACAGACATTTCTCCAAAGAAGACATGAAAATGGACAACATCACTAATCAGCAGGGAAATACAAATTAAAAGCATTATGAGACATCATATCACATCTCTTAGGATGGCTATTCTCAAAATGACAAGAGACAAAAAGTGTTGTCAAGGATGTATAAAAAGAGAATCTTAGTACACTGTTGGTGGAAATACAGATTGGTGCAGTCATTATGGAAAACAATATGGAGATTCCTAAAGAAATTCAAAGTAGAACTACTGCATGATCTAGGAATCCCTCTTTTGGGTATATACCCAAAGGAGATGAAATTACCACCTTCTCAAGATATCTGCATTCCCATGTTCACTGCAGCATGATTCAAAATAGCCAAGATATGTAAACAACCTAAGGGTCAGGTGTTGGACATATGGGATAATGAACCTGGAGGACCTTATGCTATATAAAATAAGCCAAACACAGAAAGAAAAACATTTCATGCATGACCTCACTTACATGTGGAATCTTTTAAAAATATATATATAAAGAGAGAGAGAGAGAATAAAACAGTAGCTTCCAGGGGTGGGGACAGTGGGGTAGGAACAGAAAGATGTGTGTCTAAGGACACAAAGAAGCAGGTATTTGTAATGTACAATATGAAAAAGTAGATTTTAGCTGCTTTTATCACAAGAAAGTAACTATGGGAAATAATAGACATGTTAATTTGCTTCACTAAAGTAACCATGTGGGGGGCAGAAACAAGATGGCTGACTGAAGACAGCTTTCCACAGAGGCTCCCATCCAGAAGGAGAGTTAAAGGACAGAAATTTAGCAAGTAACCTGGTGGATTAGAGCTGCACCAAGAGAGAAGGTTGAAGAATGCACATCAATCCCGCTGAGGCGAGCTGTGACCCCAGGGATACAAACAAAAGGTACAAAATCCATCACCAAGTGGACAGGAGTTCCCTCCCCCATGACAACGGCTCGGAATGCCCCACAAACAAATGAGTAGAGTTCAAATGTCCTCCCACTACACTCCACAAGAGAGACCCTCTAAAAACTGGACCTACCTCCACTACTAGGGTGCCACGGCATTCTCCTGCCAGGTATAAAACTATATAAAACTGTACATATTTTCTACCTGCAATTCTGAGCTCCCAGTACTCCCCTCCACTCTCACTCTGAGGTCTGGAGGCCTGTCCCTCAGGAGTCCAGATTCTTGGGTGATTTCCCGAGGGGTGTGGACAGGGCCTAGACTGCAGCTGGTCAGTGCTGATTCTGTGGCATGGGAGTGAGGAGAAGACAGTCGGCTGAGAGGGAACCACGTTGCCCCAGTAGTGGTGCCCCAAGGCGCAGAGCAGCAGCCGCTTTTGGCAATAATAGGGCTCAATTCCTGATATTCCAAACCACACCCCCTGTCTCCCTGGGCAACGCGGGCATCTTCTCAGGTGGCAACCACCACAAACATATCTGGGACAGAAACGCAGGCCCCATGAGTAATGGGTTTGCCTGAGGCGGTACCAGCCTGGGTGGAGTGCAGGGACTAGAAAACACACGCACAGAGCCGGGAAATTCCCAGGGTGAAACTGACCCAGAGGACTGCTTTACTGAACCTAAGACGCATCTGGCCCTCAGGGGATCGTCAGCCTATAGACAAAGGAAGGCAAGAGGCTAGAACTGATGGCTAACCGAATACAAACCTGCAGGAGCAAAGACAGGGCCTGAGGCACAGGTTCTGGGAACTCTAAACAGCTTCTCTTCTACAGGGGAATTTAGGAGGAACAGAAACAAACTCCTGCAAAGTTGTTCTGTTCTGTCAGTAACATCAATCAGGGGCAGAGCTGGAACTGAGTGAACACCCCCCCAGCCTCCATCAAGTCTGTCAGGTCTCACCTCCCCCTGCTGGATAGAGGCAGAGAGCAGTGGCCTGCCTGAGCAGATATAGATTTTCTTGTGATTCAGGCATGTGCAAACCCCTGGAGTATCTGGTCACTAGAGGCAACAGGGACACAGCCCTGTGGGGCTATCAGTGACTCGGTGGGACAGAGGTGCAAGGTAGGGAAGGAGGCATCAACCTTCCCAGACCAATCTATTTGCTGGGAGGGTCCTCCTGACTTCACGAAGCACCGGAGCAAGTCATATCTGTGTTGTCACCAGACCCCTGTGATCCAGTTGCCAGAGACCATTTAAACTCTCCCACCTGAGACAGGTGTTGACTGAGACAATTAATTTGGACCTTTTGAACTGAGCCCATCGCCTGAGGACTATTCAAGTGGTGCCCTGGGTGTGTGGCTGTAGAAAGGTTTGATTTTCCTTTTCTAATTGTTTCCTGTGGGGGGTGGTGATTGCTGGTATTTCTCCACAGCTGAGACTTCAACCCAGAGTAATTGTTTCCCTAGGGTTGGATAGAGACCAGCTGAAAACAAGACAGAACCACTTAGCCCCAACACACCAAACAGGTCCCCAGTTTCTCAGGCTGTGGCACGGGTGCTCGACAAAGTTCCAGGGAAAAAATCAAATGGTGTGAAATAATCGTGGGGCGGAATCAGTGGAAAAACTCTGATAACATGAATAACCAGAATAGATCAACCACCCCCGGAAAGATATGGCAAATGTAACTGAAGATCCCATTCATAACCAGCTGGCCGAGATGTCAGAAATCGAATTCAGAATTCGGATTGCAAACAAGATTAATAGAATGGAGGAAAATTTGGAATTAGAAATTCGAGAAGCAATTCAAAAGTCAGAATTAGAAATTCGAGGAGAAATTCAAAAGTTGTCTCAAGAATTTAAGGAATTTAAAGACAAAACCACCAAAGATTTTGACACACTGAAGCAAGAATTTGCAGCCCTCAAAGATCTGAAAAATATCAAAGATCTGAAAAATACAGTAGAATCCCTCAGTAATAAAGTGGAGCAAGCAGAAGAAAGGATTTCTGACATTGAAGACAAACCTTTTGAACGCTCCCAAACTCTCAAAGAGGGAGAGAAATAGAGAGCAAAAATGGCTCATTGTCTCAGAGAGCTTCACTTCATATTTGTTAAGGGTAATACTCAATACGATGAGATTTCAATTATTAGTATTTATGCACCCAACCAGAATGCACCTCAATTTATAAGAGTAACTCTAACAGACATGACCAACTTAATTTCCTCCAGCTCCATAATAGTTAAAGATTTCAACACTCCTTTGGCCGTGTTGGATAGATCCTCCAAGGAGAAGCTGAGCAAAGAAATTTTAGATTTAAACCTAATGATCCAACATTTGGATTTAGCAGACATCTACAGAACATTTCATCCCAACAAAACTGAATACACATACTTCTCATCAGCCCACGGAACATACTCCAAAATTGACCACATCTTAGGTCACAAGTCTAACCTCACTAAATTTAAAGGAATAGAAATTATTCCTGGCATCTTCTCGGACCACCATGGAATAAAAGTTGAACTCAGTAACAACAGGAATCTGCATACTCATACAAAAACATGGAAGTTAAATAACCTTATGCTGAATGATAGTTGGGCCATCAATGAGATTAAGAAGGAAATTGCCAAATTTCTGGAACAAAACGACAATGAAGACGTGAATTATCAGAACCTCTGGGATACCAAAAAGGCAGTCCTAAAAAGGAAATTTATAGCACTGCAAGCCTTCCTCAAGAGAACGGAAAGAGAGGAAGTTAACAACTTAATGGGACATCTCAAGCAACTAGAAAAGGAAGAACATTCCAACCCCAAACCCAGTGGAAGAAAAGAAATAACCAAATTTAGAACAGAATTAAATGAAATTGAAAACAAAAGAATTATACCACAGATCAATAAATCAGAAAGTTGGTTTTTTGAAAAGGTCAATAAAATAGATAAACCTTTGGCTAACCTAACCAGGAAAAAAAGAATAAAATCTCTAATCTTATCAATCAGAAACAACAAAGATGAAATAACAACAGACTCCTGAGAAATTCCAAAAATCCTTAAAGAATATTACAAGAAACTTTATTCTCAGAAATATGAAAATCTGAAGGAAATTGACCAATACTCAGAAGCGTGTCACCTTCCAAGACTTAGCCAGAATGAAGGGGAAATGTTGAACAGGCCTATATCAAGTTCTGAAATAGCATCAACCATACAAAATCTCCCTAAAAAGAAAAGCCCGGGACCAGATGGCTTCATGTCAGAATTCTACCAAACCTTTAAAGAGGAATTAGTACCTATATTACTCAACCTGTTCCTAAATGTAGAAAAAGAAGGAAGACTACCCAACACGTTCCATGAAGCAAACATCACCCTGATCCTCAAACCAGGAAAAGACCCAACAAGAAAAGAAAATTATAGACCAATATCACTAATGAATATAGATGCAAAAATATTCAACAAGATCCTAACAAACAGAATCTTGCAACACATCAAACAAATTATACATCATGTCTCAAGGCTGGTTCAATATACATAAATCTATAAGTATAATTCAGCACATAAACAAATTAAGAAACAAAGACCATATGATTCTCTCAATTGATGCAGAAAAAGCTTTTGATAATATCCAGCATCCATTCATGATCAGAACACTTAAGAAAATTGGTATAGAAGGGACATTTTTTACACTGATAGAGGCCATCTACAGCAAACCACAGCCAATATTGTATTGAATCAAGTTAAATTGAAATCATTTCCACTCAGATCAGGAATCAGACAAGGCTGCCCATTGTCTCCACTGCTCTTTAACATTGTAATGGAAGTTTTAGCCATCGCAGTTAGGGAAGAAAAGGTGATCAAGTGTATCCATATAGGGTCAGACAAGATCAAACTTTTGCTTTTCACAGATGATATGATTGTATATCTGGAAAACACCAGCGATTCTACTACATAAATCTTAGAAGTGATCAAGGAATACAGCAGTATCTCAGGTTACAAAATCAACATTCATAAATCAGTAGCCTTTATATATACCAACAATAGTCAAGCTGAAAAAACAGTTAAGGACTCTGTTCCATTCACAGTAGTGCCAAAGAAGATGAAATATTTGGGAGTTTATCTAACAAAGGATGTGAAAGATCTCTATAAAGAGAACTATGAAACTTTAAGAAAAGAAATAGCTGAAAATGTTAACAAATGGTAAAACATACCATTGTCATGATTGGGAAGAATCAACACTGTTAAAATGTCCATACTACCCAAAGCAATATACAATTTTAATGCAATCCCTATTAAAGCTCCACTGTCATACTTTCAAGATCTTGAAAAAATAATACTTCGTTTTATATGGAATCAGAAAAAAACCTCGAATAGTCAAGACATTACTCAGAAATAAAAACAAAGCAGGAGGAATTACATTACCAGACCTCAGAGTATACTATAAATTGATAGTGATCACAACAGCATGGTACTGGCACAAAAACAGAAAAGTAGATGTCTGGAACAGAATAGAGAACCAAGAGATGAACCCAGCTACTTACCGTATTTGATCTTTGACAAGCCAATTAAAAACATTCAGTGGGGAAAAGATTCCCTATTTAACAAATGGTGCTGGGTGAACTGGCTGGCATCCAGTAGAAGACTGAAACTGGACCCACACCTTTCACCTTTAACTAAGATAGACTCTCACCGGATTAAAGATTTAAACTTAAGACATGAAACTATAAAAATACTAGAAGAGACTGCAGGGAAAACCCTTGAAGAAATCAGCCTGGGCAAGTCTTTTATGAGGAGGTCCCCACCAGGCAATTGAAGCAGCTTCAAAAATACACTACTGGGACCTGATCAAACTAAAAAGCTTCTGCACAGCCAAGAACACAGAAAATAAAGCAAGCAAACAGCTCTCAGAATGGGAGAAGTTATTTGCAGGTTATGTCTCTGACAAAGGTTTAATAACCAGAATCCACGGAAAACTCAAATGTATACACAAGAAAAGAACAAGTGTTCCCATCTCAGGCTGGGCAAGGGACTTGAAGAGAAACTTCTCTGAAGAAGACAGGCGCATGGCCTACAGACATATGAAAAAATGCTCATCATCTTTAATCATCAGAGAAATGCAAATGAAAGCTACTTTGAGATATCATCTAACTCCAGTAAGATTAGCCCATATCACAAAATCCCAAGACCAGAGATGTTGGCTTGGATGTGGAGAAAAGGGAACACTTCTGCACTGCTGGTGGGAATGCAAATTAATACATTCCTTTTGGAAAGATGTTTGGAGAACACTTAGAGATCTAAAAATAGATCTGCCATTCAATCCTATAATTCCTCTACTAGAATATACCCAGAAGACCAAAAAATCACATTATAACAAAGATATTTGTACCAGAATGTTTATTGCAGCCCTATTCATAATTGCTAAGTCATGGAAAAAGCCCAAGTGCCCATCGACCCATGAATGGATTAATAAATTGTGGTATATGTACACCATGGAATATTATGCAGCCCTAAAGAAAGATGGAGACTTTACCTCTTTCATGTTTACATGGATGGAGCTGGAACATATTCTTCTTAGTAAAGTATCTCAAGAAAAAGTATCCAAAGTACTCTGCCCTACTATGAAACTAATTTATGGCTTTCACATGAAAGCTATAACCCAGTTTAACCTAAGAATATGGGGAAGGGGGAGAGGGAGGGGGGAGTATGGGTAGAGGGAGGGTAATCCGTGGGATTACACCTGCAGTGCATCTTACAAGGGTACATGTGAAACTTAGTAAATGTAGAATATAAATTTTTAACACAATAACTAAGAAAATGCCAGGAAGGCTATGATAACCAGTGTGATGAAAATGTGTCAAACGGTCTATAAAACCAGTGTACGGTGCCCCATGATCACATTAATGTACACAGCTATGATTTAATAATAAAAATTAAAAAAAACAAAAATAGGAAATAAAACTGAAAAAAAAAAATAAAGTAACCATGTTACTATCATACGAATCCTGTAAACCATCATGCTATAAAGTTTGATATACATAATAAAATCTTTAAAAATAAAAAAACTGATTAAAAATCATGAAAGGGAAGTCTAATTAATAAAGTCTACAATAAAATAAAATAAAAAAAAAACAGACAAACAAATTTAACTTATAGGGACAGGCCTGGTGGCTTACACCTGTATTTTCAGCCCTTGGAGTGAGGATGACGTGAGCCCAGGAGTTTGAGACCAGCTCAAGCAATATTGCAAGACCCTACTTATACAGAAAATTTTTTAAAAATTAGCTGAGCATGGTGGGCTGTGCTGTAGTCCTAGCTACTTGGGAGGCTGAAGCAGGAAGATAACATTGAACTAAGGAGTTCTGGGTTACAATGAGCTATAATAACACCACTGCACTTTGGCCTAGGAAACAGCAATAGAGCAAGACCCTGCCTCTTTAAAAAAAAGAGAGAGAGAAAGAAAAGAAAAGAGAAAAGAAAGGACAATAGAAGAAAAGAAAAAAGAAGAGAAAAGAGAAGAAAAGAAAGGAAATGTATAGAAGAATAAAGAGAAAAGAAGAGAAAAGTTCAACTTACAAACAGGGAAAATGATTATAACAAGTATAACAGATAAGTAACTTCTTTAACATATATATAAAAATGAAAGATTTGAAAAATGCTCATTCTTACAAGTTAAGAAATGCAAATTAAAGCAAGATTGAAATTCTATTTTTCACCCATTAGATGTTAACAGTTAAACTATAAAACTATGTAGCAACAGGGAAAGTATTCAAAGACAGGCACGCTTCAAAACCTCTGAGTGAATCTTTGCATAGCAATATAGCCAAATATAAATTTTGTGGATATAATATTTAGCCCCCAAATTCCGTAAATAGAAATTAATCCTACAAATATGCTATAAAAATGTGCATATCCAAAATAGTTTGTGTCAATCAAGAGGGGCGTTCACCCTGCCAATGGAATTGGGTAAAAAAAATGTCAGGAATGAATGCTAACAAAAATTAAAGAGAGAATAAAAGAATGAATGTTTAATCAGCACCTGCTCCTCACCCGGTCTCACCCTATTCTCCACCCTTGATAACTTTTGAGGCATCTTCAGGCTTATGGCCTATTCAAATGGCCCAGTGGCTATCATCCACTATTGGTCTAGGTAAAATTCTACTATCACAAAAATCAGTATTGGCCATTTATTTCTAGTTGTTTTCTGTTTTCTGATTGGCTCCTATGTGAGTCATTATGAAAATTTTGAAATACACAAAAATAAAAAAATGTAAAATCCATGCAAATAGAAAAAATGAAGCCTTCCCAGCAACACCGATCAGCTGAACAAGTTGAAATTTTCCTGGGTGATTCAGAAAGGATGCTGTTGACTGTGTTTCTTGGAAGTGAAATAATGGACCATAACACAGTCGACCTTAAAACTTTTGTAATAACTAACCGATAAGCCAGGAACTGGATTAAATAATCACTTGATGCCGCCAGCACATGTGTTTTCTTTGAGCCAAACATTGGGATAAACATGTTACCTGCATTATCTCATTTGACCTTTGCAAAGCCCTTTGAGGTAGGTGACATTATGCTTATTTTAGGAGGAAAGAAACTATAGCTTTCTATTCAATAGCTTGTCTATGGCCAAATGGTTAATATGTTATTATGTCCTCTGCAATGTTCTTTGCAATGTCCCCAGGTTCACTGAAATATGTTTAAAGTGGTCACCTTGGAATCATCTTATACCCAAGCAAGGGACTTGAGGTCTAAGCTTGCTGCATTAAAATGGCAACATGCTAACTTCCATTCTTTCACAGATCTAAATCCAGATACAATGAGGAAGGTTAGAAGAAAGGAAGGAAGTCACGGAGAGAGTTGGCCCAGCCAGCCTAGCCACACATAGCAATGACCACACAGCTATGTGGTAAACACAGACAGGAAATGTTCTCTGATCTTACAAATGTGATAGAGCTTCCACAGACTCTGATGTGTAAAGTGCTATCTGCGTAGTGTGACTCTGTGATTGTCAGGAACTTGAAACTCAGCCGCCTTCTGTAATCTGTAGAATCAAATTGGAGTAATATTAGGAGGTGCAAAGGATTCAGCTGCAGGTGAAGAACAAGTAGGGACTTTCCATAGCCATGGGAGGGCTGCAGGTGAAAAGGACCCAATCCCTAACCTACTGCATATCCTCCTTGAGAACAGTCATGGCAACTGAAGGAATTGGGAAGAGAGGCTCTTGGGGTGACCCACAGCTCTCAGATTCTGGCTTCTTTAGAAAGTCTGTAGATACTAGAATAGAAAGCTTACATTTATGCAAGTTCATCATAGAAAAATCAAACACGGCACACAGAAGAAAGCAGAAACCCTCCAAAATCTTGCCATTCAGAAATGATCTTTATTAATGTTTTGGCAAAATTCTTTCTAGAGTTCTTCCTGTGCACACACACACAAACACACACAACCCACAAGCCCACATACACACATGCATGGTTCCAGCTAGATTGCCGATCTGTAGCCGTTTTAACTAAAAAATATATCATGGGTACCTTTCTATATTCATGAAAGCAGATATTCATAACCTTTGAATGATTGCCTACAATTCCATTGATTGAATGTATACTTTTACATAAAACTATACGGTAAGTTTTTCTTAATGTGACAGTAAAAAATTTTATACTTACATGTTTGACAATGTTCCCAACTCTCTTTATGTTTAATTCCTACAGATAGTATTGTGTTGTCAGAGGCCTGTACATTTAAAACTTTAATATGTACTTACAAAATTATACTTTTCCTCAAATATTAAATCAATTCCCTCACTCAAAATTCTTAAAATATGTTTTTATTTATTTGAGGCATTCCCCAGCTTTGTGTGATGTGATGAAAAAATGTAGACCACATAAGCAACATTACACACACACATATACATACACAGAAGCCTATTTCCTCCAAGTGATCTTTTAAAGTTTATTTAAAATTAAAATAAAACTCAAGTGTGAACATCAGAACAGAATATAGGGGTGGAGGTTTCCCTAAGACTCTGGTCATCTGCAGTTGTTGAGAGATTAAATGTAAACTCAGAGAGACACACATAGCACCTACAGTTCTAGACCAATCTGCTATAGAAACAAGTTGGACCTCCCAAATTTGGTTTAAATGTCAAGATTAATGATGCCGCACATATCAATGGGGTATGAAATGTTCTATTAATTAAGTGGAGAACATTCTCTTTAAAGTATCACAAGAATGGAAAAGGAAGTACCCAATGTACTCAATACTAATAAGGAGCCAGTAATACATGCCCATACAAGAGAAAAGCTCAATTTAATTCAAACTGGGGGGGAGGGAGCAGGTTCTATACCACTCTAGGAATTTTTCTTTGTTGTTGTTAAAAATCTACAAATTGCATTGAATCTGTAGATCACTCCATCTAGTGTGAATATTTTAACAATATTAATTCTTTCAGTGATAGATCATTTTTTAAAGTTTCTGTTTCCTGCAGACATTTTCAATATTGTCTCTTATTTAAACAAAATTGCTTTTTAATCTCTGAGGCTAATTATAAGAAATCTGAAGTCTTTTTGAGTCTGTTCTGCTTTTATCATCCAGGAGTATCCAGCTTATGTGAGCCTGGGCATTAAATCCATGCAAGCTTTGGCCCATGATCATACTCTCTGGGATGAATTCTTTTTCCTTCTTTGTACTCCACTCCCTATTAATCAACCTTCACTGACGTCTTCTGGGAGGAAGAAGAATGTATATATATATAAATATATATATATATAGTCATTACATAGGATTCAGTGAGCACCTTATTTAACTTGCCCAGAGGAAAAAAAAATTTTATCAGAGTGGGCATATGGTATTTTGCTAGATTTTACAAGAACCTATTCAAACAGGTCATTTCTCCTGAAATGTTTTCATCTAAATGTTAATTTGCTAATGAGCTCTCATCTAGTGAACTATTTGCCTAATGACACATTTGCCTAAAATTTATACTTACCAAATTTGTAGCAATTCATACATGATATACTATTTTCAAACTATAGTAAAAACATAAAATTATGAACTCTATGTTTTCTAATTTAATTTTGTACAAAATATAACTGAGGCCAGAGGCAACAAATTTTTGCAGCAGTCCAATAAGGAACATAGAAAGTATCTGGAAAATGTTAACATTGGTGCTTTGAGAAGACAAGATCTTGTGCTACCAAAAACATGTTATTAGGTGTGAGTACAAGTACAAATGTGAAATATTTAAACTTGAAGATAGTGAGAGTGTATACATTAACCTATAGTAGATAACACCCATACTTATATTTGTTCACTGCTCTAATGTCACAAAGCTATTTTCTAATGAAGTTTGTTCGCAATAATTTTCCTTGAGCCCTAACTAGAGTTTGATTCTTCTCTTCTGTAGCAAATAATCTTTAATATTGAGGCTATGGATGGAGACTTTGTCATATGAAATTTAAATTTGGTAGAATGTTTATGTTATCGGAAGTTAATTTCATTTACCTAAAAGTTATAGTATATTCATTATCATTGCTATAGTTAATTTATTCTCTATGACTTCACTCATTTTGTATAATAACTGCATGTGTGTATATAATCTGACTTCATTTATTATTTAAAACACAAGACCTTTGCTCCTGTCTTCCTCCCTCTTGGAATGTTTGTAATAATGATTTCTTTTTTCTTCCTCAATGCAAATTTAAAATTAAATTTCTTTTCTTTGTTTTTGAGACAGCATCTCACTTAGTCACCCTGGGGTTGAGTGCTGTGGCATAATCATAGCTCACAGCAAACGGTTAGGCTCCAGCAATCTTCTTGTCTCAGCCTCCTGAGTATCTGGGACTACAGGTGCCTGCCACAGTGCCCCCAAATTTAATATTTCTAATAAATATCACAAATTTTTGGTCTATTTTACAATGATAGCTTAGATCATCACCCTCTAACACCATTTACATGTTTTAGAGATTATAGTCTCTTTGAGCATTTAAAGTATTTTTAAGCTAGCCTTACTTTTGTTGTTTGTTTTTAATTAGCTCGCCTTACTTATGAATTTTATCCCCCATAGCAGAAAGAAAACTGGAAAATCCACGAATATGTGGAAATTAAACAACACACTCTTAAACAATCAATGGATCAAAGAAGAAATCACAAGGGAAATTACACCTTGAGATAAAGAAAAAGGAAAGCACAATACACAGAAAAGTATGAGATGCATCAAAAGTGCTGGAAGGAGACTTAGAGGTGAGAACACATACATTAGAAAAGAAGAAAGATCTCAAATCAACAACTTAATTTTATACCTCAAGGAATTAGAAAAAGAAAAACAAAGTGGGGCGGCGCCTGTGGCTCAGTTGGTAAGGCGCCAGCCCCATATACTGAGGGTGGTGGGTTCAAACCCAGCCCCGGCCAAACTGCAACCAAAAATAGCTGGGCGTTGTGGCAGGCGCCTGTAGTCCCAGCTACTCGGGAGGCTGAGGCAATAGAATCGCTTAAGCCCAGGAGTTGGAGGTTGCTGTGAGCTGTGTGAGGCCACGGCACTCTACAGAGGGCCATAAAGTGAGACTCTGTCTCTACAAAAAAAAAAAAAAGAAAAACAAAGTGAAACCAAAGCTAGCAGAAGGAAGGGAATAAAGATTAGAACACAGGTAAATAAAATAAAAAATAGAAAAATAATGGAACATGTCAGCAAAACTAAGTTGATTTTTTTTAAGAGGAAGAAAATTGACAAGTTCATGGTTAGATTAACTAAGAAAAAAATAGAGAAGACCCAAATAACTAAAATCAAACATGAGAGGACATTATAACTGATGCCACAAAAATGATTATATGAGAATCCTATGAATATTATACACCAACAAAGTTGATTACTTAGAAGAAATTGATAAATTCCTAAAAACACACAACCTACAATGACTAAATCCTGAAGAAATATCTGGACAGATCAGTAACTAGTAAGGAGATTGAATAAGTTATCTAAAACCTCCCAAAAAAGGGAATCCTAGGACCAGATGCCTTCACTGGAAAATTCTACCAATAATATAAAAAAGAATTAACATTAATCCTACCCAAACTCTTCCAAAGGTTGAAGAAGCAAGGATATTTCCAAGCTCATATTATGCTGATTCCAAACCAGACAAAAACACTATAAGAAAACTCCAGACCAATATCCCTGATGCATTTGAGGCCAAAATCTTCAACAAATCACTAGCAAACAAATTCAACACCAATTAACAGGATTAAACTTCATTATCAAATAGGATTTATTTCTGAAACCATATGATAGTTCAATGTATAAAAATCAATAATGTAATGTACAACACTAATAGAATAAAGGGGGAAAAATCATCATCTCAATTTTGCAGAAAAAGCATTTGACAAGATTCGGTACTCTTTCATGATAAAAAAATTTCAACAAACTAGGAATAAAAGAAAACTACCTCAGTATAATAAAGGCCATATATGAAAAGCCCAGAGTTTACATCATATTCTGTGGTGAAAGACTGAAAGCTTTTCCTTTAGAATCAAGAATAAGACCTGGATTCTCTCTCTCATTATTCCTTTGCAATATAGTATTAGAAATCTTGGCCACAGCAATTAGGCAGGAAAATAAATCAAAATTATCAAAATTGGAAAGAAAGAAGTAAAACTATCTCTGTTCACAGATGATATGATATTCTATGTAAAAAAATACTTAAAGACTTTACAAAAACAACTATTATAATAATAAACAAATTCAAAATAGATGCTCAAAATCAAAACTTAAAAATCAGCTGTGTTTCTATATAGTAACAATAAACAATACATGAAAAGGAAATTAAGAAATTAATTCCATTTTTAATATCACCAAAAAAGAATAAAATACTCAGGCATTAACCAAGTAGGCAAAAGACTTATACAATAAAATGCCAAAATATTATACAATGAAATTAAATAAGATATGAACAAATAAAAAGACATTCAGTGTTTAGGGGATTGGAAGACTTAACATTCTTAAAATGTCCATATTACTCAAAACAATCTACATACTTAATGCAATCTGTAACAAAATTCCAATGGCAATTTTTGCAGAAATAGGCAAAGGCTATTCTAAAATTCATATTGAGTCTAAACTTGCAGAGGTCCTCAAACTTTTAAACAGGGGGCCAGTTCACTGTCCCTCAGACCGTTGGAGGGCCAGACTACAGTTTAAAAAAAAAAAATTGAACAAATTCCTATGCACACTGCACATATCTTATTTTGAAGTAAAAAGCAAAGCAGGAACAAATATAATCACACTGCCTCATGTGGCCCGTGGGCCACAGTTTGAGGACCCCTGGACTCTAAAGGGATCCTGAAAAGCCAAAATAACCTTGAAAAATGTGAAACAAAGTTGGAGGCCTCATGCTTCCTGATTTCAAAAAATATTCCAAATCTACAATCATTAAAGCAGTGTGATATGGCATAAAGATAAACATATAGACCAAATGAATGGAGTAGAGAGGCCAGAAATAAACCCTTGAGTATATGCTCAAGTGATTTTCAACCACAGTGCCAAGACTATGCAATAGGAAAAGGAAACTGTCTTCAACAAATGATGCTGGGAAAACTGGATATCCAATTGCAAAATAATAAAGGTAGACCCTTATCTTATACCATATAAAAAATTAACTCAAAATAGATTAAAGACCTAAATGTAAGATTCAAAAATATAAAACACATAGATGAAAACATAGAGGAAAGTCTTTGTGACATTGTATTTGGCAA
Organism: Nycticebus coucang; assembly: GCF_027406575.1. Classification (NCBI taxonomy): domain Eukaryota; kingdom Metazoa; phylum Chordata; class Mammalia; order Primates; family Lorisidae; genus Nycticebus; species Nycticebus coucang. Next base: position 98,547,666 of record NC_069789.1, read on the forward strand.
TGATTTCTTGGGTATGACACCAAATGCACAGGCAACAAAAGCAAAAATAGACAAATGAGACTACATAAAATTTCAAAGTTTTTGTACATCAAAGGACACAATCAATAGAGTGAAAAGGCAATCTACAGAATAGGAGAAAATATTTGCAAATTGTATATCTGATAAAGGTTTAAAATCCAGAATATATAAAGAATTCCTATAACTCGACAACAAAATCTCAACCCAATTTTAAAATTAGCAAAGGACTTGAATAGACATTTATCAAAGAATGATATACAAATGGCCAGTGTAATAGACCACCAGCCCCCAACAAGACCTGAGTCTGTCTCAGCCTTAGTACCCCGCATGTCCTCCCCTTGGGTTAATTCCAAGAACAAGGAAGTTCCCGAAAACCCCCTAGCCATGACCAAACAATGGAAACTTACCCAAGCTGAGTTTCCCAAGCTACCAAGCTGAGTTTCCCAAGCTGTCCCTGTGCTAACCGCCACGCTGTAACCTGGCCCCAAGCTAACCACCACTTTCTGCTTCTGTGCTTGCTTGCTTGCTTGCCACACAGCACAAAAATGGTATAAAAATCAGCCTGCTCCTCACTTCGGGGCCACCTGCTTTTTGGAGCAGTGGTCCCCTGTGCAGGTGTAATAAATCACCATCTGATTTATACCTAAGTCCGAGTCTTTTTTACAGGCCCCAATGGGTACAACACCGGTAAGCATATGAAAAGATGTTCAACATCATTACTCATCAGTGAAACACATATTAACCACAACAAGATACTGCTTTACAATCCAGTAAGATGGCTATTATTTTTATTTTTTTATTTTTTTGTAGAGACAGAGTCTCACTTTATGGCCCTGGGTAGAGTGCCGTGGCATCACACAGCTCACAGCAACCTCCAACTCCTGGACTTAAGCGATTCTCTTGCCTCAGCCTCCTGAGTAGCTGGGACTACAGGCGCCCGCCAGAACGTCCAGCTATTTTTTGGTTGCAGTTTGGCCGGGGCCGGGTTTGAACTCGCCACCCTCAGTATATGGGGCCGGCGCCTTACCGACTGAGCCACAGGCGCCACCCAGGATGGCTATTAATTTAAAACAACAACAACAACAAAATAACAAGTGTTGGCAAGGATGTGGAGAAATTGGAACCATCGGGATTCAAAATGGTGCAATTAGTATGGAAAACAATATGGCCATTAATCAAAAAATTAAATAGAATTACCACATGGTCCAGCAATTCCAATTCTTTGTATATATACAAAATCATTAAAAACAGGCTCTCAAAAAGACATTTTGCATATCCATGTTCACAGTATTACTATTCACAATACTCATGGGCTGGAAGTAACTCAAAGTCCACTAATGGGTGAAGGAATAAACAAAATATGGTATATACAGTATAAAATATTATTCAACCTTATAAGCAAAAAAGTTCTGTCATATGCTACAACATAGGTGAACCTTGAGGACATTATGCTAAGTGAGGTAAACCAGTCATGGGAAGACAAATATTTCCTGAGTCCACTTGTATGAGGTACTTAAATTCACAGAAACAGAAAATAAAATGGACATTACTAAAAGACCGGGAGTGAAAGGGGGGAATTGTTTTATGATACAGAGTTTCAGTTTTGCAAGATGAAAATGTTCTAGGAATAGTTACACAATGAACTGCATTTATTTACTACCAACTACACACTTTAAACAGGCTAAAGTGGTAAATTTTATACATCGCTTATACAATAAAAAATCTCATTAAATGTAACCTCACTATATTTAATATACAATCCAAAAATATGATCTCTTTTTGCTTCCTTATGTCTTGTACTTTGGTTTATTTGTTTAATTAATTGATTAATTTGTTTATCAATTGTGCGGGTGAAAGTCAGGCACTCTTTCAGTATCATTTACTTTCACGATCTCTGGATTTCCTTCTTTTTGTATTCGAGGGCAAGAGACACAAACCCAAGAAACTAGGTAATGATATTAGCCTTGTTTCTTGAAGGAGCCTTCAGTAGGTAAGACAACAACTCCTCCAAATTCCTGTTCCTGGAAGCTTAGTATATGAAATTACACTTCCTATAAGTCCAGAAGGAAAACATCTATAAAAGCATCTCTTGGTGCCACCCCACTCACTCTGACAATAGATCAGACCACTCTTATACTGGAGCTCTCATAAGTGTTGGACAAGGTTGTCCGCTTTCATCACTTTTACTCAGCATAGCGATGGAAGTTCTCACCAGAGCAATCAGGGAAGAGAAGAAAATCAAAGGGGTCCAAATGGGGAAGGAAGAGATCAAACTATTACTCTTTGCTGATGATATGATCATATCTAGGAAACCCCAAAGATTCTACCAAGAGACTCCTGGAATTGATAAATAAATTCAGCAGTCTCAGGTTAAAAAATCAATGTACACAAATTAGTAGCTTTCATATACATCAACAACAGTCAAGCAGAGAATCAAATCAAAGATGTGATACTTTTTGCAGTAGCAAAAAAGGGAATAAAATACCTAGGAACATACTTAACAAAGGAGGTGAAGACCCCTATAGGGAGAATTAGGAAACACTGAAGAAAGAAATTGCAGAGAATGGAAATAGATGGAAAACTATATCTCGTGCTCATGGATCAGCAGAATCAACGTTGTTAAAAATGTCTATACTATCCAAAGTGATTTATAGATTCAAAGCAATTCCCATTAAAATATCAATGCCATTTTTGCAGAACTAGAAAAAAATAGTTTTACACTTGTATGGAACCAGAAAAGACCCCAAATAGCCAATGCAGTCTTACAAAATAAGAACAAAATGGGAGGCATCACTATACCAGACTTCAAGCTATATTACAAAGCTATAGTAACAAAAACAATGAAACATTGGCACAAAACCAAAGACATAGACCTATGGATCAGAGCAGAGAACCCAGAGATGAAAAATTCCACGTGATTTTTGATGACAAAACAGGTAACAACATACACTGGGGTGGAGTGGGGGGAGAACCGTATTCAATAAGTGGTGCTGGGAAAATTGGATAGGCACATGAAAAGACTGAAACAGGATCTGCACCTATCACCAGTCACAAAAATTAACTCACAATGGATAAAAGACTTAAACCTAAGGCAGGGAACTATTAGAATCTTGGAAGAAAATGTTGGAAACACTCTTACAGATATTGCCTAGACAAAGAATTCATAAAGAAGATCCCCAAATCAATAATAGCAACCACAAAAATAAATAAATGGGACATGATCAGATTAAAACGCTTCTGCACAGCCAAGGACACAATCAAAAGAGCAAATAGAGGCTCGGCGCCCATAGCACAGTGGTTACAGCACTGGCCACATACACCAAGGTTGGCAGGTTCGAACCCAGCCCGGGCCAGCTAAACAACAATGACAACAACAACAAAAAAAAAACAGCGGCTCAGCACCTATGGCTCAAGCGGGTTCGAATCTAGCCTCGGCCCGCCAAACAATGACGGCTGCAACCAAAAAGTAGCTGGGCATTGTGGCAGGCACCTGTAGTCCCAGCTACTTGGGAGGCAAAGGCAGGAGAATTGCTTGAGCCCAGGAGTCGGGGGTTGCTGTGAGCTGTGATGCTATAGCACTCTACCCAGGGCGACAGCTTGAGGCTCTGTCTCAAAAAAAAAAAAAAAATAGCTGGGCCTTGTGGTGGGTGCCTGTAGTCCCAGCTACTTGGGAGGTTGAGGCAAGATAATCACTGAAGCTTAAGAGTTTGAGGGTTGCTGTGAGCTGTGAAGCCATGACACCCTACCCAGGGTGACAGCTTGAGGCTCTGTCCCCCCCCCCCAAAAAAAAGGAGTGAGAAAATAGACAACTCACAGAATGGAAGAAAATATTCACTCACATGTTATACATCTCATAAAAGACTGGTAACCAGAATCTACAAAGAACTCAAAGAAGCAAGGAATAACCAAACGGCCCCACTAAAAAGTAGGCCAAAGATATTAACAAAAGCTTTTCAAATGAAGATATACTACTAAAGGCCAACAAATTCATGAAAAAAATGCTCAAAATCTCAAATCATTAAGGAAATGCAAATCAAAACCACAATAAGATATCACTTAACTCCAACGAGAATGGCTCATATGAAAAAGTTCCCCAAACAACAGAAGCTAGCATGGATGTAGAAAAAAAGGAACTCTTACACACTGTGAGTAGGATTGCAAACTAGTGCAACCTCTTTGGAAAACTGTATGGAGATACATCAAAGAACTTAAAGTAGAGCCACCATTTGATCCAGCAATCTTATTATTAAATCTTATTATTCCCAAAGGAAAAAAGATCATTTTATAGAAAGGGCACCTGCACTCGAAATGCTCATGTAGCACAAGTCACATTTGCAAAGATGTAGAAATGACCCAGTGGCCACCAAGACACGAATGGATAAATAAAATGTGGTAGATGCATATGATGGAGTACTACTCACAAAAAACTGGTACACTACTACTACACCATTCAAAACTGGCAATATAGTATCTTTTTGTACAACCTGGAGGGAACTAAAAACCATTCTTCTAAGTGAAACATCACAAGAATGAAAAAACAAACACATGTACTCAATACCAAAATAGAAGTAGCTGAGTAACACCTAAGTGTACATAAGGAAGTAAATCTCAGTGAAAATCAAGTTGCGGGGAGCAGTGGGGAGGGGATGAGAAAATTCACACCTACTGGGGACAGTGCACACCATCTGGGTGAAGGGCACACTTATAACTTTGATTCAATCTGTACGAAAAAACAAAGTATGTGAACAAAACGTGTGTACGTCCTAATATTCTGGCATCCAAAAAAAAAACCCAAAAACCTGTATCTCAAAAAAAAGTGTTGAACATGTAAATACATATTCACAGTTGTGGTGTGGTTGAAGCCAGAAGCAGACGGTCATTACAGTTGCCTTCCTGTGAGATTTCTTGCTGGGCTCCCACTAAAGGCCCAGGAAGCATAGTTATGAATATGACAGAGAGGATAAGATTTTGCCTCCCAGCCTGGGCAGGGAGGCAGACATGTGACTTCCATGGACCGACCATGCAACCACCCACCTTTTGGTTTTCTCTTCAGATTGGCCCTAACATTTGCCTCAGCATCTACTTTTCTTTCTTCCTTTGGTCATGTCCCTGATGAGGTTGGCTAGAGAATGACTGCTTGTGTCCTGGATCCTGTGACTATGTTAAATTACTTGATAGTAGAGACTCTGTAGGTGGAATTAAGGTTGCTAATTAAGTTGTCTTAAGGAAATTAGTCTAGATTTGTTTTAGGTAGGTCCAAACCACAGGGTTATCAAAAGTAGAAGGCAGAGATATGCAGTGGAATAGGGTGTATATACCTAATAGAGGAATTGCAGGATCAAACAGTAGGTCCACTTTTAGTTCCTTGAGTGTTCTACAAATTTCTTTCCAAAAAGGTCATATTAGCTTGCATTCCCACCAGCAGTGTAGAACTGTTCCCTTCTCTCTGCAACCATGCCAACATCTGTAGTTTTGGGATTTTGTGATGTGGGCTAATCTTACTGGAGTTAGATGATATCTCAAAGTGGTTTTGATTTGCATTTCTCTGATGATTAAAGATGATGAGCATTTTCTCAGGTGTTTGTAGGCCGTGCACCTGTCTTCTTCAGAGAAGTTTCTGTTCAAGTCTCTTGCCCACTTAGAAAGGGGGTTATTTGTTCTTTTCTTATTGGTTAGTTTGAGTTCTCTGTGGATTCTAGTTATCAGACCTTTGTCGGAAGCATAATCTGCAAAAATCTTCTCCCATTCTGATGGTTGTCTGTTCTTTTTACTTACTGTGCTCTTAACTGTGCAGAAGCTTTTTAGTGTGATCAGATCCCAGTAATATATTTTTGGTGTTTCTTCAATTGCCTGGGGCGGGGGCAATAAAATATAAAATATTTTATAAAATATTCTCCCAGGCCAATATCAAGCATTTTACCTGCACTCTCTTCTAGTATTTTTATAGTTTCATGTCTTAAGTTTAAATCTTTTATCCAGTGAGAATCAATTTTTGTTAAAGGTGAAAGCGGGGGCCCAGTTTCAGTCTTCTACAGGTTGCCAGCCAGTTCACCCAGCACCATTTGTTAAGTAGGGAGTCTTTTCCCCACTGAATGTTTTTGATTGGCTTATTGAAGATCAAATGACGATAAGTAGCTGGGTTTATCTCTTGGTTCTCTATTCTGTTCCATAAATCTACCTCTCTGTTTTTGTGCCAGTACCATACTGTTTTGATCACTATAGATTTATAGTATAGTTCAAAGTCTGGCTAACCTAACCAGAAATAGAAAAATAAAATCTCTAATATCGTCAATCAGAAACAATAAAGGAGAAATAACAACAGACACTTCAGTAATTAAAAAAAAAAAATCCTCAATAATTACTATAAAAAACTCTACTCTCAGAAATATAAAAATCTGAAGGAAATGGACCAATACCTGGAAGCACACCACATTCCTAGACTCAATCAGAAATAAATAGAAACTTTGAATATACTATATCAATTACTGACATAGCATCAACTATACAAAATCTCCCAAAAAAGAAAGGTCCAGGACCAGGTCACATCAAAATTCTACCAAACCTTTAGAAAGAAATTAGTGCCTATGTTATACAACCTTTTCAAAAACAGAAAAAGAAGGAATACTTTTTAACACATTCTATGAAACAAATATCATCTTGATCCCCAAACCAGGAAAGGATTCAAGAAAGAAAGAAAATTATAGACCAATATCACTAATGAATATCGATGCAAAAATATTCAATAAGATCTTAGCAAACAGAATTCAACAATACATCAAAAAAATTATGCCCACCATAATCAAGTTAGTTTTATTCCAGGGTTACAAGGTAGGTTCAACATAAGTAAATCTATAAATTTAATACATCTCATAAATAAAATAAAAAACAAAGACAGTTTTACCTGTGTTTCCCAGGGGGTTTCATTCCCTGAACCCAATGATATCTAAGGCCTGATGACATAGCTCATAGCAGCCCAAACTCCTGAGCTCAAGTGATCCTTGTACCTTAGCTTCCCAAATAGCTGGGAATAAAGGTACCCACCATGGTACCCAGCTAGTTTTTCTATTTTCAGTAGAGATGGGGTCTCACTCCTGCTTGGGTTGGTCTTGAACTCCTGATCTCAAGCAATACACCTGCTTTGGGCAGGTGAGAAATTGTATCATGTAGCTATTCTCAAAGGTGACATGGTATCAGAATAACATGGGGATGGAAGGATTTTTTATTATGAATATGCTCCAACACACACAAAAATAGAGATATTAATATAATGAGCCCCATGCACAATCACCCAGATTCAGACATAACACCTCAATATGTGTCTCCAAAACCTGTGGATATTTGCTCACATAAGCACTATGCTATTATTACACCTAAAAACGTCAACAATAATTCCTTGGTATTTTCTAATATCTAATCAACACTTAAATTTCCCTATTAGTAGGATATCTTTTAAATTTGGTTTTGTTAAATCAGGATCCAAACAAAATCTTCATGTTTTATGCCTCATAAATATCTTTTAACCTAGAGAAGTTTCCATCCAACTATCTGACTCATCTGACATATGAAGAAACCATGTCACTTGACCCACACACTTGATTTTTCTGTCTGCTTCCTCATGAAGTCTTCTAACTTTTTGGCCTGTTCCCATAAACTAGAAATTAGTCATAGGGCTTGATTAATTTCAGTTCAACTTAAATTCAGAAGGAGGCTGTGTCTTTCTTATTACATCAAATTAGTAGCTGTTAAATGTCTGATTATACCACTTCTAGAGATGATAAGTCTGATCAAGTGGTGACAGCTTGATCCTTCTGTTTTAAAAGACATTATTGGGTGCCGGCCTCATATGTCGAGGGTGGTGGGTTCAAACCCAGCCCCAGCCAAACTGCAACAAAAAAATAGCCGGGCGTTGTGGTGGGTGCCTGTAGTCCCAGCTGCTTGGGAGGCTAAGGCAAGAGAATCGCATAAGCCCAAGAGTTAGAGGTTGCTGTGAGCTGTGTGATGTCATGGCACTCTACCCAAGGGCGGTACAGTGAGATTCTGTCTCTACAAAAAAAAAAAAAAGACATTATTAAATTTTGCTTAGGCTTAGGGCCCGGAGCACAGTGGTTACAGCGCCAGCCACATGCACTGAGGCTGGTGGGTTTGAGCCCAGCCTGGGCCAGTTAAACAACAATGACAACTGCACCAAGAAAATAGCCTAGTGTTGTAGCGGGTGCCTGTAGTCCCAGCTACTTGGAATGCTGAGGCAAGAGAATTGCTTAAGCCCAAGAGTTTGAGGTTGCTGTGAGCTGTGATGCTACAGCACTCTACTGAGGGAGACATAGTGAGACTCGATCTCAAAAAAAAAAAAAGTATGCTTAAAGTTTTCACCAATTGAAAGTCTACCTGAGCCATTTATTTCATTATGTATTACACTGTGATTTTAATCTTTTATTATTATTTTTAAAAACACTGCTTCTTGAAGCAGGGAATTGAATAATGAATTGTTCAAGACCACACAAGAGAAATGGGGATTGGGAAGCATATCTCTCCGATAAATTCCTTGATCAGTGTAACTTCATTATACCAAATAGCAGAGCAATTGGACTTCCATAGAAGACGTGGTACAAGGAGATTCCATGGAAGATACACCCCACGTATGGGTCGATAGCTGGTCAACCAAGTTGCAAGATGAAATTAAAAGAAGTTAAGAGAAGATGAATTGCAAGTACCTCGTTCTATTTTTATAGATATGTAGTTGAGATATAGAGGGATTTCCCACAGATATTTGAATGAGGTAGAAAGGGGAATTCACATGTAGTTTGTAACAGTTGACATAATGTGATGGTAATGGTGCGACTTAAGTAAACAGTCTCATTTAAAACATTGGGTTATAGGCATGCCCACATGGCTTATTCTATCTGAAATTAAGTGTGAACTAATTATTTAATAATATGTAGGTTAGTATGGTTTTTCAAAAAGTCCTTGGAAATTGACCCGCAGATAAAAGAAGCCACCTAATTATCTCTCTCTCCCAACATTATCAGCTGATCAAGGTGAGAAAGGGAGAAAATGAAAAGGATTTTCTCATGGAAGGGCACTAAATGTTTCCAGCTGGGTCGACTTTTTTCCTGGTCTTTCCTCATCAGGACACATCACTGCTATCTCCCAGGACAGAAACCATAAAGGTCTTGAAGGTCTCCAAACCCACTCATAATATCATCTTTTCTACCTGGAGAAGCACCCCTGCACTCAATAGTATACCCAAACATCTCTCTCACCTGCACCAGCCCCTTCTCCGAAAGGCACAAGGCTCAAGAGTGTTTAAAATGACCTTTGTTCTCTAGCGGCTAGGAGGAGCCTTAGCTGTAGTACAGGCTGTCTCCTCCTGCATTGGTGTCCATTTCTTTCATTTCCCATTGATGCCTTCTATTTTTTAAATGTCATTTGATCCATGGAAATCCCACCCTTTCAGTTTTCCCATTGTGTCTAGACTTACCAATTCTTTCAGCTCCAAACTCTTTTTGTGTACCCATTGTGAGCTAAGCATAGCCCAATCAAAAGCAGCTTCAGCAGAAAATAGGTATGCATTACAGTAAAAGCAGTGGCATATTTCCTGCAAAGGATACCAGTACCCAGAGAAGGAGAAAACTGGTGATGTCCGGGGATACACAGGGCTGCAACACAGTTCAGGGAGCTCGACTTTAGGATTGCAGCCTTAGCCATGAGTATCACTGATTCCACTGTGCACTCATATACTTTCGCCCACTTCTGCAAGTCACACTTTGGCCATTTCTTGGTGATTTTGTCACCCCACCCTTCTCATTTCCTGAATCTAGCGAAACTTTCCGAGTCTTACAGACCAACTACATCTGACTGACCTCTGCCTGCAGCTGGAAGAAGAGATATTTCCACAGGACACACGGCTGACTCCACTTCCCTCCTCAGAGCCCTTCCTTGGCTTGGAGCTGGATTTCAGGCCAACAGGGCAGCCTGAGATACTAGAGGGGTCTCCATGGATCTGCCTTATTACCACGGCCCTCTGACCAAGCAAGATTGTGAGATCATGCTGCTCAAGGAAGGGATAGATGGCAGCTTTCTGTTAAGAGACAGTGAGTCTATACCAGGAGTCCTGTGCCTCTGTGTCTTGTGAGTACCCTCATCTTCCTCACCTGTGAGACTTTGTGTTGAATGGCGCAATGGCAGCCACACATTAAAGCAATTAACATTCCTGAGTATCTCACTCTGACTTCGTAACCCCAATGTTGGAGTGAGAAACAGTAGACGCTATCAGGAGAGGATGGAAGGAATGTGTCTGTCCCTGCTCCTCCATCTGCCCTGCTCTCCTGGCATAAACGCCATACAAGTGGATTCTGTAGTGGCAGGAAGGGGTAGGGGAGTGTAGGGAGGGGCTGCAGGGAGCCTGGAGGTGAAGGGGGATGGAGGGGAGGTAAGCATGTCAGAGAGATCTTCTCCTGCAGAGGTCTGTCGGTTTAGTAGGGCAAAGACTAGGGGTTATTTTTGAAATTCCAGTTGGAAAGATTATTCTGCTGCATCCACTTGCAAATACTTAATAATATTTCACATCTTGTTAGATCTGTAGAAGGCTTCAACATCATTTCCTTTCATCTTTCTCGTAGTCTACCGAGATAAACATAAGCAGTCACCATTTAAAGAGACACAGAATTCTCAGATGACTTGAGTTAAAACTTATCTGAGTCTGAGCTAAATACGAATGAAATTCTAGGCTGCAGTATCAGAGATACCCCAATGAAGGAATTTGTTTGTTGTCCAGTTGAGAAAGAAATCCTGAACAGAAATCATGGGAAACCGCCTTTCTTTGTGTATTTTCTTCTTTGCAGAGACCGCTGAACCTTTCCTACAGTAATTAAAATCAAATATCTCTTGTTAAAGAAAAAATTGTTCAGTGACACTTGTTGGTTAAAAGGGCTTTATTGAGTGGCACAGGAACCACTGCAGTGGGTTTTTGCAGTGCAGAAGTGAGATTTGGCTGAATTTCAAATATAGCCGGGGGTGGGGGGGGGCATAGGGGGTGGTGGTGAAATTTATAGCCAAGAAGCAGGGCAGGGATCAGTGGATAGAAAATGACTAAGAAGAAACATTTGGGTAAGGGAGATTCTAGCTAAATTGACCTAATAGGATTCTAGCTGAAGACAGGCCAGTGTGATCAGACCCTGAGGGATGGTGGAGACTAAAGGGTGAGGGCTTCATGTCAAACTGACTTAGGTTCTTTGCAAAAGCTGGATTTTACAAGGAAGTACATAAATAAACCTAGAGGAAGTTTCAGAGGCAAAAATGATTGCCATTACTAACAGAATAAGTAGGGATATATTTCTTTCTCTAAATGGTACTGGGCATACAGGCTATCTTTCTTATACCTACAGCCATAGTGCCATTTAAGGAAAGAAATATATCTCTACATATTCTAATAGTAATGACATCACTTTTGTTTTCATAGCTTCCCAATTCTAAGAAGCACAAAAGCTCATTCACAGAGCAGCAAAAATTCTTTGCTTGACCAAATTTTAGTCAGCCTTCTGAACCTCCCCGTAGGCCCGTCTGAGCACTTGTTTATAAAATCCGATTTAGCAAAGCACCCTGCCAAGACCGTATGTAATCTTTGACTTATTCATATATAAATTAATAGTTTTCCAAACATGAAACCATTTTTGATTTCTTGGATTGAATCACCCTTAAACGTAGTGTTATTTTCTTCTTACTATACAACTGCCTTGTTATTTGCTAGTAGTTTATTTAAAATCTCTGTGTGTGTATCTTGTTTGAAAATAAAAGGAATTAGCAATGGCTAAAAAATTTATTAAAATATTCTCAATGTCACTCATAATGTTTTAATATGTAGGGTGGCAATTAAATTGCATAGGAACTTTATAGCCACCCTGTATTTGCTAGCTGTTGTTCGTAGTTTTTTTTTTTTTTTTTTGAGATAGTATCTCAAGCTGTCACCCTGTGTAGAGTGCTATGGCATCACAGCTCACAGCAACCTCAAACTCTTGGTTGGGCTTAAGCGATTCTCTTGCCTCAGTCCCCCAAGTAGCTGGGACTACAGGTGCCCACCACAACGCCCAGCTATTTTTTGGTTGTAGTTGTCATTGTTGTTTGACAGACCCAGGCTGGATTAGAACCCACCAGCCCCAGTGTATGTGGCTGTCACCCTAGTCACTGAGCTACAGGCGCCAAGCCAGTAGTTCTTCTTTTGAGAATTGCATATTCATATCTTTTTAATCACTTTCAGCTTGAGTTATCTTCTTTTTTTGAATTTTTTTCTGAATTGTATATAGAAAGCTAACTTTTAAAAAAAAAAAGACATACTCACACAAAAGAAAAAATACACAGACTTTATATCAATTGTAAATAAAAGACTATTGATAAACTGATAGGAAGAAAACATTACTAACATATAAGGAGCTTTTAAAAATCAATAGAGAAATGGGTAAAGTACAAGAGCAGTAGATTTGCAAAAAAAAGAAAGATGAAAATCATCTTATTCATAATCAAAGAAATACAGATCAAAAGAATGAGGAGATACCATTTTGTCTATTAAATGGGCCAGAAATAAAACTATGAAAATACACCCAGCTTCAGGGTGCTGGAAGCAGACCCCCACACACACTTCCTTGGCTAGAAATGTGCCCAGAACACAAAATGCTTGGATATAACTTTTGGCCCAAAATTTTACTAATAAAAATTTATCTTAGTTATGACTGCACAAATACATGATAATTGGAAATACAGGTGGTTCACCAGGTGAGAGATGACCCAACTTACAGCGTGCCATACTTACAAACAGGCTCTCAAGGCTCCCCATGAGGATAACTTATAATTAAATAATTAAATGAATAGCCTGGAAGGGAATTTCTCCCACAAATGTAAACTGACCTGCATGGAAGTAGGAAGTCTGCTGGTGCAGCATCCTGGTGCTAACAGGTTTCTGACTCACATCATCACTTTTGTCTTATCTTTTTTATTTGATTTTTGAGTCTGTGTGTTATCCTTACAACCAGGCCTCCAAGGTAAAAGGCCACTGCAAGTCTGAGGGAGCCTGCAGTGAAGAGAAAGGTGATTACAATGGCAATGAAAGTAGAAATAAGAGTTTGAAGAAAGGCCGGAGGCCATCATTCATAAGGCTTCAATGTCTCGACCTTAGGAACCATTACAAAGGATAAAGTGAGATTATAGTGGAGCCTGTGAAAGGTAATGCTTCAATGAAAGCATCCATGAATGCAGCACGTGTGTTAATCAATAAAATGGAAAGGTTATTGATTTAGTTAGATCAAACTAAACTTAACAGTTATCATTAGCCTAGCATTGAAGCAACATTAGGTGAGCGTTAATCTTTAATATTCTTTTTTGAAATTTTTCCTGTCTCCTATCTAAAATTTTTGCATGACTGTGTTTTTATGTTCTGTTTGTTTGAATTCAAAGAGCACAATAACTGTAAGAGCTGTAACTTACTAGTACAGCACAAGTACATCACACCTTACTCTGATTACAGTGTTACACTGAATTATTGTTACCACTTATGAATTAGTGGAATGCTATCCAGGCATTAACAAGATTGGGTAAAACCATACATGATATGAAAACATCTCCAAGATCTGTTGTTGAAAAGGCAAGGTGGAAAGCATAAGACCATTAGTGTAAAAAAATTATATCTATACCCTTGTATATTCACATAAAATTTTCTGAAAGATAGATAAGAAACTTATAATAATGGTTTACAACTGCAGAATTGAGGACTGAGTTGGGAGAAGGGTTGTTGAATTCATTCTTTTTATTTGGTAGCTTCTTTGCGCTATTCACAAGTTTTACATGTGCATGCATTATTTTTGTAATTAAAACAATATTTATAAAAATTCCTACTATCCCACCCAAACTCTGTGCTCAGGCCTAGGGAGATTCTAAAAAGATTCTAATTTTTTTTAATTTTCTTTTTATTTATTTATTTATTTTATTATTATTTTTTAATCGAGACAGTCCCACTTTGTGGCCCTTGGTAGAGTGCTGTGGCATCATAGCTCACAGCAGCCTTCAACTCTTGGGCTTAAGTAATTCTTTTGCCTCAGCCTCCCCAATAGCTGGGACTGCAGGCGCCTGTCACAGTGCCAGCATTGTTTTGTAGAGATAGGGTCTCACTCTGGCTCAGGTTGGTCTTGAACTCCTGAGCTCAGGACAATCCACCTGCCGGATTGCTAGGATTACAGGTGTGAGCCTCCACACCTGGCCCTAAGGAGATTCTAGTAGGAAACTTGACATTTTTTTTTCATGGAGGTCCAAAACATATTAAATAAATAAAACAAGGGTAAAATATAAATTCCAGAACAGATATATGCATTCAAGGGCAGAAGAGTTAAGCAGGAAAGCTTTCTTAGAAGAGGCAGTATTTGACCTGGGACTTAAAATATAGACAATGTTTGGTTACCTAGAGGGTGGAGGGGAGGGAAGGAGGCAGGCACAGAGGTCTGGATATTTTAAGCACACATGGTTCATACACTGTTCTTGAAAAGGTAGTTTTGGAACCAGCTTTTGGAAAAGTAGGTTGGGATAAGATCATGGGGCTTTAAGAGAATGATTCTGTAAATAATGGAGAAACCTGGATGGTTTCTGAGCAGGGACGTGACGAGACAAGTGCTCAGTTTTAGGAACTGAGAATGTGTCACAGTTGGGAGATGATGGCATGGGGACTGCTGTGCCTCTGGTGGGAGATGGTGAGAAGGATGGGTGGGACCAGCAGTGGCAAAGGAAAAGGGAAGAATGTGCAAGGGCAGACCTTGACTGAGATCTCACCATACATGGACTATATTGGGATTCTCTTTGGAAACTGATATTTATTCTCAACTGTTGTATGGTGTATCAACCCAGCTTATATATTCATCCAAAAAGCAAAGGCCACTAAGAAATGCTAGTAAGTGGTGATAATAAATCAAATGGAAAGGCAATAATGAATGTTAATCATCTCCATGTCAGCAGGCCTCACCTTCCTCCCTCCCCGTGTTGCTGAAAGGCAGACAAAATTTCATGCACCTGCAGGCTTAAAGCTCACATG
Organism: Nycticebus coucang; assembly: GCF_027406575.1. NCBI lineage: Eukaryota > Metazoa > Chordata > Mammalia > Primates > Lorisidae > Nycticebus > Nycticebus coucang. Next base: position 98,562,748 of record NC_069789.1, read on the forward strand.
ACCCCCATACCCACCCCAACATAGTCCTTGTGGAAATTTATTACCACACAGATAAGTATGGACTACTCAATTCTAGTTGTTCAACAGTTATTTAAAGTCTCCCACAAATCAGGCATTGTGCTAGATACACAGTTGATAACCTTCAACGCAGCTCAGAGCCTAGTGGGGGAAATGAAGAAGTAAATGAACACGCAGTACTTGTGACAATTGTGATGACTGTTATTAAGGCACAATAGGAGCTGAGAAAAAAAGAGCGATTCATGCATCAGAGAGTAGAGAGCCTGGTGCTGAAGCTGAGACTTGGAGGAGGAATGGAACCTTCATTCAGTCATTCAACAGACATATACTGAGCACCTGTGATGTTCCTGGAACAGTCCTAAGCATTGGTGAAATGGTGATAAATACTACAGGTGACATCCCTGCCTTCATGAAGTCACATTCCAGTGAGAGGAGACAATAGGATGAAAACAAAATAGAATCCTACAATAGGGACAGAGCAGATTCTTTCCACTGGGTAAAGGAAAGATTGCTCTGAGAAGGTTGCATAAACAAATACGTGCTCCAAGATACAACTCTATTGTAAGCAAAGTCAAAATTACTACCGTAACACAAGAGTTAGCCTGATGGTCTATGCCTGTGTAGAAGAAGCTACCACACCAGTGTTTTCTATGAGCCAAACATTGTACTAAAGAAGTAACAGGCATTATGTCATTTGTCCTTTGCAAAGCCTTTTGCAGTATGTGACCATTATTCCTGTTTTGTAAAGAAATAAACTGTAGTTTCTTATTCAAAACTTGCCCAAGGCCAAACTGTTAATATGTTACTATGTTCCCTTTCTTAGCAAGCTCTCCAGCTTCACTGAAATATACTCAAGGTGATCACCTTAGAACCATGTTTGCCCAAGCAGAGGGCTGAGCAATGGACCCTGACATGCAGTATCTTCTGTGCTGCTATACAGTTGCATTAAAATGTGCTGCTATACAGTTGCATTAAAATAGCATACTAACTCCATGCTTTGGCAGATCTAAATGAAGATACTATGGGGAGGGTTAGAAATACAGGAAGGAAGTCACAGAGAAGGTTGACCCATCCCACGTAGCACTGACCAGAAGCTATATTGTAACCATGGACAGAACTTTGACAGAACTTTGTATAATATTCTGTCTGTGAAGTATGACTCGTGAGTATCAGAAACTTGAAACTCAGCCTGCTTCTGTAATCTGTAGAATTAAATTGGAGTAATATTAGGAGATGCAAAGGATTCAGCTGCAGGAGTGAAGGGCAAGTAGGGACTTTCCATAGCCATGGGAGGGCTGCAGGTGAGAAGGAGCCAAGCCCTAACCTACTTCACATCCTCATTAGGGAAAGTAATTGCAATATCTTTCTATTACCCTGAGAGTCATTTTTTATTTTTTTTTGAGACAGAGTCTCACTTTGTCACCCTGGGGTTGAGTGCCATGGTGTCATAGCTCACAACAACCTCCAACTCTTGGGCTCAAGTGATTCTCTTGCCTCAGCCTCTCCAGTAGTTGGGACTACAGGCGCCCACCACAACTGGCTATGCTTAGAAATGAGATCTCGCTTTGCTCAGGCTGGTCTTGAACTCGTGAGCTCCAGCAATACACCCACCTCAGCCTCCGAGAGTTCTAGGATTACAGGTGTGAGCCACCTCGCCCGGCCCCCTGAGTGTCATTTACAACTCTCAGATTCTCGGATCTTTGAAAAGATTGTAAAGTTTAGAAAGAAAAGAAATAATTCAACTTTTATTTATAAAGCTAATGAAAGGGTTTTTTTTTTTTTTTAGAAAAATCGAATATAGAGAAAAGTGTAAAGAAATATCAATTTCTTAATTCAAAAATCAACGTCATTTGTATTTCAGCACACATCTCTCCAGACTGTTCACTATTTCCAGTTTTTATTTTCAGTTTGGTCCAAGGGACCCAATGTAATTTGGGACAATTAACATATTTGTACTTATATCTGTGAAAGTTTGCCAAACTCTCTCCTTAGGATAAAATTCTACAGGTTTTATAATTTTCATACACATCGATAAAATAGTATAACAAAAGGTTACACAAACACACCCTGTAAACTGGAAGTGAGAAGGCCAAAGGTCAAAAGTCTTAAAGCATTCTTTATCAACTTGAGTTCCCCACTTGGGTTGTGGCATGGAAAAATGCAGAACACACAGTCGATGTTGTAGACTGTGGTCATTTCCATTTCCTTCAAATGATCTTTTAAAGTCTGGTTAAAATAAAACACAAACCTCGAACCTAAACAAGTTTCCCCACAATGGTGGCCATAGCATGAGACCATCTGCCTATCTGTGGGCTGTTGGTGCACTGAGCAGGGGTCTGGAGATCCATCCCTAGCACCTACAATAATGGCCACTCTGCAGGCTAAACCACATTAGAAAAAGTGAAACAACTCAAAGATCGATGGAAACTTAGAGGATCTGAATTCTAGCCTGTCCAAACCTCAACTGAGAATTTAATGCCAGAGGTTTAAAAACAATTTTTATAAGCCCTGTGCATTTCTTATATCTTAAATGAGGTCAACGATTGCTCATGCTGAGGGTCCACCCCATACACATTTACAAAAAAACGTATCAGCAGCAAATACAGGAAACGATTTATTTCTAACACCAAAACCCAGGCATGAAAACAGCAAAAGCATATATGTAAAAGGAACTTAAATTTGGTTTAAGTATTAGAATAAAAATAAATCAAATTCATCTACCATTTTAATGCCACAAATCATTTTTATAGCTTTCCTGATGTATCATTGATATAAAATAAAAAAGTATACAATTTGGTGGACTTTGACACCTACGAAACTATCACCACAACCAAGATAATGGGCATATTCATGGCCTCCAGAATGTCCCTTGCACCACTTGTTAATCTCTTTTTACCATACCTCCCTCATACCCCTCACACCCCAAGCCTCCATGATTTGCTTCCTGGCACTGTAGATTAATACGTATTTTCCATAGTTTAACATAGATCAAATCATAAAGCATATAGTCCTTTTTTATCTGACTTCAGGAAGACAAAAAAATAATTATGATTATTTTTTCTTTTTTATTGTTAAATCATAGCTGTGTACATTGGTGCAATCAAGGGGTATAATGTGCTGGTTTCATATACAATCTGAAATATCCTCATCAAACTGTTCAACGTAGCCTTCATGGCATTTTCTTAGTTATCGTATGTAGACATTTGTATTGTGACTTTAGTAAGTTTCACCTGTACCCATTCTAAGATGCACCGTAGGTGTGGCCCCACTCATTACCCTCCCTTCCGCTTCCTTGGCCCTTTCCTCATAGTCTTGTGCTATAGTTGGGTTATAGCCTTCATGTGAAAGCTATAATTTAGCTTCATAGTAGGGCTGAATACATTGGATACTTTTTCTTCCATTCCTGAGATACTTTTCTAAGAAGAATATGTTCCAGCTCCATCCATGTAAACATGAAAGAGGTAAAGTCTCCATCTTTCTTTAAGGCTGCATAGTATTCCATGGTATGCATGTACCACAGTTTGCAATTCCATTCCTGGGTCGATGGGCACTTGGACTTCTTCCATGACTTAGCAATTATGAATTGGGCTGCAATAAACATTCTGGTACAGATGTCTTTGTTATGTTGTGATTTTTGGTCTTCTGGGTATAAACCTAGGTCTATTTTTAGGTCTCTAAGTATTCTCCAAACATCCTTCCAGAAGGAATGTATTAGTGTGCATTCCCACCAGCAGTGTAGAAGTGGGTCCTTTTCTCCACATCCACCCCAACATCTCTGGTTTTGGGATTTTTTTATGTGGGCTACTCTTACTGGGGTTAGGTGATATCTCAAAGCAGTTTTGATTTGCATTTCTCTGATGATTAAGGATGATGAGCTTTTTTTCATGTGTTTGTAGATCGTGCGTCTGTCTTCTTTAGAGAAGTTTCTCTTCAAGTCCCTTGCCCACCCTGAGATGGGATCACGTGTTCTTTTCTTGCTAATAGGTTTGAGTTCTCTGTGGATTCTGGTTATTAGACCTTTATCAGAGGTATAACCTGCAAATATTATCTCCCATTCTGAGGGCTGTCTGCTTGCTTTACTTATTATGTTCTTGGCTGTGCAGAAGCTTTTTAGTTTGATCAGGTCCCAGTAGTGTATTTTTGATACTGCTTCAATTGCCTGGGGAGTCCTCCTCATAAAATATTCACCCAAGCTGATTCCTTCAAGAGTTTTCCCTGCACTTTCTTCAAGTATTTTTACAGTTTCATGTCTTAAGTTTAATCTTTTATCCAGTGAGAGTCTATCTTAGTTAATGGTGAAAGGTGTGGGTCCAGTTTCAATCTTCTACAGGTTGCCAGCCAGTTCACCCAGCACCATTTGTTAAATAGGGAATCTTTTCCCCACTGAATGTTTTAATTGGCTTGTCAAAGATCAAATAATGGTAAGTAGCTGGATTCATCTCTTGGTTCTCTATCTGTTCCAGACATCTACTTCTCTGTTTTTGCACCAGTACCATGCCATTTTGATCACTATTGATATATAGTACAGTCTCAGGTCTGGTAGCATGATTCTTCATGCTGTGTTTTTATTGTTGAGTAATGTTTTGGCTATTCGAGTTTTTTTCTCATTACATATAAAACAAAGTATTATTTTTTCAAGATCTTTACAATATGACAATAGAGTTTTAATAGGAATTGCATTAAAATTATATATTGCTTTGGGTAGTATAGACATTTTAACAATGTTGATTCTTCCCAGCCATGAGCCTGGTATGTTTTTCCATTTGTTAACATCTTCAGCTATTTCTTTTCTTAAAGTTTCATAGTTCTCTTTGTAGAGATCTTTCACGTCCTTTGTTAGGTATACTCCCGAATATTTCATCTTCTTTGGCACTGTGAAAGGAATAGAGTCCTTGACTGTTTTTAGGCTTGATTACTGTTGCTATATATAAAGGCTACAGATTTATGGGTGTTGATTTTGTAGCCTGAGACATTGCTGTATTCCTTGATCACTTCTAAAAGTTTTGTAGTAGAGTCCCTCGTGTTTTCCAGATATACGATCATATCATCTGCGAAGAGTGAAAGTTTGATTTCTTCTGACCCTATGTGGATACCTTTGATCGCCTTTTCTTCCCTAATTGTAATGGCTAAAACTTCCATGACAATGTTAAAGAGCAATGGAGACAATGGGCAACCTTGCCAGGTTCCTGATCTAAGTGGAAATGATTTCAATTTAACTCCATTCAATACGATATTGGCTGTGAGTTTGCTGTAGATGGCCTCTATTGGTTTAAGAAATGTCCCTTCTATACCAATTTTCTTAAGTGTTCTGATCATGAAGCAATGCTGGATATTATCAAAAGCTTTTTCTGCATCAATTGAAAGAATCATATGGTCCTTATTTTTTAGTTTGTTTATGTGCTGAATTACACTTATAGATTTAGGTATGTTGAACCAGCCTTGAGACCCTGGGATAAATCCCACTTGGTCGTGGTGTATAATTTTTTTGATGTGTTGTTGGATTCTGTTTGTTAGGATCTTACTGAGTATTTTAGCATCAATATTCATTAATGATATTGATCTATAATTTTCTTTTCTTGTTGGGTCTTTCCCTGGTTTGGGGATCAAGGTGATGTTTACTTTGTAGAATGTGTTGGGTAATATTCCTTCTTTTTCTATATTTTGGAAGAGGTTTAGTAATATAGGTACTACCCTGTTTCCCCGAAAGTGAGACATCCTCCGAAAATAAGACCTACTTACAGGAAAGATAAGGCGTCCCCTGAAAATAAGACCTAGCGCATCTTTGGGAGCACACTTTAAAATAAGACACTGTCTTATTTTCGGGGAAACAGGGTAGTTCTTCTTTAAAGGTTTGGTAGAATTCTGACATAAGGCCATCTGGTCCTGGGCTTTTCTTTTTAGGGAGATTTTGTATAGTTGATGCTATTTCAGAACTTGATGTAGGCCTGTTCAACATTTCCACTTCATTCTGGCTAAGTCTTGGTAGGTGACGTACTTCCAGGTATTAGTCAATTTCTTTCAGATTTTCATATTTCTGAGAGTAGAGTTTCTTGTAGTATTCATTAAGGATTTTTTGAATTTCTGAGGGGTCTGTTGTTATTTCATCGTTACCATTTCTGATTGATGAAATTAGAGATTTTACTCTTTTTTTCCTGGTTAGGTTGGCCAAAGGATTATCTATTTTATTGATCTTTTCAAAAAACCAACTTTTAGATTTATTGATCTGTTGTATAATTCTTTTGTTTTCAATTTCATTTAATTCTGCTCTGATTTTGGTAATTTATTTTCTTCTGCTGGGTTTGGGGTTGGAGTGTTCTTCCTTCTCCAGTGTCTTGAGATGTCCCATTAAGTTATTAACTTCCTCTCTTTCCATTTTCTTGAGGAAGGCTCGCAGTGGTATAAATTTCCCTCTTAGGGCTTCCTTTGCAGAATCCCAGAGGTTCTGGTAATTCGTGTCTTGATTGTTGTTTTTTTCCAAAAATTTGTTGATTTCCTTCTTAATCTCATCTATAACCCATCTATCCTTCAGCATAAGCTTGTTTAACTTCCATGTTTTTGTATGGGTATGCAGGTTCCTGTTGTTATTGAGTTCAATTTTTATTCCATGATGGTCTGAGAAGATGCAAGGAATAATTTGTATTTTTTTTAATTTGCTGAGGTTAGATTTGTGGCCTAGGATGTGGTCGATTTTGGAGTATGTTCCGTGGGCTGATGAGAAGAATGTGTATTCAGTTTTGTTGGGATGAAATGTTCTGTAGATGTCTGTTACATCCAGATGTTGAATGGTTAAGTTTAAATCTAAAATTTCTTTGCTAAAAAAAATAAATAAGAAAATAAAGTTTTTTTGCTTAGCTTCTTTTTGGAGGATCTATCCAGCACTGCTAAAGGGGTGTTAAAATCTCCAACTACTATGGAACTGGAGGAAATCAAGTTGCTCATGTCTGTTAGAGTTTCTCTTGTAAATTGAGTTGTGTTCTGGTTGGGTGCATAAATATTGATAATTGGAATCTCATCATATTGAGTATTACCTTTAACAAATATGAAGTGTCCATCCTTATCCTTCCTTATTTTGGTTGGTTTAAAGCCTATTGCGTCTGCAAATAGGATTGCAATGCCTGCTGTTTTCTGCTTTCCATTTGCCTGGAGTATAGATGACCATTCCTTCACTTTGAGTCTATATTTGTCTTTTAATGTAAGATGCAATTCTTATATGCAGCCCATCTGGCTTGAGTTTTTGTATCCAGTCATCCAGCCTGTGCCTGTTTAGAAGACAATTTAAACCATTCACATTAATTGAGAATATTGATAAGCCTTTCGAGAGTCCGGTGGACATTTTTAATCCTTTTGTGACTGTGGAAGTTGGAATTTGATCAGAATTTTCTGGGTGGGTTTACTTTTGTGTTGGAGGATTACTCTGGTTTTTATGGAGGATAGTTCTGAGAATATCCTGGAGAGCTGGTTTAGTTATGGCAAATTTCTTCAACATGTGAATGTCACTGAAGTATTTAATTTCTCCGTCACAAATGAAACTCAGTTTACCTGGGTACAGGATCCTGGATTGAAAGTTATTTTGTTTTAGGAGATTGAAAGTCAATGACCATCTTCTTCTAGCTTGAAAGGTTTCAGCAGAGAGATCTGCAGTTTTACTAATATTCTTGCCCTTGTAGGTGATGGTTTTCTTTCATCTGGCTGCTTTCATAATTTTCTCCTTTGTATTAACTTTGCTGAAATTGATTATGATGTGTCTAGGGGATGTCTTATTTGGGTTGAGTCATGCTGGAGTTCTGAAACTGTCTGCTATCTGAATTTCAGAATCTCTTGGCATGTCTGGAAAGTTCTCCTTAATGATCTCATGGAGAAGAGACTCTGTGCCTTGTGAAGCCACTTTGTCATTTTTGGGGATCCCTATAAGATGAATATTGGTTTTCTTCGAATTATCCCCGAGCTCTCTGAGAGAGTGATCTGTTTTTGCCCTCCATTTCTCTTCCTCTTTGAGAGTTTGGGAGCATTCAAAAGCTTTGTCTTCAATGTCAGAAATCCTTTCTTCTGCTTGCTCCATTCTGTTACTGAGGAATTCTACTGTGTTTCTCAGATCTTTGAAGGCTGCAACTTCTTGTCTCAATGTGTCAAAATCTTTGGTCATTTGGTCTTTGAATTTGTTGAATTCTTGAGATATCTTTTGGGTTACTGCTTGGAATTCTAATTTGATCTTCTTTGCTATCAGATTCTGAATTCGATTTCTGACATCTCAGCTATTTGTTTGTGCATGGGATCTTGGGCTGTGTCTGCCCCATTGATCCTTGGGAGAGTTGATCTACTCTGATTATACACATTGCCAGAGTTTTTCTGTTTATTTCACCTCATGATTGTTTTTCACCATTGCCTCTGGCTGTCCTCAGAGTTGGGGAGGTGTCTCTCCAAGATTAGACCCCAGCGGGATCACTCTATTGTTGCTGGATCTTTGTAGGGAGTGACCCTGTGTAAGTTCCTCTGGGTCTGCCCCAGCCAGGGAGTTCTAGTTGTGGAAGCAGCTCCGAAGTGTGACACACCTGGATCCAGAAACAGGGCGGGAGGTGGTGCACATGGTTCTGGGAGTGCCTGGCGCCCAGTGACTTTTGCACAGAGAGCCCAAGTCTCCAGCAGTCTTTGGCCAGGAGAAGGACTCTGTGCAGAGGCAGGGAGGGCTCCAGAGACCACACGGCTGTAAGAGTCCCTGGTCAGACAAGCGGGCCGGTGTGGAGGCAGGGAGGGTACAGGAGGGAGGATGCAAGGTTGTGTGGCTCCTGTCGTTCCTGGTTAGGGCATGCGGAGGCCCGCCGGGCGCAGGTCGCGGGTCAGGGGTCACGGGGCAGCTCTTATGGAGGTCTGGGCGGCACCAAGCCCAGGAGTTTGAGGTTGCTATGAGCTGTGATGCCACTGCACTCTACCGAGGGCAAGAGCCCAAGGCTCCAGTGTGCCAAAACTGGTCTCACTCTGCCCCTGAGGGTTAAGGCTGTTAGGCAGCTCAGTCCTCACCTTTAGGCTGCTCAGTCACTAAGTTACTAGCTCCCACCTGATCTTTTATCTCTAGAAATTTCATTTGGGTCTCTTTTTCATGTCTGTCAAGTTTCTACAGGCATACCTTGGAGACATTGTGTGTGCTTTTTCAGGCCACCAAAACAAAGCCAATATTGCAATAAAGCAAGTCACACAATTTTTCTGTTTCCTAGTACTTATAAAAGTTATGTTTATACTAGACTGTAGTCAAGTGTGTAATCATGTCTAATAAAAAAATCTACATACCTTATTTTTAAAAATATTTTATTTCTGACAAGAGCTAATAATTGTCTGAGCCTTCAGCAAGTCATAATCATTTAGCTGGTGGAGTGTCTTGCCTCAATGTTAATGGCTGCTCACTGACTAATCAGAGTGGTGGTTGCTTAAGGTGGGGCAGCTGTAGCAATTACCTAAAGCAATCAAGTTTGCCACATTGATTGACTTCTTTTCATGGAAGATTTATCTACAGCAGGTAATGCTGTTTGATAGCATTTTACCCACAGTGGATTTTTTTTTTTTTTCAAAATTGGAGTCCATCCTCTCAAACCTTGCTGCTGCCTTATCAACTAAGTTTTTGTCATATTCACAATATGCACAGCTTCTTCACCAGGAGTAGACTACCTCTCAGAAAACCACTTTCTTTGTTCATCTATAAGAAACAACTTCTCATTTGTTAAATTTAAACCATGAAATTGTAGCAATTCAGTCACATCTTCAGGCTCCACTTGAAATAGTAGGTCTCTTGCTGTATCTAGCACATGGGCGGTTACTCCGTCCACTGAAATCATGAATCCTTCAGAGTCATCCATGAGGGCTGGAATCAACTTCTTCCAACTCCTGTTAATGTTGGCATTTTGATCTCCACTCCTGAATCACACATGTCCTTCATGGAGTCAAGAATAATGAATCCTTTCCAGAAGGTTTTCAACTTGTTTTGCTGAGATCCTCCAGAGGAATCACTATCTAGCCTTACAAAATATATTTCTTAAATAATAAGGTTTGCAAGTTGAAACGACTCCTTGATCTGGGGGCTGCCGAATGGATGTTTTATTAGTAGTCAGGAACACACCACTCATTTCCTTAAATATCTCTATCAGAGCTCTTGGGTGACCAGGTGCATTGTCAATGAGCAGTGATATTTTTAAAGGAGTCTTTTTTCTAAGCAGTAGGTGTCAAAAGTAGGTTTAAGATATTTAGTCAAGGGGCAGCACCTATGGCTCAGTGAGTAGGGCATCAGTCCCATATACAGAGGGTGGTGGGTTCAAACCTGGCCCTGGCCAAAATGCAACAAAAAAATAAATAAAATAAAAAATTAAAATGTTAAAAAAAAAGATATTTAGTCAAACTTGTTGTAAACAGATGCACTGTCCTCTAGGCTTTGTTGCTCCATTTATAGAGCACAGGTAGATTTAGCATAATTCTTATGGGCACTGACTTTAACTTAGAGTCACCAGCTGCTTTAGTCCCTAAGAAGAAAGTCAGGGACTCTTTGAAACCAGGTATCAAGCTCCTCTAGCTCTAGCTATAGAAATCCTAGATGGCACCTTTTTTCCAATAGAAGGCTGTTTTGTCTACACTGATAATCAGTTGTTTAGCCACCTTCATCAATAATCTGAGCCGGATCTTCTGGATAACTTGCTACAGCTTCTCCATCAGTACTTGCTGCTTCACCTTGTACTTTTACATTTCGGAGGTGGCTTCTTTTTTTACACCTCATGAAGCATGAGAACTGGCTTTCTTGTGCAGATTCCTTACCTCTCTCGCCCTTCACAGAATTGAAAAGAGTGAGGGGAACTTGCTCTGGATTATACTTCGGCTTAAGGGAATGTTGTGCCTGGTTTGATCTTCCACCAAAGTTTGATATCACCCAAACTTTCTCCATATCAGCCATAAGTCTTCTCAGCTTTTTAAAATCATTCATGTGTACCTTGGAGTAGCACTTTTAATTTCCTTCAAGGATTTTTTTCTTGGGGTTCACAACTTAGGTAACTAAGTGCAAGAGGCCTACCTTGGGCCTGTCTTGGCTTTCCATATGCCTTGCTCACTAAACTTACTCATTCTAGTAGTTTATTTAAAGGAAGAAGCATGTGAATGGCCATTTGGTAGATCAGTCAGAACACACACATTTATCAATTAAATTCACAGCCTACTGGGATGAAGTCCATAGTGCCTCAAAACAATGACAATCATTAACATCAAACATCACTGATCATAGATCATAGAACAGATGTAATAATAATTAAAAATTATGAAACATTGCGAGAATTACCAAGATGTGACACAGAGGCACAAAGTGAGCCCATGCTGTTGGAAAAATGATGCCAGTAGACTTGCTCAGTGCAGAAGACTTGTTCTATTGTTACCACCTCAAAATTCCTAATAATTTTTTAACAAGGGCGCCTACGCTTTCATTTTACCCTGGGACCAGCAAATTATGTAGCCAATACTGGTGATAAATAGGCAGTGAGTGGCTGAAGTAGGAGGAGGACAAGATCACTGGTGGAGAAGAGTTTGAGGAACTGAAACTGAGACATCGGGGTGTCGGATAGTCTATGCATGAATCAAAATTGTCAAAAGTTTAGACAAGAATAGTTTTGGAGATAGTGACAGTGAGCTAGGAGCTAACACCTGGAGTAATGAGATGCAACAATCCAGGATTCAAGAGATGTCAGCATCAGTGACAGGCAGTAAGGGATATAATCCCATGACATGAAACTCAAAGTCAAGGATTCAAGGAAGGAGGAAGGCAACACTCAAGAGCCCTGAGAGCAAGTAGGGCAATAGCTTCACCCCCAGGCCCTGGATGAGAGGGCTGTGGGATTAGCACGTGGGTAATAAGGATACCCTGGAAGACTGGGGTTTCTTATAAAGATGACAAACAGGGATAAAAGGCATAATGAGATTAGCCCAACGAATTCAAGGCAGAGAGAGTGGAGGTAAGATGTGAGTGCTGGGGGTGGAGGGGGGCTTCCTTGTCACCACTGGTGATGGGGGTAGAAGGCCTAGGGGAAGCATGGCCTTTTTACAGGTCTTTAGTATAAATGCATACTGCAAAAACTATGTTTCTTTTAAAAGTTTTGCAAATGGCATTTATAAACATTAAGAACAGAAGGCATTACAATGAGTTTTATGTTTACCCAATAATAATCTAGTCATGTCTCAGCGTGCTCTAGCTACTATAAGAAAATACCCCAGACTGGGTAATTTATAAATAATAGAAATGTGTATCTCAGAGTTCTGAAGAGGCTGGTGAGTCCAAGATTAAGGTGCCAGCAGCTTTGCTGTCTGGGTGAGGGCTGTTCCTGGTCTCATGATGGCTCCTTGTTGCTACATCCTCCAGAGGGGACAAATGCTGCGTCCTCACCTAGCACAGGGATGGAAAGGCAGCCCTCTGAAGGCTCTTTTATAAGGACATTGATGTCATGCAGGAAGGCAGAGTCCTCAGGACTTAATCACTTTCCAAAAGGCCACAAGGTGCCATCTCTTAATATGGGATTAAGTTTCAACATGAATTTTGGAGGGACACAAACATTCAAACCATAGCACTATACACAGCAGATGTTAATCTCACTGTTCTGTAATCTCTTACAGCAGTTTTTGGTAAATAAATACAGTTATCACACATTCAATAAATCAATTTCTTATAGAGCATTATTACAACGTGGCTTATTATTTCACTAAAAATGCTTTGAAAATAAGACTATATTTGAGCAATGTCGGTCTTTCTAGCTTGAAGTATTTGCCTTTCTGTTTGTTTTATTCTTTCATGCACCTATAGTGAAGATTTTTCTTATGCTGATAACCCCACAATGTAATTAAGAATAAATTTTTTTATTTATGAATTTAACATCAGTTTGTGACAGTTCAAAGAAACTATGTGGGGCGGTGCCAGTGGCTCAGTGAATAGGGCGCCAGCCCCATATGCCGAGGGTGGCGGGTTCAGGCCCAGCTCCGGCCAAACTGCAACAACAAAAAAAAATAGCCGGGCGTTGTGGCGGGCGCCTGTAGTCCCAGCTGCTTGGGAGGCTGAGGCAAGAGAATCGCGTAAGCCCAAGAGTTAGAGGTTGCTGTGAGCCGTGTGATGCCACGGCACTCTACCCGAGGGCGGTACAGTGAGACTCTGTCTCTACAAAAAAAAAAAAAAAAGAAAAGAAAAAGAAACTACATGATCAACTAAATGGAATGCATTTGTTTGAATTCCATGTGAACAAAACTTCTTTGGAGGGCTGAAGCAGGTGGATTTCTTGAGCTCAGGAGTTCAAGACCAGCCTGAGCAAGAATGAGACCTATCCCTACTCAAATAGAAAAACTAGCTGAGCTTTGAGGTGGTCACTGTAGTCTGAGATACTTGGGAGGCTGTGGCAAGAAGATCGCTTGAGTCCAAGAGTTTGAGGTTGCTGTGAGCTGTGAATCCATGGCATTCTACCCAGGTGGCAGAGTAAGACTCCATCTCAAAAAAAAAAAAAATTATGTGTAAAAACATTTTTGAGACTTCTTTCCAGACTGTAAGATACCTTAATTTGTCACATATGGACAAAGACTCACATTATATAAAACTTTGTATCGCTTGTCATGTGATTTGGGGACATCAACGGGCTTATTCTGGCTTCAGGAAACCCCACTGAAAACACTGGGATTTGAAGTCACTTGCCAAAGCCTCCAGACAATTAGCAATGAAGTCCCCTATGGCGTAGTGCCTGGATCTCAAAGCAAGTAGCTACCTTATTTTACCATTCAGGCAAAAGATTAGTCATTTTATTCTTTGGCCTGGGTGTAGGCAGGGTGGGGGGAGGTTAGGATAAATCAGATAGTTTCAACCTCATTCCAATATATTTGATTCTCATTTTTTTAATTTTAATATTTCTGTGAAATTATGACATGTCTAAAACTTGATGAAAATATTTAATGTGTGCATTTTTCTCCTAGAAAGCTTTTGTTAAATTAATAATGTATCTTATCACCGATCTTATTTCTTAGAGTTGAAGAAATATGGAAATTTATACTATTTCTTACTTTGAAAATTACTAGATTGGGTCTGCTATCTAAAATATAATTAGACTGTCTTGCTGATGGCTTCTGTTCCAATGAGAAATGAGAGCACAGTACATCACTTCCTTGGAAAAAATTCCCATCATTCTCTGGTTCTTTACTTTAGTTACGCTATCTCTAATGTAGTCGATGACAGGTATGGCTCAAAGGTACTGTATATTGAATCAACTTAAGAAAGAAAGCTAGAGAGGAATACCAGGACTGTGGAAGTGGTAAGCCCCTCGTTATCATCTTCACGTGTCTAGAAGTTCATCATCAGAGTAAGGGTCCCCATTTCAAAAGCCCTGTTTCTTTCAAATTCTCACAGATGAGGGGGCCTGGAAATTAGTTCTATGGTTTGGATGTTCCCGCCAAAGCTCAAGTTGAAATTTAGCTGTCATTATAATTGTATTAACAGGTAAGATCTTTAAGAGCTGATTAGGTCATGAGGGCTCTGCCCTGCTGAATGGATTAGAGCTGTTATCTTGGGAGTGAGTTAGTTATGGGCTCCTGATTGGCCCCCATCCTTTCTCTTTCTGTCTGGCACACGCTCACTTGCTCTGATGATACAGCAAGAAGGCCCTCACCAGCTATAGTCACTTGATCTAGGACTTTGCAACCTCCAGAACTGTGAGCTGAATAAACAGCTATTATTTACAATTTATACAGTTGTGATATTCTGTCATAGCAGCAGAAAATTAACTAAGTTTCTTTTGGGGTTTTAAGATAGATATACGAAAATATAATGATCAGTGTTACCTGGATTTGTATGTAAAAACATTATGACTCATATTGTCATCTTTCTACAGGTTTAGAAATTTAGTCTACACATACCGAATCTTCAAAGAGAAATATGGGTATTACAAGATACAGGTAAGAAGACTGATGGATGCTTGGAACAACAAAAACAAAAAGGCTGGGGGAGGAAAACCCAAGATCATCTCTTGAACCTGACATGTGATCATGTGAAGGCATTCTAACAAGGGAAGCTCCTGAGTCTAGAGTCAGACCAGTGGTTAGCCTGGTTTTTCCCTGAGAGAAATAAGAAGGCACTAGAGTTGGGTCCCACTTTTCAATAACCATGGCTGTCATCCAACTCTGGTTCCCCCACTGAAGAAGTGTACCAACTTGGACTCCAGGCCAAAGCACTGTTGCACTGGAGGACTAAACAAGGACACAGGATGGAAGGAGAAAAAGAAGGGGAGGTGAGGAGAGGTCTGAATGGTTAGGAAGTGTGCTCTATAATAGAATAAAATGTAAGGCAAGTGTCAGATAGCTGGAAACCTTAGGTTTTGTTTAATTTTTTTGACTTACTGAGAGCTAAGCAAAAACAAACAAACAAACCTCTTGCTTTTGTTAAATTTAGCTCTCTGGCTTAGGAAGTAAAGAATAATAAACGTTACTGAATTTTCATTACTAACAGAGAATCCTGAAATAATCTTTCTGAAACACTTGCATGTAAGATTAGGCAGACAAGATTTCTCAGAATCTTCAAGATGCTAATGTTTGCTGTGATATACCTGCAAGAGACTAGAATATACAACGATCCCCAAACGGATCAGTTATATAATTTTTCTCTTGCTATTGAAGACATTATCGAGACAGTTGGAAGAATTTAAATAAATTCATAATTTGAGTAAGATTGGTTAGCACTACTAGGTCAAGATTAATTTCTTGATTGTAATCATTGGAGTGGGGTTATGTAATGTCCTTACTTTTCAGGAAATATTTATAGTTAAAGGAATAGCATGTTTGCAACTTAACTCTGAAAAAAAATTAAGTGTAAATACATATATACACACACTATATACACATACATATAGAAAGAGAATGAAAAGCAAATGTAACAAAATGTTAATATTTGGGGTATGGATAAAGGATATAAGAATTTTCTCCTTTTATTATTTTTGCAAATCCACTGTGTGTGAAATAATTTCAAGATAAAATATTTTCTCAAAAGCAGCTTATCTAAAAGCATTTTTTCTTTGCTGTGTGTACTTGGGGAAATTCTGGAGTATTCCTCAATACCCTGTTTTGTGTCTCCTCTGGACAAAACAGAGAGGCATCCAAGTCAGTGGATCCAAAGTTAGACACCAGGGGCATTTCACTGGGGAACAGCTTTGTACTCAGAAGCCTCAAGTAGATGATGCTGTGGGCTGGAGGGTCTGCGCTATATGGACCTCCCTGCAGACAGCCTCAAGTCAGCCTGCTCTGCAGGTTCACCCGCACGTGGGAAAACCTTCTCTCACCATTTTCTATCTGTAGCCTGAGGCAGTGGTGACATAAAAACCCAAGTGCTAATATAGAAACCAAATATCTAAGAGCATAGGAAGAAAATTGTTTTTGTTTTAAAATTATTTATATAAGGCTATATTAGAAAATAGTATAGTTGGGTTATAGCTGGTCAACCGAACAACTATTTACAGTTTAACTGAGTCGTGTTGACATCCCTACTTTCAATTTAAATTTGGACTTTTTGGGTCTTGTTTCATGTGGAGATTCTGAATTCAGCAAGTTTGCAATTCGCATATTGTTTTGCATGTCCCCTCAGAAGTCTGCTTCTAGGTTGGTTAGTCTACTCAAATGGTAAAGCCTGCCAGCAAGGCAGAGTTTGACAGAAGCTCTTCAAAGAGTGCCTTTCAAAGGTCATCCACAAGAAGACCCTGGACAAACTCACCAACGACCGGGGCTCCTTCAATACCACTCCTGAGTTAGGAGTCCCTTGGTTATAAATCCTCTGTACTCAGAGTAGCTCAAGTCAGAAGGTGGTCTCACAAAGAGAGTTTCTGTGAACTGCAAGTAGTGTGAGCTCTGGAGCACGACTTGCTGGCCACTTATTTTCAGTTTGTCAGCTTACAAAGAAAGCCCCCCAAACCACTATTTTGAGAGGTGTCACAGTTCACACTCAACTGCACAATGACCCGTGATCAATCTCCTTTCTTGTATTTTCACAGACTGTGGAAGGTTCTCGAAGACAAATCTTTCCCAACCTAAAGGAATTGGTCTCCAAATTTGAAAAACCAAACCAAGGGATGGTGTTTCCCCTCTTAAACCCTGTAAAGAGAAGCAACCCCTGCCTGAGATGGAGAAGATCAAAATTAGAGTTGGGCGACAATTACGGTAAAGCTCTCACATGGGGCTCCTATTAAGAACAATTTCCATTTTGTTGAGAAGTGGTGTCCTCTAGCCGCCAAGGCCGCCGAGGTACAGAGCTTTCTATGCCTGTGTGTGAACAGCTGGAGTCCTGGCTGAGAGCTGGCTTCACATGCATTCTGTGAACTTGTGTAAAGCATTCAAGTTTGGAGATAAATGGGCACAAGGAGGGCAGATTTTTCAATGATAAAACCACTTCAGCCCATCTGCTGCTTCCCCAAGGCTCATCCTGTCCCATTTTGCTCACTATTTGCTAAGCCTTCATTTATAAAGTGTCAGGTGTCAAATTATTGCAGTTATATCCCTGACAGTGCTAAGCCCTGGTGAGAGAGGGCCAGTAAACTTGAGTGTGGAGAATCCACGCTGAGGCCTCTCACATCCTATCACAAGCAGCTAGCTGCTCTTGCTTACCCATGCCCTTGAAATCTGCTCTCAGAGACTTTAGAACCTGTGAGTTGCAATGTAGTTTGATTTTTAACTGAGACTTTCAGAGACATTTAGGGCTTATTCCTGTTTTCCCATGTTGGAACATGCGGTATTCCCCATGAAAGGGACTGCAGATAGCAGGGAGCCGGAGATGAGGTGTGAGCAGACGTGCTCACTAGGAGGAAGGGCAGAGTGCGGCGAGCCCTGGGAGCTTGCAGTCACACTACACCCATTCAGCTCTGTCTGCAGCAAGCTCGCCCTTGAAGCTGTCACAACCACCTTCTCTCCTTCCCAACGAGACTAAGCACGGAGTTCTAATGCTAAACAAAAACTCCCTTCCCAATGATATGTGTCGGCCTCCTCACACCCCCGTGCAGGAGAGTGTGCACCATGTACACACAAAATCATGTTCTGTGGGTTCAGCTGCAGATGTAGCCCATGGTTACTTTCCACTGAAAGTTATAGACTAAAATGGGTTAACAGGTGGCAGAGTTAGAAACCCAGGAATGTGCCCGTGCTGCAGCCCTCAGGCAAACCCAGATGAGTTGCTGAGACTGGGAGGTGGTGGGAGTTGTTTCAGCAATGATAAAATAACCACAAATCCCACGAGGAGGATTTGTGGTTATTAGAGATCTGCCCTAAGAACTGGGCACGGGTCTCATCTGACCAACTTTCCGTGTTCAGTTGGCGCTGGCAGAGTGAAATCCTCAGCTACCAACGGGAATATCCTCCCTCTGCCTCCTCAGAACAGGCTTCAGATCTTCTCACTCTAGGGGGAGGCCACAGGTTTCTCCTGGGGAATGGTGGGGACATCCGTGTGGAGACTCTGAGGTTTCACTTATAAAGGGACCCCCAGTTTGGCCAGGACAGCTCCCTGTGGTACCCCAGATATATCCCCAGCCTTTGAGGATGTGACATCAAGATCCCCCATCCCTGGGGAGCGGCCTCCTTTCCCTTGAGTGCGATGGCCAGTGTGACTTCTAGGTGTGGAGTTTCATGGCTGGTCTTCTACCTTCTTCCTCAGAGAACGTTGAAGACTATGTGGACCCCTTGCCTTGAAGAGCAGGATGCTGAACACAAGTAAGAGAAGAAATGGGGAATAGCTCTCACTGGTGAGACCTGCCGCTGTAGGTCTGGAATGCCAAACTCTAGCAGATAATTCGGACTCTCCTGGTCTAGGTAACTGAAGATGCTCTGTCCACCAGCATCAGAGACCACTGGGAGCAATATCAAGGCCCCTTTTTATCCCCACTCTTTTTCTTGGAATGGAACAGTCTGAAGCTATTCTCCTCGTCAAAGGACTACCATTACATCAGAGCTGACACCTGCCCCTGCGCCATCAGAGAGGCAGCTTCATGCAGGGGAGAAGGCCCGAGGCTGTGACTTTGAAGCCCTGAGTTCTAGTCCTGTGTGACTTTGGACAAACCTCTTCCTTTCTTAAGCTCTCAGTTTCTTTGTCTATAAATAAAACAAGTGGTTGAGTGGGGTGATGGCACTGCCCCAGAGTCTCTATTGAGCCTGGCTGTGTCACGTGGCGTTGGGTATCTGGAGTTGATGGAGATGTAGGTAGGATCCGAAGGGGATCAGGGTCTCAGCCTCCCAGATGGCTAAGAAGTTATCTGTAGCTGCTCCTACTGGTCTTGGTCACCGTGAGCACCTTGACCTGTCCATGAACCCCTCTCCCTCCAGCCTGGGTCACTGTCCTTCTCCTTGCCCTGGACACACTGTCTCCCCAGTGCTGCCTCTGCCACCTGAGCAGCACGGGTGTGGCTCTGTGCAGGGATACGTGGGGAGACTTGTAACACATTCCTCTCTGCGGGGTTCCTATTCCCAGCCAGGTCCTAGGTGTCAAAGCCTGGTTAGGTCTCCCTCATGTCCCCCCAGTGTAGAGTTTTGTGCTGCGCAGAGCTGTGCCCGCTTTGTAGAAGGCTTGACTAGAAGCACATTTCTGAAGGATTCGTTAAACTGGTTTCTTAAGCCCCTTGAATTTTTCTGCCTGTTCAGAATGTTACTTAGGATCTGGTTAGTTCAGAATATACCCGATTTGACACCCTTTCCCTTACCTCTTTTCCAAACCTTACTGATTTCTTTCACCCCACTGGTCTTATCTTCAAAGTTATTAAAGAGAGGAGCTCTGGTTCTGTAGAGAACATAAACAGACATTGTGGCTGGAGTCCAAGGTGTGAGCTGTTGTGACTTGGGGGTCGCAGCAATCCATGGCTATCACTATGTAGAGAAGTGGTGAAATGCAGACAGGTCTAGAGAGCAGAGGGAGCCAAATCCTGTTTGTTCAGCAGAGGACACCAGAAGCAAGCCTGCTTCCTGGGATCCAACCCCAGTCTTTGGCTCTTTCTCCCTGGTACTGAGCAGTATGTTCTGGTTCCCAGAACCTATAGCATTCCTCAGCACAGAAAATGTATTAAGGAAATGTTTCTTGAATAAATGAATGAATCAGCTTATATAAAATGTGGTCACTGATTCTGAATAGCAGAGCTTTGTCTGAACAGGATACAGTTCAAAGTCTAGTAGATCAAGACTATTAGTTCAAGATCTTTCGATTAGAGCTCTCCTAGAAAGGTGTTTTGTTGTGGTGGCTGTAGTTTCCGGGCATAATCTTGGGCCCCAGTGGGCTTTCAGTACATTTCTCAAACAAGCAAGCCACGTTTGATAGCTAATGTTGATGTCATTCTATAAATCCCTGACATGTATTTTTTATTTTTATTTTTATTTTTTTGAGACAGAGTCTCACTCTGTCACTTTGGGTACAGTATTGTGGCAACATAGCTCACAGCAACCTCAAATGCTTGGGCTTAAGTGATCCTCTTGCCTCAGCCTCCTGAGTAGCTGGAACTATGGGCACCTGCCACAACACCCAGCTATTTATAGAGACAGGGTCTTGCTTTTGCTCAGGCTGGTCTCAAACTCCTGAGCTCAAGAGATCCACTGGCCCCAGCCTCCCAGAGGGCTAGGATTACAGATATGAGCCACCAAGCCCAGCCGTCACTGACTTTTTTATTTTTTTTGAGACAGAGCCTCAGTATGTCACCCTTGGTAAAGTGCTGTAGCATCACAGCTCACAGCAACCTCAAACTCTTGGGCTTAAGCCATTCTCTTGCCTCAGCTTCCCAAGTGGCTGGGACTATAGGCACCCACCACAACACCCAGCTATTTTTTGGTTGTAGTTGTCATTGTTTGGCAGGCCTGGACTGGGTTCAAACCCGCTAGCTCTGGTGTATGTGGCTGGCATTCTACGTACAGGCGCCAAGCCCATCCCTGACATTTTTTTAGAAGACCCTGAATAGGTCACAAAAAGAATAATTAAAAAATCTGGATATGTGGGACGGGAAGAGGGAAGATGTAAAACATTAGCAGCAATTTCAAGTGTCTGAAGTGCTATTCTGTGAAAGAGGATGTGGACTCACTGGGCACAATGCTAAACAACAGAGCTTGGACCAACGGTTGAGTGTTTATAGGAGCACAGTTTTAGGCAAACATAAGAAAGAATGCTGAACCCTAGAGCCAGCCAATACTCTAACATTCTGCCCTGTGTGGCAGTTCAAGTGGAAGGTGATATTTCAAGGATTTGAGAGAGAGAATTCCTGCCTTGAGAAGAAATTAGACTTCTTGACTGCTAAGGTATTTTTTAACTCAAGTCCATCAGATTCTACCCTCTTCTTGACAATGATAATAGGAATCTGTCTTTCCTTTTTGAACTTAGGTATGCCCTCTTCTTGACAATGATAATAGGAATCTGTCTTTCCTTTTTGAACTTAGGTATGGATAGTTGAATAAATCACACTCCTTAGTTCTTAATTCACTATTACCATAAGTCCATACAAGAACCTTCTTTTGTTAAAATTTCATTTTTTTCTTTCCTTCATTCCTAATTCCCATTCCCAAAGAAACCATCTCTATACTATTTGGTATAAGCCTTTGGGTATGTCTGTACTCTTGTAGAACACATAGTATTAGTTATGAATAAAGAGAGGGTACCCCAAAATGCATGTGTTTTAAGAAAAGGAAAAAACTGGATTACAATTGTAATACTCAATATACACCTATAATAAAAGATGAGTACATGTGAAGTCATGTTCGCCAATAACAAAGGATGAATACAAGTCACACAGAGCTCCTCTTGTAATTGTAGGAGTCAAACGTGACTTGAGTATTACAATTTTAATCCAGTTTTTTCTTTCTTAAAATGCATATGCATTTTTTGGCATGCTTTGTACATCTTTGACATTTACATACATGACAAGAAGCCATTGCTTCTCTTCTGTTATTTTTCATGCAACATCATTTGGTCTTATTCCGTATTGTTGAGTGTACACCTAATTCAGTGCTGCTAACTGCTTCATGCCATTCCATAGTATATACATGCTTCTTTGTTTCTCTAGAGATAGACAGGTAGGCTGGCTCCTGTTCCCTGCTACCAGAAACATCACTGTGGTAAGCATCCTTGCATGAATCTTTGTATGGAACTGTGAAAACTTCTCTGGACTCTGTGTGTGGGTCCTAAAGTGTACTCATATTTAATCACGATAAAATCAAACCTGTCTAGTATTTTTTTCTTTGTACTTTGTGCAGTTTTTTGGTTCTTGTTTAAGAAGTCCTTCCCCACTCTAAGATCATAAAAAAATTATCCTGTATTTTCTTCAATTGACTGTATTTTTACTCTCTGTAGTTAAGGTTTTAATAATGGCAAGGATGTTTGCCTTTTTCACTGACGTGTTTCCCATGTAGAAAAGTCCTTCACATGTATTAGATGCTCCATAAATATTTGTTAAATAAATGATGAATCTGAGGTTAACCTTTGTCTATGGTTAGACCTCCAACTCTATTTCTTCATATATATTGGGATAGTTCCTCCCCCTTTTCAATGTTTTAATAATTCATCTTTTCCCCTCCATGTATGGTTCCTCTGCTGTAATGTATCACAACAATTCTAATACCCTGGCTTTGTAATGCCTTATTATCATGAAGAACTTATATTATTGTCTGGTAGGTAGAACAAGTGTCCTCTCTTATTTGCAAAACTTAGATATTCACGGACCTGATTCATCCATGTACATTTTAGAATAAATGGTGATCCAACTCTCTTAGTGGAATTTTGAATGAACTTGCAACAAACTCGTGAATAGGAGACAGCTGACAATCTTGTGATGTTTCCCCGTGCATAAGCATACCATGTCTATTTTCTTGGGTTTTTTTTTTGTTTTTTTTTGGTCATTTAATAGAGTTATAAATTTCCCCCATAGACGTCTTTTATGTTGTTATAGTCTCAATTTTGTTTAGTTGTTATAATATCTTGTGTCCTATTACATTTCTAATAGGATGTGGTAGTGGTAAAATGTTTACCCTGTCATTTGATCTACTGCTGTTTTTCTATGTAAAGGATTTCACCAGCTGTAAATAATGATGTTTTGTTCTCTTTCCCATTGATAGTTATGCTTATCTACTTTTTATGTTTACTTCACTAGCTAGAGCATCTAGTAAACATTCAACAGTCAGGAGTCATGATCGCATTCTTCCGCTGTTCCCCGTATTAGAGGCAATGCTTAGAGATGTTCTCTAGTTACACATAAAAATGACGTTTGTTGTAAGATTTTAGGAAACAGCTTCTAACAGGGCTATTTGAGAATTTTTATTAGAAATGTTTTAAAATTTATTATGTTTTTTCTTGCATCTTTTGAGATAGGCACATTACTTTTATCTTCACTCTGTTAAAGTGATAAGTTACATTAATAAAATTGCTGACATTGTACCATCTTTGCATTGTTAAACTTGTATTATTTAGTAAGTTAATGCTTTAGATTTTTGCATTAAAATTCATAAATCAGGAGCTGGGGCAGAGGAGCTCTGGGGGCAGAGGCGAGGAAGCAGGGACGCACCAGGAACCATGGCCTTGCTCTGCCCCTAAGGGGTGCGCTTCCCACAGCTGGTTTAGCAAGCCAGGGACTGGCTCCAGGAGCGGGGCAGCAAGGCAGGAAGGAGCTGTTGGCTGCCTCTGCCCGTGAGGGAGACTGGGCTGCCAAGGAATAAGGTCCACAGGGCTGAAGCTTGTTCCCATCCTGGTGGCCTGCTCTTGGGTTCCCGCACACCTGGGGGCTGTGCACCCTGCCCAGGTGTGATGAGAAGTGAAGCACAGAACACTCAAGAAGGAGGCAAGATGGCCAACTGAAGCCAGCTTTCAGCAGAGGCTCCTATCCAGAAGGAGAAATAACGGCCAGAAATAACCCAATAAAGCAGAGGATCGGGAGCTGAGCTGAGAGAGAAGATCAATAGGTTCACATTACCCCTGCTGCAACAAGCTGGGACTCAAAGGAAACAATTTTCAGGTACAACACCCATCCCAAAGAGGACGGAAATCCTTCCCCTTCCCCCCAACCCAGGAGAGCCGCTTGAGGTGAGTAGAGAACAGAGGACCTTTTGTTTTACCAAACGGGAGAGAACACTGAAGGCTGGGACTCCCTCCATGGAGAGATACTTCTGCAAGCCCAGGCAGTCTCTTGACTGTGCCAAAAGTTGATCTGGTATTCTCCCTACCTTCTTTAACTCCCAATCCACCCCTCCCACCTCTCCTAGCAGTCTGGAAGACTACCCCCAACAAAATCCAGAGCATTTGGCAGACTTTTGCTAGGGCAGGGCACCTCATGAGCTGTAGGACAGTTGCACTGAAACTGTAACTTTAATAGAGGTGGGGAGTCACAAGAGGAGAAAGACTTGGCCCTGCTGGAAAGAGCATTGCTTGGTAACCACACTACTGACCAGGACCACTGGGGACTACAGCCCACTGGGTCCCGGCTCGACAGAACGTGGTGGGTGGCTCAGCTCCCCTCTGGGCTCCTGCCACCAGTGACCCCTGGCAGGGAACTCCCGCCTGGCTCCTGCAACCTGTGGCTTGCAGCTGGCAACTCCCTCCCAGTTCCTGTGACCCATGTGGGTCATGGCCAGCAACTCCTGCCCGGCTTCTGAGACCCGCAGCCCGCAGCCAGCAACTTCCACCTGGCCCCTGCAACCCACGGCCCATGGCCAGCGACTCCTGCTGGCTTCAACCTGTGGCCCATGCAGGAGACTCCCACCTAGCTCCTGTGACCCATGTGGCCCATGACTGGTGACTGTTCTCTGGCTCCAACCCCAAACCCAGCAGAAGAAAAGAAATAACTAAAATTAGAGCAGAATTAAATGAAATCAAAAACAAAAGAATTATTCAAAAGATCGATGAATCAAAAAGTTGTTTCTTGAAAAATTCAACAAGATTGATAAACCTTTGGCCAACCTAACCAAAAACAGAAAATTAAAGTCAATAATATCAATCAGAAATGACAAAGGAAAAATAACAACAGACACCCCAAAGGTTCTTTTTCTCAAAGAAAATTCAAAAAACCCTTAATGAATACTACAAAAACTTCATTCTCAGAAATATGAAAATCTGAAAGAAACTGATGAATATTTGGAAGCATGCCAACTTCTTAGACTTAGTCAGAAAGAATTGGAAATGCTGAACAGACCTATATTGAGTACTGAAATAGAATCAACTATAGGAAATCTCCCAAAAAAGAAAAGTCCAGGACCAGATGGCTTCACATCAGAATTCTACCAAACCTTTAAAGAGGAACTAGTACCTACATTACTTAACATTTTCCAAAACATCAGAAAAGAAAGACTACTTCCCAACACATTTTATGAAGCAAATATCACCTTGATCCCTCAAACAGGAAAAGACCCAACAAAAAAAGAAAACTATAGACCAATATCTTCAATGAATATAAATGCAAAAATATTCAATAAGATCCTAGCAATCAGAATCCAGCAATACATCAAAAGAATTATACACCATGACCAAATGGGTTTTATCCCAGGGTCTCAAGATTGGTATAATATACATAGTCTCAAGATTGGTTCAATATACATAAATCTATAAATATAATACATCACATAAATAAACTAAAAAACAAAGACCATATGGTTCTCTCAATAGATGCAGAAAAAGCTTTTGCCAATATCCAGGATCCTTTCATGATCAGAACACTTAAGAAAATAGATCTATAAGGGACTTTTCTTAAACTGACAGAGGCCATCTACAGCAAACCCACAGCCAATATCATATTGAATAGAGTAAAATTGAAAACATTTCCACTCAGATCAGGAACCAGGCAAGGATGCCCATTGTCTCCACTGCTTCTTAACATTGTGATGGAAGACTTAGCCATCATAATCAGGCAAGAGAAGGCGATCAAGGGTATACAAATAGAATAAGAGGAAAACAAACTTTCCTCTTCACAGATGATATGATTGTATATCTGGAAAGCCCCAGGGACTCAACCACGAAACTCTTATAAGTGATAAAGGAATACAGTAGCGTATCAGGATACAAAATCAGTACTCACAAATCAGTAGCTTTTATATGTACCAATAATATAGTTCAGCTGAAAAAACAGTCAAGGACTCTATTCCCTTTACAGTTGTGCCAAAGAAGATGAAATATTTGGGAATTTACCTGACAAAGGATGTGAAAGATCTCTATAAAGAGAATTATGAAACTTTGAGAAAAGAAATAGCTGAAGATGTTAACAAATGGAAAAACATACTATGCTCTTGGCTGGGAAGAATCAACATTGTTAAAATGTCCATATTACCCAAAGCAATTTACAAATTTAATGCAATCCCTATCAAAGCACCACCGTCATATTTTAAAGATCTTGAAAAAATTGTACTTCGTTTTATATGGAACCAGAAAAAACCAAGACATTACTCAGAAATAAAAACAAATCAGGAGGAATCATGCTACCAGACTTCAAACTATACTATAAATCTATAGTGATCAAAACAGCATGGTATTGACACAAAAATAGGTAGATGTATGGAACGGAATTGAGAACCAAGAGATGAATGCAGACACTTATAGTCATTTGATCTTTGATAAGCCTATCAAGAATATAAATTGGGGGAAAGATTCCCTATTTAACAAATGGTGCTGGAAGAATTGGCTGGTGACTTGTAGAAGACTGAAACTGGACCCACACTTTTCATCATTAACAAAAATTGACTCTCACTGGATAAAAGATTTACATTTAAGACATGAAACTATAAAGATTCTTGGAGAGAGTGCAGGAGAAATACTTGAAGAAATTGGCCTGGGAGAATACTTTATGAGGAGGACCCCCCCCCCAGTCAATTGAAGCAACACCAAACATACATTACTGGGATCTGATCAAATTAAAAGGCCAGCTAAGAACACAGTAAGTAAAGCAAGCAGACAGCCCTCAGAATGGGAGAGGGTATTTGCAGGTTATGCTTCTGACAAAGGTTTGATAACCAGAATCCACAGAGAACCCAAACTTATTAATAAGAAAAGAACAAGTAATCCCATTTCATCATGGGCAAGGGACTTGAACAGAAGCTTCTCTGCAGAAGATAGGTGCATGACCTACAGACACATGAAAAAATACTCATCTTTAATCATCAGAGAAATGCAAATCAAAACCAATTTGAGATATCATCTAACTCCTGTAAGCTGGCTCACGTAACAAAAATCCCACAACTACTCACGGTGGCATGGATGTGGAGAAAAGGGAGCACTTCTGCACTGCTGGTGGGAGTGTAAGCTAATATGTCCCTTTTGGAAAGAAATACGGAGACTACTCAGGGATCTAAAAGTAGACCTGCCATTTGATCCTGCAATTCCTCTACTAGGTGTATATCCAAAAGACCAAAAATCACTTCATAACAAAGATATTTGCACCAGATTGTTCATTGCAGCTCAATTCATAATAGCCAAGTCTTGGAAGAAGCCCAAGTGCCCATTGACCCACGAATGGATTAATAAATTATGGTATATGTACACCATGGAATATTTTGCAGCCTTAAAAAAGATGGAGATTTTACCTCTTTTGCGTTTACATGGATGGAGCTGGAACATATCCTTCCTAGTAAAGTATCTCAAGAATGGAAGAAAAAATATCCTATGTACTCAGTACTTTTTTTGTGTGTGGTTTTTGGCCAGGGCTGGGTTTGAACCCACCACCTCTGGCATATGGGACTGGCGCCCTACGCCTTGAGCCACAGGCGCCACCCTGTACTCAGTACTATTATGAAACCAATTTACAATCGCTCACACTTTTTTTGGGGGGGGGGGCATAAATCACTTTATTCTCTAAAACCTCCAACTTGGCAGAATCAATAAAAAAGATTAAAGTTCTAGGGCTAACTTCGGATTTTCCTCCAAGAAATTGAGCAGCATTTCCCACACTTCAGACCACAAATATCTCATGGGAACTGGGTATGGTATCTCCTCTTTCTAAAGATAATTCATACTTATTCGTCTCTTCTCCGGTGCAGAGAAAATAAAGATGCTTCTTTTCCATGTTCAACTGCTTTCTTCTAAGTGGACATAACTCAGGAGGGTCTATATATTTCCATTCTCTCCTCAATCTGCTCCAATTATGCTTCTTTCCCCACCAATCCACAAATAGTTCGGTAGAACTATTACTTACTGAAGTGTGGTTAAAGTCTTTCTCTTTTCACTATTTTTTACAACTTTTTAAAGATTATCTATTCTTTGAAACTTTTTTTTTTTTTTTGAGATAGTCTCACTTTGTCATTCTTGGTTGAGTGCTGTGCCATCATAGCTCACAGCAACCTCAAACTTTTGAGCTCAAGTGATCTTGCCTCAGCCTCCCGAGTAGCTGGGACTATAGCCACAAAGCCTGGCTATTTTTAGAGGCAGTCTTGTTCTTGCTCAGTCTGGTCTTGAACCTGTGAGCTCAGGCAATCCACCTGCCTCAGCCTCCCAGAGTGCTAGGATTACAGGTATGAGCCACTGTGCCTGGGCAGCCTTGAAACTTTTTAACATAGTATTTTTTTTTATAAAAATGAGTTTGAGGGCGGTGCCTGTGGCTCAGTGAGTAGGGCGCCAGCCCCATATGCCGAGGGTGGCGGGTTCAAAACCCAGCCCCGGCCAAACTACAACCAAAAAATAGCCAGGCGTTGTGGCGGGCACCTGTAGTCCCAGCTACTCGGGAGGCTGAGGCAGGAGAATCGCGTAAGCCCAAGAGTTAGAGGTTGCTGTGAGCTGTGTGATGCCACGGCACTCTACCCGAGGGCGGTACAGTGAGACTCTGTCTCTACAAAAAAAAAAAGAAAAATGAGTTTGAGACTCATAAGAAGGGGTTGTCTTTTATCACTATTTAAACATTAATATTTATCAGTATATTCAGTTATTTTGCCAATTTTTACTTTTTTTGTTATCCTAGGAACTTATCCATGTTTTCTAAGTTTTCAATAATTGTTAGTTTATTTTTTATTAATGCTTTGTGGTAATTATAGTCATAGCTCCTTCCTCATTCTATGTTTATTTGCATTTTATTCTTTTTTACTAATCAATTTTACCTCTTACTAGTCTTTACCTCTTACTAGTCTTTCAAGGCCAGCTTTTGGTTTTGTTATTCTTTTTTATTATTCTTTTTAAACTGTTATTCTTTATTTCATTGACTTCTAGTCTCATTTTGGTGTTTTTATGACTTGTTTTCAATATTTTCTAATAAACATAAAATTATAAATTTAGCTCAAACTACTATTTTAGCTGCATTTAACACCAATAATGTTTATCGCTGTACAGGTCGAAGTATGTTTAATTCCCATGAAAGTGTCTTGTTTTCAAACATATTACTTTGAGAAAAAGGCTCAAGCTGTTACCCTGGGTAGCATGCAATGGCATCACAGCTCACAGCAACCTCCACCTCCTGCGCTTAAGTGATTCTCTTGCCTCAGCCTCCCAAGTAGCTGGGACTACAGGTGCCCGCCACAATGCCCAGCCAGTTTTTGGTTGTAGTTGTCATTGCTGTTTGGCAGGCCCAGGCTGGATTCAGACCCACCAGCTCTGGTGTATGTGGCCGGCAGCTTAGCTGCTTGAGCTACAGGCACTGAGCCCAAACATATACTTTTAGTTCTTGTTTTAGTACAGATGTCAAACTACGTGATGTCAACTTTCTTTAACACTATTGTAAAATTTTGTTAACAATATTTTGTACAAAATTAAGCTGTTATCATTCCACGTATAGTTTTTTAATTCATATATCTAATATCAATCTGATTCTTCTTCATAACTGATCTTTATTTCTGGAAATTTAAAAGATGGTATTTATAATCCTAAATTTCACTATAAAGAGTGTAAGTTTTTATTCTCTATCCCATTTGAAACTCCTCGTACAAATTTATTCTCAGGATTTCAATCTTTCTTTTAGAGAATTCTTGTTCTTTTTTCAAATATTTCTTTTATTTGTCTCTCTTACTGGAGATCTAGCTAAGGAGTGTCATCTTTTATTTCTTCAACATACTTTTTTCTTTTTAATAGTCTCAGTATGTCACCCTCGGTAGAGTGCTGTGGAATCACAGCTCACAGCAACTTCAAACTCTTGGGCTTAAACAATTCTCTTGCCTCAACCTCCCAAGTAGTTGGGACTACAGGCACCCGCCACAATGCCCAGCTATTTTTTTTGTTGTTGTTGTTGCAGTTGTCATTGTTTTTTTATCTGGCCTGGGCCAGGTTTGAACCCACCAGCCTTGGTGTATGTGGCCGACGCCCTACCCACTGAGCTACAGGCACCCCTCCAACATACTATTTGTTGAATGATCTTCAGAAAAATATGCTTTTTGAAATGGAGATATTTATCTAATAAATTAATGTTAGTTTTGTCATGAAAATCCTTTTTCACCCCTTTTACCAAGTCATATATACATAGATCATGAATACATTTATGCCTGTGTGGGATTCCATGTGTTGATTCTTTGTACAAATCGGAGTGTTTACATCTAACCAATCAACACAGCTTTCACCTCATTCAGTTAATCACTGTGTTAAGACATTTGTGTTCTATACTTGATAGATTTGACTTGTACCTTTGCAATGTGTTTCATAGGTGTGGTCTCACCCTTCACCCTCCCTCCATCAAACCACTCCTTCCCCTCCCATCTCCCTGAAAATCTTTTTTGCAGAAGGGAAATGCAGTACCTAAATACAGCCACAAGGGGTCAGACAGTCATCAAAAAACCAGTACTGCTATTTTTTTTTTTTTTTTTTTTTTTAAGTACTGTCGAGTAACCACAGCAGCAATAAAATCTGAAATATTCTTTTAGCGGGGATTCTCTAAACGGTACTCACCTTCCAATTGAAGGCCTACCCTCCAATGTTGCTAACAGGATTAGTGTATGAGAAACTTCCCTGAATTTGCAATTCAAAATGCCCTAGAAGTACTCCGGCCACTCCTACCTCAGCTGAAATTCTTAGTTCAGAGTACATTCTTACTAAAACCCTCAAGAATGAATGTTTTCTAGATGTCAGTTCTGTCACTCACTGGTAAAGTGACTATAGGCAAATTGCTAAGCTTCCTAAGCCTCTGGTCAGCCTCACCTAGAAAATGGGATGATGACTCTAACCTCAGAGGGTCACCGTGGGCATTGGATAGGATGGTGCTGGCACAGGCTCACACGTTTAAAAGCGGGATCTTTGTTGTTTCTTCTTTTATAAAATGAAGGGACTTGGGAATGGGTCTCTGAATTCCTATCCCAAGTGAATATTCAGTGTTTAATAAAATTACACTTATCCTTAGAGAAGGTCCAACTCAGAAGTGTTTCTGGGCCATAAACACGTCCTGGAATTGTCAGACTGCTGTGGTGGAAACTGCTGTGTTTGGGAGAGGCGGCACTCAGGTCTGAATGCTGAGCCCTTCTCTGCTAACTCGTCACCTCATTTAAGTGTGCCCATCTATAAGATCAGGCTGAAATATCTACCTCACGAGAGGGGGGACTGCCAAGAGCATGTGTGTGAATCTCTTTAAACACAGTAGAATTACGTCTGTATCTGGAACACAGGCTTAGTAAGGCCTTCCTTGAAGGATTATTGAGAAAAACAATTCAGATAATGTGTATGAACTGATTAACACAATATCTGGCTTATATAGAAGCCCCACAGACACAGCAAAGCACCCCTGAACAGCAACATCTGAAACTGTGAACTATAAAATAGTAAGAATTGGAACTCAGCAGTGTAAGCAGCTCCCACCGCTAGACAGGTGCCTGGGACTGACGCGTGACCGACCCTTTTTGCTGGACAGACGTGCTTGCTTCTGCCAGGTACATGGCAAGACGGAGCTGCACCTGTCCAGGGAACAGAATTAATGAAGGCTCTGGTAAGTGAGCAACACGCTCACCCATTAATCATTTTCCACTTTGAAAATGGCCACCCTCAGTTCTTCTCTGTGCCGTCCACAATCGGGTGCAGAGGCTGCCCGTGGGGAGAGACCATGGGGAAGTGGGCTGAGAGAAGTAGTGCTGGTCTACCCCAGACCTCAGCGAGAGCTCAGTCTGGTCTGTTCCACACAAGTTAAACTATAGTTCAGCTCTGTTCAAAGCACATCTCTGAACTCCAGCAATATGCCAGGCCCTAGGTTGGGGGCTGAGAGCTCAGAGAGGAAGGTGGCATGGTTCCTGCCCCTGAGCTCAGGGTGTGTGGTGGGTGCCAGGATGAAGGAACACAGGATGCTATGAGGGACCAAAGGCTTGGTGGGGTGCTGTGGGGAAGCCATCCGGGAGGAAAGGATGCCTGAGCTGAAATTTGAAGGATGGATTAACATAGCCTGCCAAAGTCAAAGAAAAGAGAAAGGAAGGTAGCAGGGTGACCAGGCAGAGGGACTGCCTGGGACAAAGGTAGGAAAGTGATTCTGAGTAGGTTGGGGGTCCTGGGACACTGCAGCAGAGCCTAGGATGGTGCCTGCCAGCCACAGGCAACCTGGAGCAAGGAGAACCTGCCTGACACCCTGCCTACACACATCACAGCAAGCCTTCCAGCCTGGCTGCAGTGTATGCCACCTACATGGCGGCTGACTGATGTTAAGGGGGTGTGGACAGGCACTGGCAGGGCCACAGACCTCAGCCCCCCCCCCCCACGGCTTCATTACATGTGAAGTCACGTCCCAGATGAACTCTCCAGATCAGCCCCTACCATGTCGTGCCTTGCAGGTCTGCTGCAAGATGGATAGTACTTGACACACAGGAGCCAGGATTCAAGGTGAGCTAAGAGGGTTGACTGGAACAGAATTTCCCAGGTGCCAGGAGATGGCCAGGGAGTGATACAATGGAACAGCCCACACTTATTCTGAACTCTCCTGTCCAGCACCGGGGCCATTCCTTGTGGGCTCAGGATAAAGAGGGAGCTCATGCATTTTGCTGAAGCCACAAGCCCTTCACAGGGACAGCTGAGTTCACTCTCCTCCTCCATCTTGGAAGGCCAGGCTGCTCCCTTATCAGCTCCCAGGATGATCCTCCCGGGATGATCGCAGGAGCTGCTCTAAGCTGCTGTGAGATATCCTCAGACACAGCTGAACACTCCAGACTTACGCGAGCCTGAACAGGAGAAGGTGGCACACGTGGAGGGAAGCCTTAAGGAAGAAGGTGGTGAAGCACACGGCACTGGGAACAGCTGGCTGGTTAAACACAGCAAAAATAAAATAAAATTTCAGTTTGTTAGGAAGTTGCTTGGGTTATGTTTTGGTTTTGGTCTATTCCAAAGGAAAATTACTGGCAATGTTCACAAGATTCTTCAGGCAACTCCCATGGGAGAGAACACAGCCTGGTATTTGAGTGGTCCTTAAATATTTCCTCAAGCTCACTTCCTTGTGTTTTAAAAACGCAGTGACTCGTTCTGCACGGCGGCACCTCCCCAGGCCCCTTGGGCTGGACTATTTATCATGGCAGCAGCTGGAGGTAAGCTGGACAAAGAGGATTTGCGTCTCAGGAGAGCTGGTCCCTAGATACAGAAAGCAGAGGAATTTTCTCATTAGTAGGAAGTCTGTGGTGGGGACTCTGGGCTTGTATCCCATGCCCCCAGTGCAAATGGCAGCAGGGAGGGAGCCTGGGGCGGGGGGCAAAGTGCTCAAAGCAGCTTTCACTTGTCAATGAAGTTTCCAGAGTAGATTTGCTTGGGAGAGATGAAAGATATTAAATCCCATCCGCACTCATGAAGCTTTCCAAAAGGAAATGGGGAGCCCACCTATGGACGTGATTTCTTGTTCCCACTCACGGTGGAGGTGCAGTGAGAGGTTCCAAATGGGACGTCCCACACTCACCAATGGCTCTGTAAGGACCTCCACTGGGCAAAGCCCCTGGCCAACATCTGGGAAGCCGTCACTGAGTTCTCACCATAGGGAGGCTGGACCAGGAAATTCTATGGTATGGGGATAGGAGTGGAGAGAGGACAGAGAGTGTTAAGTACAGGGAGTTCTAGAACACTCCCAGGATTCACTGACCTCAAAAGGATTCCACAATTCTCAGGGAGAGCAGATTGAGCTGATCAAGAAGAAATTCTCTGAGTTTGTGACAGCATCTGAGGTACAATCCTGGATTAGCTAATTCCATAAATCCCCAAACCCCACTGGGGTCCCCACCAGCACGTGCACAGACTTTAGAAGTGAAGGGGGTTCCTGGGGGCCTCTGACTGCCAGGGTCCTTCAGCACATGCTATAGGCAGATTCAGTCTGCAGGACACAAACACTTTCAGCTGAAATTCGTTGCCCTCCTCTGCACTTCCGTGTTCTGCTAGCACATCCTGTCGGCATAGCCAGGGAGGCAGGGATGATGGCGGCCTCATTCGTGCAGCACAGAAAACCAGGCATCGCTTTTCCACAGTGTTACTGTAGTGCCTGGGGGATCGCGCTCAGCTCTTGGCAGGCCAGGGATGGGGTACAGTGTCTGAATAAACGATCTTTGCCCTCCAGCTTCTAGACCAGTGGCTTAACTTAAAGTGCAGCATTCAAAAAAGTGACAGATGCACATCCATTTTTGCCCTTAAAAATTTCCTCACATATTTTTATGCTAGAATTTTTCATACTTGATCCCAGACAAAAATAACTAGTTTGCACAATAGTGGGAAAGAAAGGCATGTTCAAGGCACAGTTCACTCCTGAATAGGACGACGTGTGCAGGAGCAGATCTGAGCCACCCGACGGGTTAGGTCACCTGAAGAGTCACACTTAGAGGCAAAAGTTGCCACTGTATTTTTCAATGTGTTTTCCAATGTATGAAATATGGGACTTTTTTCTTGATTTATGAATAAAAGTTTTTAAAGAGTCCTCATTTCAAATCTCTAGAAAACACCAAAAATTTAGGTTCTTGCAATAAACTTCGATATGAGGTTAGTGTTAAAACTGTAAATTAGAACATACTTCTGTGACGCTCTATGAAGTTCTGAAACATATTGAAATTCAGGCCATGTAAAGAAATCTAAAATATCGCATTTATTATTTCTCATAGCCAACACAAAAATTCTGCCAAGTTATGTGATTGTGTTGGATTGGTCGTTTCTCCTGCCTTCCCTGACAGTAATGCTGCCCCCACTTGTAGGCAAAGTGAGCTCCCTCCCAGAGCCCCGTTCTCTTCTTCCACCTGCTCTGAGAGACCAAGTGTGGGAGTGGAGCAAGATGAGGAAAAATCTAGATAGGGACTCAGCCCCTGCCTGAGCTTCTGAGGTAGAGCTGGGAGATCCGGCCTCTGGCAAAGCTGGGCTGCAGGTTAGAGGGCTGGGCAGAAAGGCCCCTTGGCCCCCCTTTGGAAATGTGTGTGGTTTCTGGGAACAGACCAGTGCTCCTTTACCCCGTTTATTCCCCACTTGCTTCCTTTTAAGGAGGTTAAAGGCCTGGCTGAATCTGGGCTGTGTTGACTCCTCTGGGTCTGTAATCAGACACAGCAGCTGGGCACAGGGCCTCCGGGCCACATCCTCTCAATACATGAGCACCAAGGCTGTCCCAGGCTGGCCAGGCCCTTGGGAATGATTTCCTGCAAGTACCTAAGCCAGCAGCTCTAGGAATTTTGCTGATATTGATGATGGTTCACTTTGAGAATATGACAGCAGTGCTGGCCCCTCTGTAGATGAATATTCACACATGGACACAGAGCTCTTCCATCCCCTTCTTGGTGGAGGAGGGCTATGGACCCAGGTTAGGAATCAGCAGCCTGGAGGATGATCCAACAATCATTTGCATTTGCCCAGCTTCCTCCTGAGATCTCACCTGTGCACAGAATGTGGGTGCCCCTCAAATGATGACAGGTGGGGCTGGCAGAGGAACCTTCACAGTGGCCAGAGGCGTGCACCACGGCACATCCTGAGAGATGGCTTTCCCCACCACGGACATCAGGCACAGGTACCAGAGGAGCCATCTCCCTCACATTTCTACCTCTCTCTCTTACATTTCCAGGCTCACAAAGCAAAATGCCAACCACGCCCTCCACCTGACTACTTCCTGGAGGAGGCCAACTCCCTCTCAGTCAGAAGGGGGAAAAACTAAACCAGCAAACCAAACCAAATCATTTTATTGTGCAATTTCCTTCTACCAGAATATTGCTAAAAATATAAATATTAACTCTCTAGATAATACTCAGGATAGATCTGTAATCTTCCTCCTCCTCCTCCAAACTGGGGCCAACCTTCCCGTTCTTTAAAAGTTGACGGATTACATACATGTGTCTTCCATATCACCCACCTAAGTGACGCTCATAGAGACATCTTTTATGTAAGGGTTCTGGAAGCTCACCTTGTAAGGACAAAGAATATGTTGAATGGTGGGGTCAGGGATGAACGGGGATCAAGTGACTCTATCGTTCCAACTTCCTTCCAGAATACACGCCCCCGTCTCCCTCCTCCTCACTACCCTGCCCTCTCAGGGTCCAGGCTGTGTCAAGGCTAAGCTTCCGATGAAGCTGGACACACTAGGAGGCGTCCGTGGGGGTGTGGCTGCCATGCTGCAACCACAGGAAGGCTGGACTGTTGAGATGGACTCAGAAACCAGGTGGGGCATTAAATGGAAGAGCTGTTCTTGCTGGGCTTTGGGCAGTGCTTAGCCCCTAGCATTAGGCAGGACCTTTAGCACCTAAGACTGGATGTTAGCCTCAGTCTCAGCCTCCAGAGGAGCAGTATTCACCCCTGCAGCAGGAGGATGGCTGGAGTGGCTTCACCTTGTTCAGCATCAGAGACAAGTCAGAAGAACCCTGGGGTCACCCGGGCAATGGTCCTTGGACTACCCAGTGGGATCCCTTTGCTAATCCTGGGTCTGAGGACCCGGCCTCCAGCAGCAGCCTGGGTACAGGATGGTCTCCAAGCAAGCTAGGACCTGCAATGTCCATACCTATCGCTACCCTATCACCTGGCCAGAGCCACCCGGGTCTCTGGAGGTGCAGCAGCCCCAGAGCACGGCAGATG
Organism: Nycticebus coucang; assembly: GCF_027406575.1. Lineage (NCBI taxonomy): Eukaryota > Metazoa > Chordata > Mammalia > Primates > Lorisidae > Nycticebus > Nycticebus coucang. The sequence continues at coordinate 98,599,658 of NC_069789.1, forward strand.
CCTGCTAAGTTTCCTGTCTGAGGAGCAAACTCTGCTTCTGGTAGGGAGCGCTCAGCTGAAACCGGCTTGCTCCCAGGATGCGTTTGGAGACTCACCCATGCCCCACTGTGTGTTTTACATGATATTCCAACAATTCTGGGAAAACTCACAGGACCCAAAATGCTGGTTCCAAGATTTTCTGACATCAGGGTCAGAGTTCACATCCTGGGAGTAAGGCAGCATCCGTGTGTAACAGCCTCGCTCACTCCACCAGGGATGCAGGTGTGGAGTGAGGGGAGACCAGCTTTGCAGTAAGCACGTGAGGAAGCCTTGCTTTGGGGGCAGTGGGAGACAAAGTGGGGGACAGGCCTGGGAAGCTGTGGCAAGGTGGCATGGCTGTAGAAACAAGGATGCAGGAAGGCGCCCATATCCCAGGGCACCGCTGAGGCCCCTACTTCTTACTTAGTGTGGATGATCCGTGCAGCAGAGGCGGCGAGGAGAGAGCCAGGGGCCTGGTGATGAGATGAACTGGGATGCGAGCCCCGGGCGTTGCAGAGTTCAAGGGTGGGAAGCAAAACCATGAACAGAAAAGGGGAGGCCACAGGAATCGCAGGAGCAGGACTGCCTCTGGCCTGCTCCAGGGAGGCGCAGGGCTGCAGGAGGCCAGTGCCTTCAGCACGAGGTGCCCCCATCTAACAAAAACTTCATGGCCTCACAGTCCTCATCATACTCCAACCTCACGCAGGTGTCCCCGGCTCACACACGTACTGCATCCAGGCCTGGAACTGCACCGCTTGGGCTGCAGAGCGGCCCCTGGAGCTGCTCCGATCCCCAGTAACAGTTCTGTCCTATCTTCACACTCTTCTCCACTGCTCTGCTCCGGGTTTTCTTAGGACAAACCCTGACTGTCAAAGCCACCTCTGAGTTCTAAGCCCACCACCCCCCAAGGCAAAATCAGAATATCCCTGGCCACTTCTTCACAAACATGGCCAGGGAAGCCTCATCTTTCCCTCTGTGCACGGAGCTGGTCACAACATTCTCCCAGGTGCCACTCCCAGACAGGCAGGGAGACTTACTTTGTATTCTACCTCTGACAGCTGGGGGAAAACCTTGGGAACCCTGGTTGACAGGGTTCAAACCCCGTGTGAACACTCAAGGTCTTAGGTTTGGGAAGCATCTCGTCTGGCCCCCACTCCAGGGCAGAGGAAAGATGGCAAACAGGGGCCAGCACTGTCTTGGGACCAGAAGGAGCCATGGCTGGGCTGTGGTCAGGGTGTGTGGCTTTCTGGGCCAGGGCCCACCATCAAGCCAAACCCATCATTCCTTGTCCAGCCTTGTTCCCCGAGGCAGGGGCCTCTGGGCCCATCAGGGAAGACAGAGAAGGAACCAAGGCATGGAAGGGAGAGGAAAGCCAGGGAGCTGGCAGCAACCCGGGGGAAGGTGGGACAAACTCAGGGGTGGAAGTGCTCTAGCCCATGCCCAGAAGAGCTGACAGAAAATCAGGCTCAGGATAGCACTGAGTCCTTTCACCATTCTGCACATAGACTCTAACTGGGAGGACAGGTCCTCTGCTGGTGTCTTGTATGAGGAAGACCAAGGGCATTGTGGAGCTAGGACAAGGGCCAGCATGCGCAGGGGAGGAGAAGGCAGAGGCAGGAGTAGGATGGTGCCAGGCTGGGGAGAGAAGAGCTCTACTCAAAGGACAGCAAGTCTGGGTGAGGGCCCTCATTGTCAGGGCTGGAGGTCCGTGCCCGAGGAGGGAAGCTGCCATCCTCCCAGGACTCAGGCAGGTTGCCGGTGCTCAAGCTGAGTTTGAGGCCATTCCTCTCGATGAGGCCGGGGGAGGAAGCCCTTCTGTGCTCAGTCGTCTTTAGCTTGGCTTCCTCCTGGCTGTCCTTATGGATCAGGTCAGGTACTGACAGGGAAACCTCTCCATTGGGTACAGCCTCGCCCCTCTCTCCCATTCCCACAGTGGCCTCTGGCTGTGAAGAATCTGCCGGGACAGGCTGGACAGCAGGAGGTGAGTCCTGGGGCTGCCCAGGTGGCAGCTCTGTCCCATACTCCAGACTGCTTAGGACAGGTTGTGATGAAATCAGCATGTCCTGAGTGGTCTTCAGGGCCCGAGGGGTTCGCTTTCTGGTGATGGGGGGTGGAGGATCCAGCCGAGGAAATGCTTCTTGCAGCATTGACCTGTAGGTTGATGACAATGAACACGTGTGTTTTAAGGACAATGGCACACCGTAACTCCAACTGCACTCCCAACTCATTCACTAAGGACTGCTTTCCCGGAGGTTCTCATTAGGTTTAGCATGTGGGGCTTAGCAACTTTAGTGGGACCTTTGGCTTTTGACTTGTTCCATCTATAGTGTTCAGAGCAGCACAAAGTGTGGTCTCTGGGAGTCAGAACAAAGACCACTGGAGGAGTATGTCCTATCAGAACCCGTGCAACAGCCACAGAAAGGATGTTACCGCCTTGGACACACGGGTTTAAAACAAGGCCTGGAAAGGCATGAGGTGGGATGAGGTGGGAGAGGCTTCTCCTGTCCCATTACCAGTGGGCTCTGACAGCAGGCTTCTCTGCCACCAACAGCCTAGGGCAGAGTTCTCAGCTGTGGCCAGGCACTGCAATCCACTTGGGGGAACTTCTGGGGTAATACTTGGGTTCAAGTCCAGCTCTGCCAAGTACTAATTCTTTGCTACCCACTTTATCACTCTGAACTTGACATACCTGCAAAATTGAAATACGATCTACCTTCCAGGGCTCCTACAAAGGTTAGAGAAAAGGATGCAACTAAAGTTAGCCCTGTGCTAAGGACATGGTGGGGACTCGATAAACTTCAACTATGGTTATGGAGGGTGAAGCCAGTGCTGGCATCCCTATCCTTCAGCTCTTCCCCACAGGACAACCTCTCATCCCTTCCTCAGGGCCTCTCTCCTCTGGAGACACTGCAGTTTGTCCTTGTACCTACTCAAGTGTGTCCACAGAGCTGCAGATATGTTGGCAGGGAGTGGGGAGCCTCACCTCTCGTCCTCCAGCCAGGCCCCTGAGGCCTCCTCTGCCCCACTGGCCAGCTGGGCCCCTGCCGTCTTGTTGATCTCCATCACACCCACACCGCCCAGGCCAGAGGGCTCCTTTCTTCGCAGGAAGTCATTCACTTTGGCCCCCATGGCTTTGCCCAGGTTCCTGAGGTGCTGGCTGCTGCCCACCCAGAGTCCTGGCCCACCAGCCTCTGCAGGGCTGGGGGCCGCAGGCCTGGACAAGTGAGGGACGGAGCGGCTGGCCTGGAGCTTTGGAGTGAGGGCTGCATTCAAGTTTTCAAACATGCTGTGGTCAACTACGGACAGAAAGAGAAGAGAGAGAAGTGGATGAGAGGGGAGCAGGACCTCTGACCACATCATTCAGTTTTTCTTTTTCTTACAACATACCCCAAACTCGTAGTTTCATCAGGGTTTGGAAACATACACGGAAGAGCCAACAAAGAGGCTCTTGAACTTTCCAGCACAGTTTTTTTGGATGGGATACAGAACCAGAAATTCCAATTCTGCCCCACCCAAGTTAATGAGCGACTAACCCCAGCTTTAAAAAAGCATATTTCTTTCTACCTGCCTCCTTGATTCAGGGCATGACTCTTTTACCCTGGGGTCACCAGGCCATTGGAAGTAATGAAAAAATGAGGTTGAAACAGTAAAATGTGACATATGTCCACTGCTGTGATCATGGGCTATGCTCGCTGACTCAGGCAATGGGACAGGCTGCGGGAGGAATGGCAGGCATGCGGCTTGGTGTTGGGAGTTCCCCACAGAAAGCCACGAGCACAGCGCATTTTCCCAGTGGATAACGGGCCAGCAGTTCCTGTGGGTGCTGAGGTGGAGCCAGCTCACATACAGAGATGCTAAGTGATGCTTTGAGCCAGTTCCTGCCAAGGTCCTCGGGGCCAGTGAAGCGCTAGGACCTTGACAAACACTCGCTCACTTAATCCTCACAAGGACCTGGTGAGAGGAAGCCTGGGAAGATACCTACTTACAAAGAAGGTGGCACCTGACAGCCTGAACTGCCACACCCGAGGGGACAGGGCTAACTACTAGGGGAGCTGGAACTAGAACTCAAGTTTTCTAATCCAAAGCTCAGCACTGTTCTGTGGCTTAAACAAGTAACTCAAAGATCTGGGTCCAGTCCCATTGGGTTGCAAAGGTTTGCAAGGGAAGCCAAGCCTCACTTATCTTTGCATGTTCAACACTGAGCCTGTGTCTGGTACATAGTGGATGCTCAATAAATACCTTAAATAGCCAAAATCCATTTGACAGATGGAGAATGGAGGAGGCCAAGAGGGTAACTTCAAGGTTTATTATTGAAAAAGCTGGACCTCCAGGCTCTGAGTTAGGCTGTTCACATACTCACACCTGGGCATCCTCTCCCCACCCAGAAATCCAGCTTAATAATCAGGGAGCCAGACCCACTCCAGGGCCTGGGAAGCAGGCCTGAGTTTTTTGTCTATACCAACTACCCGAGATGTTTTGTCAGTCTGTGGAGGGAGAGGAGACATTTGGTCACTAGGTTCCTTTTCTTGTCAATCTCTCTGCCAAGTGTCTGTTCTTGCTAAGCCCCTTCTAAGAGTAAAGGAATAAGGACGGACTTTTTCTCCTGTTGAATTTCTGCATTAAGCAGTTCTTTCTGCCTATGCTGCTGTGCCCTGGGCCAAGGGAAACCGTTCTCTTTTTTGTGGTTTCAGCAGTGCTACCTGCTGGGGGCTGACGACAGGTAAGCCACATTCTGAGGGTCTTAGGGGAGCAGGCAGAAATCCAGCGAGAGGAGTTGAGCCTCATACTCTTTACCTCTGCAACTGCTCCAAACCCACATTCAGGTGAAAGCACCAGCGTGGGCCGGGGGACCCACCAGGGGACTCATGTGACAGCATCTCTGAGATGCAGGGCAGTAGCTGACTGGGCTCTAATGCAGACCAATCACCCTGGCGGCAGCTCTCAGCCCACCGATAGCAGTGAAGGTCTTCTAGTCAATGACTCTCCTAAGGGTATTCCTTGCCACATTGTTAACTTTAGTTCAATTTACCTATTGTGTCCGATATCTTTCTCATTTTCCTTAGTAATGTAATCTGCAAACTGGCAAAAAAAGATTTGGAAACTAAACCATTTAATTATCTTCCCCTAAACCAGAAAGTATATGGGCCATGATGAAACCACATAAAATACCCGGGGAAAGCCAGTCCCCCAGCACCTCCTGGATCAGACGTCTCCGAGGTGGTTTCCTTATCGGCCTAAAGTGAAATTTTCAGAGCAGACACACTCATTTTTAAAAGTGTAACCACCAAAACACCTGTCAAGGTGATTTGTAAATTACAGGCCCCTATTATTATTTTTAAAACACTCTTTATAACAGACCACTTTGGATTACGCACCATTTTGGATTTCCTGTACTTCCGGCCGTCTACCTTTCATAACATTGTGATTTGTAAAATACACCGAATTCCTCAGTGATCTGAAGATAGCCCGTCAGACACCCTCTATAACTGTCTGACTCGTTCTGGTAAAAACACTTTGTCTCTACGAGGTGTCCTGAAAGTCACCAGACATACATACACAGGAGGAAAGTAGGAAATTGCAGCTAAATGTGCATTTACAAAATATTCATTACAAAATTTTTATATAATATTTCTCTATGTGTTGATAAATATAAAAATATTAAAAATATAAAATATGAGTTTGTTCATTTTGGGACCCTCTGTATAATAAACAGCAAGCCCCTCGAGAGGTCACATCACCTTAAGAGCTTGTTATCTTCTGCGGTGCCTAGCTCAGGGTCTTACACGATCGCAGGCATTTAACAAGTCAGTTTAATTGAAATCGGCTTTTATACAAATTCTTAAAAATTGACTACACGATGGGCTGACATTGTAAAGAATCTTCTCACAAGTCTTTTTCCACTTATAAAAACCACTCAAAAATCCCTTTACGGGAGTGTTTTGCCCATAAACAAAACATGTTGTTTTGGAGGATTTTACAGGCTTTTGAGGTCAGGTCAGAGAAAGTGCCCTTCTCATCAAGGTGGGACTGTGTCTGGGGCTCCCTCCATCTCCACCTCCCAGGAATGTGCAATGAGCCCTTGGCTTTCTGACGGCTCTAATGACCTCCACACTCTGTCCTTCCTGCCTCAGAATTAGAGGCTTGGTGGTTCAGAAAATAATGGCGATGAAGGAGAGAAAGATGACTGGACCCCAGATGGGTGGCCCTCCCAACACCCCCCAACATGCACATCCCCAAGCAAAGGAGAACACCTGGAGATGTGAGTCATCCACCAGACAGAAGGGATCTTACCTGTCCGAGAAAGAGGCTCAGAAAGCAGGCAGGAAACAAACGAGAGAAAGACATATTTTACGGAGTGACCAATCACTTGAAGACTGTCACCTGCTGCCTGGGCCACCAGCAACAACACACCCCGGAGGACACAGCATGCGAGAACAGAGACCCTGAGACTGGGAGAATTACAAACCCTGGAATGACCAGGCTCTGTACGCTTTTCAATAACCAACCAAAACAGGGTCCATATTTTATAAACGTTACAAACAGGGAACGAGAGATCCAGCCTCTCATACTTTCCCGCAATATTTAGAGCCCTGTTTACCTTAAGTATATCTGAAGTTCCTAGTTGGCAGTGGGAGAAATGAGACGGGCCGCCAACGCATGAAATTCTATGTCCTCTGGGCTCTGCGTGCAGCACTCACACATACGCTGCTCCCCACGTGTAAATCACAAGGTACCAGCCAGGAAAACACTCATTGGCTCCAACTTAGAGCCTAAATTAACACCACAGGGAAACTAAGTGGCAGAGAGGTTTGCCCAATACCACACAAGTAGCCACAGTGGGGGTGGGGGGATCAGAAGTCACATACACTGAACCCCAAACCCTGCCATCTGTCTCGTCTCTACGAGGGCCCAAATAACACTGCCAGTACCTTCAAAGTTACCTAAGCAAGGGGCTTCCATTCATATTCCAACACATTCTAACATTCCGAACCAGGCCACAACGAAGGAATACAACAGAAGCCACATTTTCCCACTGTCCTTCCAAAGACAGGTGGCAAGGCCGTTCTCAGCTCTACGTGCAGACGCCACCGCTGCAGAGGAGCCCGCTGGTATTTCTGCAGTGGGCTTATCTACGCACCCAGCAGAAATTCATCCCCTGCTTAGCTAGCTCTAAAGCACTGCTGCTAGTTGACGTGTGGTGATGATCTGGCACCTTCAGCTTATCTCCAAAGCGTTACCCTTATTCCACATCCCACTACTGTGAGAGGCTGTTATGTGACAAAAGCAAAGCGGAGAGAAGAGGCTGCCTGTCCTCTCTGAAGTCCAGAGCCTCCCTGGCTAACTGGTCCTGAGTGAGTGGCTGCCTGGGACTCCAGTCACTTGCTGAAAAAAGCCCCAGCCATTGAAAAGGATTTCTGGCCCCTATTTAAGTATGTACCAAAGAACTTAGCTTGGAAAGGATATGATATTTGTAACTTACCTTCAAATAGTTCAGAGAAAAAAATGAGCTGTGCACACAGGGATGTGGGGTGGAAGGGGGGAAGGAGGAAAGGGAGCAAGGGAACAGACACAGCAGAGGGGTGAAAGGTTAATTGGGAAACCTGAATGCAGGCTACACGAATGTTTTTGGTGTTGATTTTATTTTTGTAACTTTCATATGTTTGAAATTATTTCCAAAGAAAATGTAAAAAAAGATTTATCTTTATCCACCCCCAACAGAAACTAAAATAAAAGGACAAAAATATTCTGTGGCAGAGGTTAGGCAGGTAAATGAGAAGGAGGTCATTCAGAGAGGACAGAGGTTTCCAGAGCTGGAGGAAGGGCAGTGTCAACACAGAAGAATGATAAGAAGAGGAGGGCGGACAGACAGCATCACTGTCATCTCTCTGTTTTTCCTTCTCTCTGGATGTTCTCAATTAAGGCAGGCTACTGAGCAGTGATGGGGCAAAAAAAAAAAAAAAATCCTTAACATTTTTAATCTTGCTTGTAACAGACTCTATCCGTGTTTCAGAGGGGAAACCCAGCTGGGGAGTGGAATCATGTAACCTTGTGATGTCAACTGCACTTAGAATGTTCATCGTCTGGACAACTCAGCCAACCTCTTGGGAGCAGGTGTGTGACCTCCATGTCCTGCAGTGGTCAGAATATGGAGAACTTCTCACTCCTCAGCATCTCTGGACCTCGAATCTCATCTTCTGCCCTGAGCACTTTTCCTAACATTGTGTCCTCACGTGCCACCAGCTTGCCAGGTAAACTCTGGTCCCATTAGGGCCACAAAGATATGGTTTTAAAAAAAATCTTTTGAGTATTCTGTCAGATCAGGTTACAGGACCACAATTTAGTGAGAAAATCAAGTTACACAAGGGGAGAAAATATATTTTCAAAAGGCTACATTCATGGTAAATAATTCCTGCTGCTTGTTAGTTCTGGTAAGGGAAGCACAGGGGAATCGTCTGCATGAAATCTCAAGGCAGTGGTCTGCCTACATCTACATAGGGAGCAGGTACTAATTTTAGCTCTGTTTCAACAAGCTGGGGAAGACTTAAACTTATCAAACTGTCAGGAATTGTCTCAGCATCAGGGTGACTGATGAGCATGTCAAGGAATAAAGGTGGACATTCTGAGGACCTCAGACCGGCAACATCAATGTCACCTGGAAGCTTGTTAAAATCATAGCCTCTCAGCCTCTCTCCCCAGATTCACTGAATCAGAATCTGTATTTCCAACAATATCCCCAGGGGACTCACATGCACATTAAAATTGGAGAAGTACTGTTCTGTACTTCTGTTCTATGTGGGCGTTCTCTTAAACACCCACATGCCGGTACATGTGGCATTTATAAATGTGCTCCCCCTCGGAGCACAGCTACTACCCTGGGATTTGAAGCAGGTTGGCTTACTATCCCACCCAGTGTCAGCAGCTACTCCGGGTGTGCTGGGCAGCAAGGGCCCATATGGACCCTCTGGGAGGTGGGTGTGAGGTATTTCCATGGGAGGAGCAGGCTTCTCACCCTCACGGGGTCATGCAGCCCTGACCAGCACTCCCTCCCTGCAGCCTGTCCCAGCATGCCCAGAGGCCTGCAATGCACAGTGAAGTCATATGTGTGATAAGACACAGGAGGGACAGATAAGGGGTGGGCTAGGCACAGAGGTGTCATCCAGACCATGTCTTAAATCCCCCTTTCCAGAACATCTTTTCATAGGCTTGAAGGCAGTAGCCCCATATGGAATTCTCCAGGATGTCACCCTAAATAACTCTGTCTAGCCAGGTTCTAGAAGTCATTATTTTGCTTCAACTTTGAGATGCCTTGAAGCACAGAGATTGAGCCTCTAGGTATGTCATAGTCCCAAGAAGAGGACTCCCAACCTTGCTTAGCTTACCAGAGTGTTTCTTCTGTGACCCAGACATTGTAAAGACAGCGGTACCCACTGAGACATCCAGCCCAGCTCAGGCCCTGACAGCCCAGTACCAAAGCAGTGCTCTCCGGCATGGGGTGCACAACACCACACTCTCAGCAGGTGAGACCATGTCCGACTCTGGGCGGGGACACCTGAGAAGCTGAGGATGGACTGGGGCTGCTCCCCTAAGGGGAGGGTGTCCACAGACTGGATGGCCACACGCTGCCTTTTCACCTGCGTCTCCTACCTGGGCCTTCCGTTTTAGGAGAGATCTGTAGGCCTGTGCAGGCTTCGTACCTCTCCTGTCCTGATCTCAGGCTGGGATGCAAGAGCAGTTTCTGTGTGGGCTACACGAGATCAGATAGGTCATAACCACTGGTGGTCAAAGAAGGACTGAGGGAGGCCAGTGGTCTGGCTGTCCACTGGGCCACCAGTCCATGTCTATCCTCAGAGGACAAGTGTCTCCAGGGAGGGAAGGGCATGACAAGGCTTAGTGACAGAAAGTGGCCACTCCTGCCCAGAGCTCTGATGGCCATTGATACCAACAGAAAAGGAAGGAACAAGAACGACAGCCCCGGGGGCTCGCCCCAGCCCCACTGCCACTCAGGGTGGCAGTCACAGTGGGCTGGAGGGAGCTGAGGGCACACGTGGTGCTTGTTTTCTTGCCCTTCTGTGTTTGCCTGCAGCCTCCAGCCAGCTCAGGTCCCCTGCTCCCTACCATGGCCAGAGGCTCAGACCCAGCCCTTTCCTTTGCAGACTGCACGCTGGGGGACACTCAGAGTGGGGAGCAGCTGAGGCGGAACTGCACCATCTATCGGCCCTGGTTCTCCCCCTACAGCTACTTCGTGTGCGCAGACAGAGACAGCCACCTGGAAACCTACAGCTTCTCAGAGGTGCAGCGGGACGAGGGCAGGGGGGACAGCTGCCTTCTCGAGGACTTGGCTGAGAGCATCTGCTCGTCCTCTTCCTCCCCAGACAACACTTGCCCTCGAGAAGCCACCAAGAAATCCCAGCATGGCCTGGACTCCACGGACTACATCACATCCCAGGACATCATAATGGCCTCCAAGTGGCACCCGGCACAGCAGAATGGCTACAAGTGCGCAGCCTGCTGCCGCATGTACCCCACCCTGCACTCACTCAAGAGCCACATCAAGGGGGGCTTCAAGGAGGGCTTCAGCTGCAAGGTGTACTACCGCAAGCTCAAAACCCTGTGGGGCAAGGAGCAGAAAGCCCGGCCCGGAGACAGGCTCTCCTCCGGCAGCTGCCAGGCCTTCAAGTAGTCCTGCCACACACCTCAGGTAAACAGGGTGGTGCCTGCTTATGACTCTAGAGAGATGCCAATAAATCAAAGTTAGTCACAGCCTCCCGTCCCATCTGCAGTCATCCTGCACCACCTGCTGGCTTCCCTGGCACCCAGACCCCATCCCCCTTGGCTAAGTGTTGCCTAAACATCAGGCACAAATCCCACCCTCCTCCTCTCTTTTTAAAATAACGACAACACCTGATGTGTGGGGCGGGGTCCTCAAAGCCAAGGTGCCCAGACCAGCAGTATCAGCACCCCCTGGGAATCTGTTAGAATGAAATTCTCAGGCCCTGCTCAGACCTACTCAGTCAGAAATGATGGGGCTGGGCTTGGCAATCTGTGTTCCAAGTAGCCCGGCAGGTAACTCTGACGCAGTGCAAGTGTGAGAACCCTGTTCTCGGACCTGGGCCTTCTAATTGGTTCTTATATATGATCAGTGCTCCATACTGGGGAGAAGACATGGGATGCCCTGTCCAGTCTGCATAGAGAAGAAATCTCTGCAGTTCTTAGATCTTCAGAGGACAGGATATTGTGTACCCCAGAGCACAGGGCAAGGGAAAGGCAGACAGGGCTGAGCCCATCCCCCATGTGCACAAGCATCTCTGGCTAGATAAAAAAGAATCACGTTTGACTCGGGGTACATCTTTACGTGGCTGTTTTGTGTCATGTCAGAACAGGCAGGTAAACGTGAAAACGTTGCTTCTTGTTACCAAGTAACAAGCCCTGACCCTTCCTCATTTCTGAGCGAACCTCACTTTCTGACGCAGACAGATAAGCATCCGGGACACAGCAAGGACATCTATTTATTTTGCTCACTATGTGGTTTTTAAAAAAAAGGAGAACAGACACTTGGTGGTTGTGCTTTTAGGCTTTACTAACCCTCCTGCTCCATGGCCCTGATGACTCAGTGGCCCTTCCACTGTAGTGGTGCCTTGCCTTTCAGGGACCCTGGCATCCACCCTCTGTTAGCCTTTGCCACCCTCATGGCAGGTGAGGGTGGGTCTCCTACCCTCCCAGGGATACGCACTAGCTCTTCCTGGAGCCTTACCCTGCAGCTTAGCAGAGCTGCTCTGCTTAACACTGTGCTGCTAAACTCAGGTGAGTGAGAGGGAAGATGGGCTCAAACCCCCCTCACATCACTTACTGAGGCCACTCCAGCCCATGCTCCCCACCCCTGCTTCTCCCCCTGTTCTACCCCTCGCTCAGCCAGATACCCAAAGTCTGCCTGACCATCAGCTGGACCAGGAGTCAGGACCCCCAGCCCAGGTGAGGCAGTATCTGGGCATCACCCCCAGGGCAGGTCTCTTCAGTCCTCACTCTGAGCTGCTGCTGCTCTGAATAGAGAAGCCATCAAGCCCCAGAAAGTTCATTTTCACACATGTGGATGAAAATGCACCTGTGCCCCTCTATGTGGCTCCTGAGAAAGGAGAGGCACATTCAGGGTGCGGGGTGGTGAGGAGACGATTTATGGTCTTATTAATATCCAGGAGAACCAGGAAAGTAACTGGCTCCTAATCTGGCCTCCCACCCTCCACCAGTCCTATGCTCCTTCCTCCGGGGCATCTACATCCCAGGCAAGGAGCACAGAAAAGGAGGGGAAGCAATCAGGCTGGGAGTGGGCCTAGCGTCACAGCACCTGCCCATGTGCCAGGCAGGCATTCCCATCCTAAAGACATGGTGCTTCCACAGTTCCCATGTAATGCATAGTCATTGTAACATCCTCAGAACAGAGCTGAGTAGAGTTTCAGCCCAGCAGGAGAAAGCACCCAGCAAACAACTGACCAGCAGGTGCAGGTAGGAGGAAGCCAACTAAATGGGAAGCTGAGCTGTACCCCAGGTCACTGCCAGGTACTTTGAAAACGCAATCTCGTTCACTGTCCTTACTAGCTTTAGTGGCATGTATGAGCCCCATTTTATAGATGAGATATAAAACTCAATTCGCTTCCTTCAGCCAGAAAAGAATAGAGGGTGTTATGCGCCTGATTTATATGACCCTTCCAACTTCCCTTCTGGCTGGACTTGAAAGAACATTGGGCCTAATAATCCCTCTTCCTTCAAAATTGGGAAAAGCTCCAGCCAAAAGGACCTGGCTTCTCTAAAGTCTGTTCCGGAAGGCCCTGAAGCTCATCTCTCTGCTCCCTCTTTGTCCAGCTTCCTCCTCTCTCTTTGTCCTACTCCTTGCAGGGAAGCCCACACTCCTGAGAGTCGGGATGCCCACGCTGAGCTGTGTGCAATGGCATCACAACCCCGCCAGGTAGGGAAGGGGAGGAGTCTGTCTTCTCCTACAGCAGCGGTTCTCAATCTGTGGGTCTCAACCCACAGGAACTGCATTTTTTAAAGGGTCACGGCATTAGTAAGGTTGAGAACAACTGCCCTACAGGATGAACATTTCTGGAGTGGGCCCCTTCAGACTGCTACCAACTACATATTTCAGACATTTAGTTGGGCAGTCAGTGAAATTGTTTAATCTTGATAATCTTAGTTATATTGGAAAATACCTAGGATGCAGTACTTTTTAAAGTGCTCAAAACTTGATACTGCCCTCAGAATCTAATAATATTTGAAGTTTGAAAAAAATCTGGAGTCTGCAAAATGGGTACAGATCACGAGTTTGCCAAGGGCAACATTGCTGATATTTCAGGTTAGACAATTCTTTGCTGTATGGGGCTGTCCCATGTATCATGGGGTATTTAGCAGGATCCCTGGCTTCTAACCTCTACATGCCAGCAGCACTGTGGCAACCAAAAATGTCTCCAGACACTGTTAAGCGTCCCCAGACGTTTAACATCTTTATCAGTTAAGAACCACACTGATATAGCCTGATCCTGCGAGGCTGCTCTTTGCAAACTGCACGTGAAGTCACCACCACCTTCCTGCCTCTCCTTCTTCAGGGCACATGTGAATTCCGTCTAAATCCCACATCCTATGGAACCACGTCACAGAACCAGTGATGCTGCCTGGCCTGAGATAGGGGTGGAAGCGAAGGGGAGAAAAGGAGCAGGTGGAACAGAAGCAGCCAGAAAAGACAATGGAAAAGCTTGTAGAAATAAGAAAGGTTTATTTAGCAAAAGCCACTAGACTATAGTGACAACATCCAAGGAGTTAAGTGCACTTACATTAACAGAATCTTTTCCCAGAGAGTTGACCCAACAGAGTTAATGACATAACAGTTTTAGGAAGTAGAGGGCTGGAGGGTTGGGGTGGGGAGGAGGTAGGAGGAAGCAGTCAAGCAAAGAGGAAATCAAAGGAATACAACTCCTAAACAAGGCCAGTGGAGAGAAACGAGGCTAGGAGGAAGTGTCACAGACAGCATTGATAGAAGCAGGAATATAAGGAATATAATTTTCAATCCCAATATACAGTCCATCCTTTGTAGAGAAACTCTTCCCTGGCTCCAGAACTGTGAGAGGTCTCCCGAGCCCGAGAGTCTGCTGGCACCTGGGGCAGGCACCAGTAAGGTAGGGACCCTGGGTATCCTCTTGTCCTCCACGTAGGGCAGAGTAGAAGGATGAAAAAGAAGAAGGCGGAGTTGAGTTAGCAGCAGAGCAAGAAGCAAGGGAGGAGAAGGACAGGGTGCCATCACCGGGAAATCAGGTCTGCAACCTCCCCCTTTTTGCCCAGTTGCTCCTGACAGAGTATTGGTGGCTTGTAACCCTTCAAGGCTCCTAGCTCTGTCCTTTGTCTCCCATCTCCACGTACCTAGTGGGAGCTGGTTTGGGTCACACTGGGGAAGATGTCAGTACACAAACCAGTGCTCCAGAAAGGGTCTGAACTGGGGAAAGGCTGGGGCTGGGGCCGAGGCAGGTGGAAACCACCAGGTAACATCGAAGGGGCAAGAGTCGTGAACAGTCCCAAATCAGTCAGTGATGCGGATGACTAGTTTCTCTAATCCATTAATGTCTCCATTTCTTTTCTTCTTTCTCTTCCCAGGCTTTTCAAGACCATTTTAGAAACCACTTTCCCCACTCACTATCCCCCCCCTCCAGCAACATCCCATATGAGCCTTCTCCATCCACGTTCCACACACCTAACCCGTTGGCCTCCTAGCTTCATCCTTAGCACCTGCTTGCCTCGAGGAAACAAATTTGGACATTCAAAATCCTACCAATCTAAGAGGTCTAAGACTCAAGGAAGCCTGGCTTATATTTCTTAAGCTAGGTGGGCTCAGCCAAACTGGATTCCTGACAGCTGTTCCTTTGGTTTCATGGACCTCACTTTCCTGGTTCTTCTTTCTCTGTAAATCTGGCCCTTCTCCAATGGTTGATCAGAACTTATGACAAAACAAACAGAACCAGCCCTCTCCAACTCAAAGCATGTTAGGAAAAAGACAAATCTATTCAAACACCCTGGAGATCTCCATTCTCTTCTCACAATCCCACATACATGTACACACCTTCCCTCACGTGTATGTATGTATACACACACACACACACACACACACACCCGTCCTATTTCCACGGACACCCTGATGCACCAAGGAAGGCTAATATAAAGCTGCATTTGTTTCCTTCACTTCCTTTAATCTGGACTTTCTGATAGTCAAGAAGAAAAGTACTACACTTTTATTTCTATAAATTCTAGAGCAAAGCTAAAGTTGACAAACTCCACTTGGGGGCAACCATATGTTTCTCATTGCCCCTCTAATGACACTGCAGTCTGGGTCTATAGCTGGTTGTCCAGGCCTAGCATGTCTCGAGCTCTCTCCTTAGGCATTTGAAAATTTGTAAACAGCCACTATGGCCCCCCTACAGGAGCAAAAGGAGCTTTCCCTCACTGTGCCAGTCGTCAGCCTGTTAACAAGTAATGATCCCTAGGCAAGGCCTGGATGGTAAAACATAAGGGAATTGCACATGGCACTTTTTACAGGTGTGTTCGAGGCACATATCCACAGAGATGGGCTTTAGGTGATGTGGCTGTGGTCCCTGACCTAAGTGGCAGTGATTCTGAAGAGTGGACAAAAGCAGTCTCAGCTATCAGCCTATGTCCATTTTTTTTTTTTTTTTGCAGGAAAAACTGACCCCTATTGCCCAATGGAGGGGCCAGGTTGAGAGATAAGGCTGGGGGTTCTGGGTCTCAGAGACTTACTTGCACAGAGGCAAAGAGATACAAAAGCCTCAGCTGGCACAGGGGAGGGAGGGGCTCCTCCTAGCCTCCACGCAGGGGGCTGGGCTGCAGGCAAGAAGCACTGGGCTTCCCAGCTGAAGACTCAGACAGAAGTGACTTGGGACAGAAAAAGAGGCTCTTCTCCTCCTGGATTCTAACAGCCAGAGTCTGACCCATGTTAAAGCTCCCAGGCTCCCTCCGAAGCAACATCCAACATCCAGCTAGAGAAAACTTTTGGATTCAATTCCTCTTAAGAGCATATCCACCGTGACCCGTGCCAATTCCATGCTCACACCATAAAAAACAGCCCGGCTTTTACAGCCAGAGCATTCAACCTCTACAATCTCAGCAAGGGCCTGGAGAAGGAATTTCTCCCATAAAGGTCAGAGGAGGGCTAGGCAACTCGTAGCATCCTGATATCCAGAATCAAAGTACCTGAGAGGGGACTGATGGCTTCCCTTCATGGCGGGAACCATGGAGGTGGGGAGAGTATGGGAGTACAAGGCGTCGCACACAGCAGAGGGGCCCATTGACGCAGCAGAGAGGAGCTGGTGCCCCTGCAGCCTGGTGGTCTGAAGAGGGGCTCTGCCCCACGCCCCTTTAGTCACAAGTAGAAGAGGAGCTCATCACCTCCGGGAATCCAATCTTCCCCATTTTACCTTTCAAAGCAAGGCCCTGTTCCTTTTCTGGAACCTCACACTCTCGGCCCCTGGGCATTCCCCTCAGCAGAGGCGATCTCTGGGCATCCCCCTACCCGGGCGGCAGCCAGACACGGCCGGTCACCACACCGCCTCCTGCGCCATCTCCTCGCCCGCGGCACCTACACGGCGATCTCATCGTCCAGGCCATCGCCCAGCTCCTGCCTCTGCAGGACATTCAGCAAGCGTGGCAGCTCCTCCTGAGACCACGAGTCGCGCTCCTCGCTCTCGTCCGTGTTGGACTCGTATTCCGAGGCGATGCCAGACTCCCGGAACTTGATGAGCTCCAGGCTGCCCAGGAGCGGCCCGCCCTGGGGCGGGGTGTCCTCAGGCGGGAGAAAGCGGAAGCACTCCAGCTTCACCAAGCAGTCGCGCCTACCTAAGGGGCTGCCCGCCGAGTGCGCAAAGTCAGCCAAGCCCGCGCCCAGGGGCGGCGAGTGCAGGTCCTCGGGCTTAGGGGTCGTGGGGTCACAGAGCACCGGCAGGGCTCCGGAACGGAAGGTGATCTCCAGCAAACTGTCCTGGGAGCCCACTGGATGGGGAGACAAGAGGAAGAGGAGGGGCGGCGTTAGGCAAGGTGGTCGACTGGGGGGTCTGTCATCTCACAGTCCCTCTCCTGTGGGAGAGTCCCTCCCTGACCCGCTCAGCAACACGGCTGGGGTCCCTTCCTCCCCAGACACACTTCCATGGAGGGAAGGAGCTTCTGGAAGGTGGTAAAACTGGGCCAGAGAACCAGAGTGACTGGTCAGTTACTCCCCTGCAAACCTTGAATGGGGTTTGTGAAAGGAAAAAGGTTAACCAATTGAGAGAACCTTGGTAAAAGCACGTGGTCCTCTCCATACAACCTTGTAAGTCAGCCTTTGTTAGGAAAAAGCAGGGCCTCAACAAACAAAAACCTGGAAAATGCAGAGAGGCTTAGAGAGTGGTGGAGGCCAGTGGTTCCCAGTCCATACCTTTGGGCCACTTTAAAAATTACAGCCCTTTGCCCCAGCCCCTAATAATACAGAATTTCTGTGGGTGGGACCCAGTAATGTGCATTAAAAAAAAAAAAAAATTGTGGGGCTTGGCACCTGTAGCACAGTGGTTACAGAGCCAGCCACATACACCAAGGGTGGAGGGTTCGAATCAGGTCCAGGACAGCTAAATGACAATGACAACCGCAATAAAAAATAGCCAGGTGTTGTGGCAAGCGCCTGTAGTCCCAGCTACTTAGGAGGCTGAGGCAAGTGAATGGCTTAAGCCCAAGAGTTTAAGGATGCTGTGAGCTGTGAAGCCACAGCACTCTACAGAAGGCGACAGTGAGACTGTCTCAAAATAAACAAACAAACAAACAAACAAATCTCATGGGATAGTTTGGAGGAACCACTGATTTAGCCAGAAAAACATTAGTTTTGCAATTAGATCTAACTTTGAATCTTGGTTCAATCCCTTGATAGTCTGTAACCATGAGCTAGTTACTTAACTTCTTTGAGGCTGTTTCTTTGTCTGTAAAAGGGGCATAACATCTATCACCATAGGGATTAAATGAGCTGGCCTAATTTAAGGTAATTGTGGGTATTTTTTGGTCACAGCTAACACACATTCTGACCACGTACACAACCCACAGGTAAGCTCAAGGGGACGTTGTGGAAACAGGCTGCCTTCTACTGTTTCCTAGTCTTGCCTGGAGGTAGCGGGGTGTAGAGGCAGCATCTCAGCCAGGTAACCTCTGCCACCGCCCAGCAGGGTGACTGGTCAGTTACTCCACTGCCTTACCCATTACACAGATATGCTGCTACCAGCTTTTTTTATACAACAGAGCTGTGAAATATTCAGTGCAGAGAGTAATAAATTCATAAATAGTTTGATGTCACTCACAGAGAACACAATACCCAATAGGTACTGGGCTGTAATCTGTACTAGAAAAAGCCCTGTGAGAAAGAAATGGGCTGCCTGAGGGTGCAGATACCAGAGCCCCCACCAAGTAGAGACTAGAGGACCATGCAGTGGCCGTGACTCCAGGGATGTTTACAGCCAAGCCCGGCAACTGAGATTCGACAGCAGCCAAGATCTCCACTGGCCCTGCAATTCCCTAATTCATGAAGTATTTGAAGAGGACAAGTAAACAGGTCTTTCTTTTCTGCTGGACTACAGGGGCAGGTCAAGGGGCCAACAAAGCATAAGCTTTAAGGAAAACAGCCTGATTTCCAGAGTCTTCACAGAGGGAGGCAAGGCTGGGCGGGGCTGGCTTACTGGCATTCTGTCCTGACAGCTTCAATTCCAGCTCCTGCACCTGCTTGACCAGCAGGGAGATGTGTTGGAGCATGTCCTTGTTCTGCAGCAGAAGCTGGTGCACGCGAGCCTGGGCCTCCAGCCTTGCGGCAGCCTCGGCAGCCAACTGGTCCTTCAGCAGGTGAACCTGCAGAGAGGAGGTGGGGGCAGAGGAGACAGGAGATAGGACATGAAGGCACGTGAGGGCCACTGGCAGATCACAGGGACCAGAGATGCCCTCCACCTTCAAAATGAAGAAGCCCTTTATGGAGAGAATGGGCATCTGGGCCTGCAACTCTGGAGGAAAAGGAGCCACGTAAAGTTTTCACTAGCCTTGTGAAACTCTGTGTGTCCCAAGAGAGGCCCAGTGTGTCACTCAGGTACCACTCTGGGTTCCACACTAAGGGAAAGAGCCATCTCATCTACCCCCTACCCGCCTCCCTCCCAGCATCCCATCTGAGCTTTCAGAATTCCTTCTGCACCTAACGTAGCACTGCCATGTCAAGGGAGTTACCTTTTCTCATCCTGTCTCTAAAAAAACAATATATTGGCCCAGTGGCTAAGAATAATGTCACAACAAATCCCCATATAATCTTTCCTCCCTGTCCTGTGCCCAAACCTAACAAGAAATGGAAGCACTACATACGGCATTTAAATTAGTGAGGTGGTTGTAATAAAGCCTGTCTTTCAGTGGGTGTCAGCTTCTTCCCATGACTGTATTCCCTTATTTCCGAAGGCAGGCACCTAGGACTGTGATTCATTCCCAGCAGGGGTCAAATGCTTGCTGACCAACTCATAAGAGGGTCTCTCCCAAGAACTCCCGGAAGGCTGAGGCAAACTGTTTACAGCACCCTCAACAATTCACAGCCTTCTCAGCAGCCAGCAAGGGCATGCTTGGGGCCCAGTGGTGTCAAGAGCTCTGTTCTTGGTGAGTAATTCTCAAGTGGAGGTAAAACTCAATGGGAAGAGATGGGGCAATTATATCAGGACCCTGGCTTAAGGAAACAGTGTTTACACTCGCAGGTGATTCTTGTGCCAAGTGGATAAAGGGTTCTCCAGGGAGGGTTGCAGAAGGCCCCCAAAAGGAACTGATGATTTTGGTGGCATGGACCAAGGTAGTTTATGGAGAAGAGGGTTTTCTTGGAGCAAAAGCACAGTGTGGACAAGGACGGGGTCAGGTGACTGAGGTGAGAGCAGTGGAACAAGGATGGCATAAGCTAATTCTCTTGCTCAGAAAACAATCCTCAAATTTCTGAAAAAGAGTTTGCTCAAAGAGATTCCCATTCTATAGGGGAGCAAAGGAACTGCTCATTTCATAGTCTGGCTACACCTGGCCAAGCAACCTGCCAGCCCAGTGTGTGCTTCTCCCAGCAACCAGCACTCAGAGGATTAGATATACTCGTGGGTACAGCGGCTGCTTCCCTCTCTGCCCATAGCTGAGGGCCTGACCTTGTCGTTGGCTCTGCTTCTAACTGCATGGAACCACTAATGAGATTAGCTGCCACTTTCCATTAGTGGGTCCCCAGGGCTGGACCCGTCTTTCCCCTGGGGGATGACGAGTAAGGAATCTAAAGTAAATCTAAAGTAAATCTGTCCTCCATAAAGCACTGCTAAGAACAGAACTGATATTTTAGTAAAGTCAGCTTCATTTGCTGCTTCATATTAGCTGCAAAAAGATCTGGAGAGGGGTGAGATCAGGTATGAAACAGGAAACATATTGTTTGGTCTCCACCTGTTTCCTGGAATACAGCACCCCAAACCCTTAGAATTTCCAGAATGACAAAAGTGTCTTTTGTATGACTGATGAGATGCTTGGTGGCTGGGAAATTGTAGGTATCATCAGGATGGGGGCTGGTCACAGCAAAAGACCAAGGCACGATTAGAGCCTTGGGACTTTCCAGCTCCACACCCAACTTCTGATCACCAACAGCTAATGATTTAATCAGTCATACCTATACGATGAAGCCTCCTTAAAAACTCCAAAGGACAAGGTTTGGGGTGCTTCCAGATAGCTGAACACGTGGCAGTGCCTGGAGGGTGGCACGTCCAGTGAGGGCACGGACTCTCCACAGTCCTTTCCATATACCTTGCCCTGTGCATCTCTGCCATCTGCTGTCCCCATCACGTCCTTTCTAACAACCCAGTAAAGGGAACTAGAATATTTCCCTGAGTTCTGTGAGCGGCATTAGCAAATTAGTTGAACATAAAGAAAGAGGGTAGAGGGAGCCCCAATTTATATCCAATTGGACAAAAGTGTAGGTGATAACCTATTACTTGTGGTGACATCTGACGCTGCCTCCAGGTAGAGTGTTAGGATCGAATCGAGGCTTGGTGCTTGTAGCACAGTGGTTACGGCACTGGCCACATGCACCGGGGCTGGCGAATTTGAACCCAGCCCGGACCAGCTAAACAACGACAACTATAACAAAAAATAACTGGGCATTGTGGTGGTGCCTATAGTCCCAGCTACTTGGGAGGCTAAGGCAAAAGAACTGCTTAAGCCCAAGAGTTAGAGGTTGCTGTGAGCTGCGACACTACAGCACTCTACGGAGGGTGACAAAGTGAGACTTTGTCTCAAAAAAAAAAAAAAAAAAAAAAAAGAATCGAGCCAGGCGACATGCTGCTGGCATCCACAGCAGAACCAGCTTGCTCGGCTGGTATGTGGGGAGAAGCCCCATACATTTGGCCACAGAAAAGTGTTGTAATGTGAGAACACAGCGGGAAGAAAGTGAGTTTGTTTTCTCCTACTGCCACTCAACAGGGAAAGAAGTGTCAACGACATTTTAATGTTTGGATGTCAGATGGTAAGTGGCAATTAAGACATTATCCCTTGGAAACTGAGGCATGAAGAAATTTCACCTAGGAGTCCCCCAATCCCTTTGGTTCTAAGGAACAGGGCAGTTATGTGGGAAGCCATAGATAAGCCCGGGAGCAGGGTCAGCCTCACCTTGCATCTGCAAGGGCTGTTACTTATTCTAACCAAGGGCCCCACTGAAAGCAACCTGCTGAGCACATCAACGCTGCTAACTATTTGTTTCCTCTTCTCTTTGCAACCAAACAGAACCGTCAGAGACAAATGTGGAGCAAGGCCTCTCAGTGGACATAAACAGAGAAGTCAAAGGATTCTGCACACTGCTGACGGGTATCTGTGAGGGCTCCTCGCTTTCATGGTACAGACTCCAATTCCTGTGCCCCAACCTCACGTCTCAGCAGAACAGGCCCTTGAGAAAACAGCAGCCCAGGAGCTGGAAGGCTGTCTGCTGGCCTCCCTAGGCAACTGTAGGTAGTTCTCTGCACCTCAGTTTCTCCACCTGCCCAACTGACTAGAGGCTCAGACAGTTGACGATCCCATATCCAGGTGAATACAGTGGTTAATGCTAGGGCTGATTTTTTTTTTTTTTTTTCCTTTTTTGGAGACAGAGTCTCATTCTGCTGCCCAAGCTAGACTGCTGTGGGCCTAGCTCATGACAACCTCAAAACCCTAGGTTCAAGCGATCCTCCTGCTTCAGCCTCCTGAATAGGTGGGACTATAGGAACCTACCACCACACCTGGCTAATTTTTCTATTTTTAGTAGAGACAGGGTCTTGCTTTGCTCAGGCTGGTCTTGAATTCCTGAGCTCTGGTGATCCTCCTGTCTCAGCCCTCCCCCCTCCAAGTGCTAGGATCGTAGGCATGAGCCACTTATCTGGCCTAGGGCTAATCTGTTAATGATCACTGACGAAATCCCTCATTTTCCCCTTGTGGAGTCTGAGGATTCGGATTGAGGACAAAGAGAAGTTCCCTCTTACAGTGGCCAGGAAAAAAACTTGAAGGCTTCTTCTGTAGGTGCTCACGTTCCAATGGCAGAGCACCACTCACACCAAAGGCGGCCCTTGAATTGAACGCTTCCATGACAGATCCACGGGCATCAAGTGTCCAGAGAAAAGCTTCTTGTAGCAGTTTAGATACATTTACCTGTGCAAACACAGCTACGCTATTCCTGGTACATCCAAGCCCTGAGAATATGGAAGCATTTGCTGCTGCCACTGCCCAGACCAGCACTAACAAGCCCTTCAGTCCCTGCCATATAGCCCTTGTCAAAGTGGCATGGAGCGTATGGCTGAGACCTCACGCTGCAGCGTCCCATCCAGATGAAGAGCCCAAACCAGGCCATGCTGACATAAACAGGCTGGTCTTCTTTCGCCTTTGAAGCAAAGTGTTTTGTATCTAATATCAGTTGTAACTGGAGGCACTGGAATGAGCCGGCCTTATCTCGGTCTTGGGGTGGGCCGTGCGCCACGGCATTCTGTGCTTTGTTTCTCCGTCCACACGGCAGGATCAGAGCACCACCTCCTCCCCTACAGACAGGGTGCTCATCTGTGTTTGGCATGCTTTTTTCCCGAAGAATTAAACACCTTTTGCCAAAGTAGACCGTATTAATTACTAATAGGTCTGCGTTGGCTTCCTCTTTCCAGAGCTGTGTCATCTTTGGCGATTACTTTTAAGATCAGAGACTAAGTCAGTGGTGGGGCACACAGTGAGGAGGCACTAGGTAGGAGTGTTAGTGCTCAGAGGCCCAGCTCTGCATTCTGGCCACGTCACCACATGCACAAGTTCACCTCTGTACCCTGTAGCTCTGTGCCACTCCCCACAGCTCTGACACCCACCCTCAGCCTACCCAGCAAAACCAGACCAGTGACCCACTCACTTTCCAGCCTACTTGCCTGGACTCCAGCTCCTCCATCAGAAGTGGGGGCAGGGCCAGGCTGAAGTTAGGGAGCAGCAGGCACATGGAAATGGCAGTGGAAAGAACCAGAGCGATTTGCTGCCCCCCCCTCCCCCCACACACACACACATGCAAGCAGGGGCAGGTGGTGCTGTCTCAGCATGCACACAGCGGGGACTTGGGCAGCGCACACCAAGGTGCTGGGGACAGGGAGGAGTCACAAGAACAAGTGCTAAATCTAGGGTCCGGGATGTGGATGCAGAGGTTTTTTTGTTTGTTTTGTTTTTAAGCACTATTCCATTAACTGACCATAGCGACACATAATCGTGAAGCATAAATAACCAATTCCTTGCTCCTGAACAAGCAGAAGTGACAGCAGGTAGAGGAGAAATCTTTAAATAGCGATCCTGAGCTGCGCTACATCTTCCTCATGAACTTGCCTAAAAATCGGCCAACTGCGCACAGACCTGGCCTACTTAACTGTTGCCAGCCAGCTGGTGCCCAGATCCAATTTAGGGCTATGTAGGCCCAGCCAGTGCCCATGCAGGTGCCAGCTACCTCCCAGCTTTGATTCAAGGCTTGGCTATACTCTTGGCTATATTCACACCCTTGAACTTCTGGTCCATCGAAAAGCAGGAAGCTAGTGCAGCCAGGCGAGCCTCATGCTGGGGCAGGAAAGTGGCAGAGGGATCTGGGTATTCACTATTTACACATTAAGGTCTAACTCAGAAATACATAAGAGTTGGTTGGACACCACCCTTGCCTGTGTACCATTAAGACCAGGCCAGGCCCCAGCTCTGAACCAGTTTAGGGTAAATTGGGGAGAGGTCTTGAGATCTTAGACCAAATCAGAACACCGTGAAGGGGACCTAAACCTGGTCCCCAGGGCAATAACAGAACCAGACTGGTATGTGAGAGTAAAGGGGGTGGGGGGAATGATGTAACAAGTAACCCCAAGAGTACAGTGTTTGCAAAAACCCACCTTTATCCTTAGATTTTTTATCTAGGAACCATATAAGAAAATCAGATGCTCCCAGAGGAAAGGAAAATGTGTTCCCACCTGAAATACTGAGGTCATACGCTTTGACTTATTGGAATTCTGGGGACTGCTGGTAGATTCATAAAGAAAAGAGAAAAACCTGACAGTTTGGTGGCAATGGAGTCTGACAGAACAAGTAAAAGCTGATATCATGCTGAAAAAGGGAACCATCCTCACCTGTGCAGAGAAACCAAGCATGCTGTGTTTGGTCTATTTCAAATGTGTGAAAAGTCCCAGGGAGAGCTATCTATTAGTCCAGCCACACCTCTTAACGTCATTGATTTTACCCTAGGATACTAATAAAATGTCCTTGGATTAAACAAGACAAAGCCAAGTGAAAGGAAAAGGAGTGTGTAGGGCTGGGAAACCTCTAACTGAAGGTAAGTGGGACTGAATCCGTCTCCCAGACAGGAGACCAGCTGAGCGGTACCATACCCCTGCTGTGGGCAGCAGAAGCAAGACACAAGCCGCAGGAAGGTGGCCAGAGACTGACTGACGGGAAGGGCAGCGAGAGCTGGAGGGCTACGATCCAGAAAGCCAGACGACCTCAAGGTCCTGTCCCATCTGAAGATTTTGGAGTCTACAACTCTACCAACGTGCGGCCTTTCGTTTCACTGCTTGTAGTGAGAGGCAAGCAGAGAGCTGTCAACTATACTCAACAGACTGCAAATGAGCAAGAGGCTAAGGGTGCCCAGCCTGTGAAAGTGGCCAGGAACTGAGAAAAGTTCATGAAGAGAATCCCCAACACCGCACTCTTGCCCTCCCCTAGATTCACTGTTTTCTAGGCGAGAGGCAAGTAAAAGAGGACCAGGCGGGCATGCTCTGTTGAAACAGATGCTTGGTTCCATGCCAGGATACTGCTCCTAGGGTTTCGCCCTGAGCCTGGTAGACCCAGAGTCTTGTGCCTTATGGACTGAGTGCTTCCTTCCCCTGAACCACGATACTCATGTGCAGATTATACATCTGCAAAGAGTTTCTCTTTCTTACTTAGCAGTGACTTCAAATTCAAATGACTCTGATAATCTGTGTATCATTTATATGTATCAAGCTCACTCTTAGATAAATAATAATTACTTGGCAATTGATACACTGAGAAAGAAAAGAATTATGGTTGGAGAGTGGATTTGTATTCAATGGGAAACCTGTGGAAATGATGTGACTCTGGGATGGCCCCCCTGTGCTGGAGTGCTCAGGCTTTGTGCTGCTGTCAAGCCACCATGCTGGGGAGGAGGGGATCCTCAGACTGCCAGGCCATCATTAACTGCAAGAGATGAATTTTTTTGTTCGACAAAGAGGAATGATTTCTTTTCTTCAAATATAAGATGACGTTAGTGACATTCCCTCCTTTCTGTTGCTGTTTTGGAAATACCTGCAAATCCTCCTCGTATCACTAGACATTCTTTTGTTTCTTGGCCATACTTTTTGAAAAGGCATCAATAACTTGAGAGCAGGGTTCCCTGGATTCTACTCTACTAAGACTGTATCACAAGAAGTTCTTTTCAAGGCTCAAGTCACAGCAGATCCTGTCTTGGCCAGGCCGCTGGATGCTTCCTCAAGGTGTACACATAGGAAAGGACAGCTCTGCTTGGGTGATTCACCCCACCCAAGAGACAGGAGAAGAGTAAGGAGACACAACAGGGGCCAATAAGCTCCCTACCATTCTAGAGCTCCCTACCAACCATTCTAAAATGTAGAAAATTGAAGCAGCCGCCAGGCTGGTCAAGCAGACTTAGGACGCTGATGCACACAGGTGCTGTCCACATCCCTTAGCACCCTCCCAAACCCTCACTGTCCCGCCCTCCTAGTTATCTTCATCCACTCACCAGGCCTGGCCCTCACCTCAGGATTCACCTTGAAATGGTATAAATGAACATGTCTTCAACACTCCCTGATTGCCCATGGTACAGATGAAGCTCAGATTCCTAAATCCCAGGGAAGAGCGCACTACTGTGCCCTCCACAAAAAGCAAACAGGAGGTGTCCCTGCCAGAAGCAGCGAGGGACGTCAGCTCGCCCCTACCCTACAAAGCAGCAGGAGCCTAACAAGTCTTTGGGATCTCGGCCTGTTCTTCTCATTATGGCTCAAATAATGTACCTAAATTGCTGTAAAACAAATTCCACTGCAATGAATTTTAGGGCCAGTACTGTATCAAATACGGTCTGGAATAAGAAGATCACACAGAGGGGGGCTTGGACATCTGTTATGGACAAGGAGGCTGGGATGTCAGGGGACCAATCTTTGCAAGGGTGTTTGGTTCAAAGTCATACTTTGAGTGGTTTTAACAGGGGTAGTATAAAGTTACACCTGTCCTGACTCTGAAGGCATCTCTTCCCACCCCAAACACCAGGAGAATAAGGCAGGACGGGAAGGGTGGAATTGTGTGCATCTTTTTCCTTGGTAAGTTCAAGTCATTAACCAACAACATCCAGCCAAGCCAGCCAAGCCAGCCAAGCCCAGCTCAGAGCAGGGACACACGGGAAACCAAAATGTGCCTTTCCCCCCGCACCCCTCCCCTTCCCTAGACCCTCACAAGCAATGACCCAACAGCATGAGCGGCTGTTCCTAAAGGCTCCCTGGACCTTAAACCTGCCCTGAGCCCCTTGCTAGGGAAGGTGCGTCAAGCCCATGAGAGTGGAGCCTGCGAGGTAGGGAGGAGGCTGAGGAGAACCTGGGCCACAGCCACTTGCGTCTGCTGCTGCTGCTGCTGGAGGAGCTGCTGGAGGAGCTGCATCTGGTGGTGTGTGGACAGCGGCGTCCCTGTGCCCAAGCCTGGGGGCTTTGAGGAGGAAGAGGGAAGCAGTGTCCTGGGCGGGGCTGTGAGCTCGGGCTCCTGGGGCTGCGGGGGGCCCTGCAGGAGAGGAGAGAAGACACACGGCAGGTGAGCTGGGGCCTTCTTCAGTCCCTCACCCCTATAATATACACAGCACACACCCGGGGGAAGCGACATGGCAAACGACAATGCTGTGCCTTCGATGCTGATGGGGACAGAGCTCCAGGGTATAACTGCCTGGGCTGGGAACGCTCAGCTAGAAAATTGTATCTGGACTCCTCGGTAACTGCTCAGATGTGATGGGATGCAGCCCATGGGTACCACCTCAGCTCTGGTCATCACTTCCAGTTATACCCCACTGGTATAGTTCTAGTTGAAGTTCTAGACGTGGAAGTATCTATTTCAATAAGGCACAGCTACCTACCACCCCCGCTGAGAGCAGGAAGGAGGCAGCTTCAACCACCAGGGTCAGCCAGGCCCCTCATAAGCTGGGCCCTGCAGGAGGAGCCTCCCTCAACCCCACTGCCTCCTGTCCCAGGGACAGCCACCAGGGAAGGAAAATGGGACAGTGGTCTGGAGAGATCCTGGGGACACTTTTATGAATACAGTTGCTACGATTCACAGAATCAACAGCAGGTAGGACGTTCTGCTTCTGGCGGTTCTGCTGTCCGTCCTTCATGTGTGTAAGGGGAAGGCCCCAGGGACGGAGGGCTCTTGCTCATAGAGGACAAACTGGGTACCAAGAAAAATGCAGTTAGGAGTGGTTAGCAACTCCCAGAGGTCTCAGCCATCTCACCTATAAGATGTTAGGTGGAGTTCAGAATAATTAAGGAGGTCTTTCCATTTCTAACAGCCAGTGGTCCAGTTTCCAGACCCACGGTGCCATGATACAGAGTATCAATGGCACACAGTCAACAACTTCAGGGAGGGAAGGCCCCGACTGAGCCTGCTCCATTAGCTATTAAGCCACAGGGAATCAGATGTGGATATCCAGGGTGAGCCTTGAGCAAACACTATGCAGGGAGGAGATGCCATTAAGCGTAGAGGGGAGGAAATGAAAGGGATCTGGTAGTAGTGAGATTCTGGGGGGCAAAGCCTCTCCGGTGTGATAGCGCTGCAGCATCCTGGCACCCAGCAGCACCACGCGTCAACACGGGGGCTGATTCTGGAAGTCAGGCCCCTCTGACAGGCAGTGAGACCTGCCCTGGCAGCACTACCTGCCGAGGAGCACCTCACTCAGGTGCTGAGCCAGCAGGGCCCAGGAGGAGACTGACGGCCTAAGGACACACATGTGCGGGTCACCTGGAGGGGCCACCTCCTTCCTACCTTGGAGCCCGTGTGGGAGCCTCCTTCCTTCCCTACAGCGTCCAGGTCAGTTACCCCGCGGCTGAATTCTAAGATGTCATTCCCTGGGAGTGGGACATCCACTGCGTCGATGTCCGTCTCCTCCGCGGTGGCTGTGGAGGCCCTCTCTGCTCCGGTGAGCTGGCGGCCTGCACAAATAACAGGGGGGTCAGGGAAGGGCCACCACAACAAAGTCCTCCTCTCCCCAGATTTCAGCTTTCAGGTATGGCAAGCCGAGGCTTCCTGACAGTTTTATATCTTTTTGCTCGAGTATGTTAATGTCCAGATCAATAAAATGTTTCCACCTTAATATCTTTTCAAAATCAAAGGGAAAATTTCCTCAAGCCTGGATGTGACAGCTTTGCCAGGTTAACATGTTTATGCTGACAAGGTTGGGGATGCTGGAAGAAGGGGGTGATGGTTATCCCCACCTCATCCCAGCTCAGGAACAGAAGCAGCGGAGGGAGAAAGCCCAGACAGGAGTCGTCTGGCCTGGTGGAAACCTGTCGGACAAGGAGCCAGTCGCCTCACTCCCCAGGCCCCAGTCTCTTCACCTGTACAACCAGAGCCTCAGTTAGGCGGACAGGGAGGGAAGGCCCCAACTGACTGTGCTCCATTAGCTAAGCCACAGGGGACCAGATGTGGATATCCAGGGTGAGCCTTGAGCAAACACTGTCTAGGGAGGAGAGGCCATTAAGGGTAGAGGGGGGCAGGGAGAGGTCCCATCTTGACACAGTGTCCGTCTCCTGGACCTCAGGGCCTGCCTGATGCTCCCGCCAAGAGGCCAGGGGAAGTGGCAGGGGTAGGAGTGGGGCTGCCTTTCCGCACCTTCCTCATCTGATTTTTCTGCTTCACACTTTTCTTCCTCCCCATTAAAGACATGACCACACCTTTAATCACCTGCACAGCATACAACTTAGTACCAGTAAATGAAGGTCCCATTATTTCTTGTTATTCTTCCTTTCCTGATCCTATTTCTTGGACTCTATAAAACACATCTGATAGTTCCTGGGCATTTCAGAGGAAATGCCTTCCTTCTTTACATTTGGGATTAGGTTCATCACTACTGTCTTTGAATAAGATCTCTCAAGAGTTTTCAGAGACCACACTGAAAAAGGAAAGAGTTAGAAGGGAGCAGGAAACACAGACAGCTGATAGGTACTGTGCAGCTCGCCCAGCAGCCAGGCCTCAGTCATCTGAGGGCCCGCCTTGCAGAAGTTCTAAGAAGTTTTTCTGGGTAAACCCATGAAAGTCAGCTGGGGAAAAAAGCCTGGTATTTAAAAAGTACACAGTAGGCTTAATTCTCCTCCTGGCTGCTCCAGGAGGTCAGGGTACCTGGTGAGGGTTGCAAAGGCATTTAACAGAAAGGATGGTCCTGGGCATGGCTCCTCTGCCCTTTGGTAACCAGCAGGCAGGCAGCGCAGGGAGCAGCCCACCTTTTGCCACACCCCTACAGAAGTGACCTTCTTGACGACCAAGGGTTTAGCCTGAGAGGCAGAGGGACTAATGGATAACACGTGGCTGGTTTTTGGCAGGTGAGTGGTACTGAGAACTGAGCATCTGGTTTTCTATTTCTGTACAGGAATAAATGGGGTGAAATTTCCATCCGTCCTCAGGAGCTGGGCTTCTGCAGTGCTGTGTACTGAGCACATGGCATCAGACATGCCTGACCATCGACCCGAGGCCATGGCTTTGTCCCAGTCATCTTTCTCCTAAGGATCTGATACAGAGAAAGTGTCCATAAATACTGACAAAGGCAACAGTGTTGTGACGGGGCAGCAAAACAGGGAAGTGTGCTGTAGGCTTCACAACTTCTCACCCCTGGAGGTTTTACTGATGAGGACTCAGAAGCCCCAGATACAGGTCTGGAGATTCCCCTGCGAGGCCAGGTAGAATCAGAAAATCTCTCAGGTTCTAGCTCTGCTTTTGGTGGAATCATAAAAACACAAACTGCTCAGCTATTCTGTCTGTACTAGTGCAGTTCCCAAACTAAAGTAACTAAGCACAGACCACAAGCGTGCCTTCTGAGAGACTTCCTGCCACGCAGATGATCACATTTGGAGTCTTGTCTAGTTAATATAGACAAGACTTATCTGTAAGCCGTGGGGAGGGAGGGAAGGGCTGGGGCAGGCAGACAGGACACCCTAGACAGAGGGCTGTGATCCCTGTGTGCCTGTCAGCACATCACGCAAGACAGGACCTGGAGGAGGAACTCCCAGCTAATGGTCCTGTCAGATAAGGGAGGAAAGCTGGTATCTGCTACTGTCCTGGCACTGAGAAGCCCAAGGGACAAAAAATGGCATCAAAACAACTTCTGGCAATTCCAGAGAGAAGAAAGACCAAGATTGGGGGGAAGGCCAGTGCTGCTGTCTGAGCTGCTTCATTAAACTATTTTTATCTAATACATAAATAGTAGCAAAAAGCCATCAGGCATATGCTGTCTGACAATTAAGTTTGCAAACTTGCCACCATGTGCTTTCAGTGGCAGCACTGCACAAACAACTGGGTAAGGTTTCCTACCTCGGTGTATCAGTGCCTCATGTTAATGAGGGGTGGTGTCTTGCTGAGTGCCGTTCATTATTGTCGTTGTGTGTTTTGTGTGCTGTCACAAGAATGTTGAATTAGAGCAACAAACAAAAATTGGTAAATTTCTTGTTACACTTGGCAAGAGTAGATGTAAAATCAGGGACATGTCCGTCCATGTTTGTGGGAGTAAGGCCACGGAGAAAACGGCAGTGTAAAATGGATTACGTGTTTTTCTAAGGGGAGAGAAAGTGTCAAGAAGAGAGGTCAGGGCGGTCAGTATCAAGCAGAACTGATGAAAACATTGCAAAAATTCACTGAGTCATTCATCAAAGTCATCAGCTGACTGTGAGAAGCACAGCAGAACAAGTAAACATCCGCAGAGAAACAGTAAGGAAAATCTGAACCGAAAATTTATGGCAACAACTCATGGCTCTTATATCATGAGAATGCACCAGCTCACACCGCACTATCTGTGAGGGAGGTTTTTTTTTTTTTTTTTTTTTTTGCAGTTTTTGGCCACGACTAGGTTTGAACCCGCCACCTCTGGCATATGGGGCTAGCACCCTACTCCTTTGAGCCACAGGCACCGCCCACGTGAGGGAGTTTTTAGCCAGTAAACAAATAATTGTATTGGAACACCCCCTCTATTTACCTGATCTGTCCCCTAATGACATTTTTCTTTACCCAAAGATAAAGGAAATATGGAAAAGAAGACATTTTGATGACATCCAGGATATCAAGGGTAATACGATGATGGCTTTGATGGCCATTCCAGAAAGAGTTCCAAAAGTGCTTTGAAGGGTGGAGTAGGTGCAGGCATCACTGCCTAGCTTCCCAAGGAGAGTACTTCGAAGGTGACTGTAGTGATATTCAGCAATGAGGTATAGAGCATTTTTTTCTAGGATGAGTTCACAAACTTAATTATCAGACCTCATATGCTTATTTCATTCATTTATTTCATACGCGTTTATTAAACACCTTATAGAGAAAATCTAAAGGACATTGAGGATAAAGATGAAAAAGAAAAACCTGTGTCTTCAATGCTTCTCCAGCCTGAGAGAGAAAATAGACACAGAGGACAGCTGTAGCCTGAGTTTGTTCACCTGCCAGGGAGCTACCCACAGTGCAGGACCACAGAGGAGGATCGACTAACTCCCAGTGCAGAGGAGAAAACACCAGAAGGAAGAGTCCCAGCTAAGGCAGGTGAAGAAATGGGCAGGTGTGGCGCAGGGCAGGGGAAGGCATCCCAGGCAGAGGGCAAAGCAGGTGCTAAGGTGGACATCTCCTCATGTCGGGGATAAGGACCATGACTCCATAAGGAGGCCTGATCAGGGAGAGTCAGGACTTTATCCTGAAGGACTAAAAGCAGATAATACCAAAAGATTTTCATTGCGTAAAATTTCACCCTAGAGCTGGTATAGAGCAGTGACTGTCAACAGGTGTGCTGTGGCACACTGGTATGCCGTGAGAGGATCTTAGGTGTGTCGTGAAAATGTTTAAAGATCATTAATTAAATCATTTTCAAAAGAAGTTCAAACACAGTAAATATATTATTTTTTAATTCTTTTTTTTGATCAACATAATTTAAGTGTGCCATGGCAGTTTAACTATAGGTTCAAGTGTGCTATGAGATTAAAAAGGTTGAAAAACACGGGTAGAGGATAGATCCAGAAAGGACAAATCAGTAATCTAAGTGATAAATATGAGAATGAAAGCTAAGAGAGCACCAGTAACACAGAGGAGAGGGGACAGCTTTGAAGAATCTTTCGGGGGCAGAAATCACAGCACCTGCTCATTGGAGCAACAAACGGGTAGAGATACGTGTAGGGGGGGTTCTAAGACTTCTGAAGTGACTGAGTGGAGATTTGCACCTGCCAGGGAAAATCCAGAGGGAAGAGGATTATGGCTATGCAGATGAGTTCAGTTTTAAACCTGCTAAAATTGTGAGTCTGTAAGAGTAAAGTGGAGTTGGCCACGAGGTGGTTGGTTATGTTATGGACCGAATGTGGTATCCCCCCAAAATTCCTGTGTTGAAGCCCCAACTCCCAGTGTGATAGGATTTGGGACCTTTGGGAGGTGATGAGCTCATGAGGGTGCAGCCTTCATGATGGGGTTAGTACCCTTCTAAGAAGGGACATGAGAGATCTCCCTCTTTCTACCACGTGAGGACACACAAGAAGGCAGTTGTCTGTAAGTCGGGAAGACAGTCCTTCCCAGGAACCAAACCCGCCAATGCCCTGACTTTGGATTCTCAGCCTCCAGAACTGTGAGAAATAAATGTCTGTGGCTTCAGCCACCCTATCTTTTGTATTTTAGTGTGGCAGTCCAAGTAGACTAATAGAAAGTCCAGGAAAAAAGTCTGGCCTAAAGATAAATGTTAGTGAAATCCTAGGAAGTCAGTAAAAAAACACCCGGGAGCAAGTCCAGGAGAAGTTCCAGTACTTCAGGGGTAGACAGAAGACAAGTCTCCAAAGGCTGCTGAAAAGCAGGGAGCAGAGCCCAAAGGAAGGGCGTGGGCCATTCCCAGGTCTGGCTGGTAGTTTCTAGAAGGGCTGGCAGGGCAGCAGACATCAGATCGCTGGACTCTGAAGAGCTAATGGCAAGACTGGGGAGAAAACAAGGAAGTAGTGAGTACAGCCAAGTCTTACAAGAAGCTTGGCTGCCATGGGAAGGAGAGAGAGGCCACAGGCTGGGGAGATAAGGGACAAAGAAGGTTGATTTTGTTTTATTTTTAAGACAGGAAAGACTTGACCATATCCATCTGCACTGGGGACAATGTCAGCACATGGGCATAGCAGAGGATTTCAGTGAAGATTCGGGAGTGTCAGACAATTGACAGCTCATGGTTCCAGAAGAGGCAAGGTGGGGGTGGAAAGCACAGGGAGGTGAAAGGATCAATTGTGTACAAGAGAAACCCGCTGTCCCCTGTGGCAGAAGCCGGGGAGAAGCAGGACTGCGGAAGGGCGAAGTA
This sequence comes from Nycticebus coucang, assembly GCF_027406575.1. Taxonomy (NCBI): domain Eukaryota; kingdom Metazoa; phylum Chordata; class Mammalia; order Primates; family Lorisidae; genus Nycticebus; species Nycticebus coucang. The sequence continues at coordinate 98,633,787 of NC_069789.1, forward strand.
GCCCTGGCCAGGTGCAGGCGACACACATCCGGGTGGCAGCTCTTACAGCCCTGTTCAGTGTCACTGAGCTAAAATGAATAGTCCTGTGTTTTAATGCAGAATGTGGGTTCTGCCAGGCAGTAGGATAAGAAGAAGAATAAGGGGCAAGTGCTTGAAAAGGTTTTTTTTTTACCTTAAAATTTCAATCGTAACTTTAAATGTCAATTACACTTACTATGCACCAGGCACCATACTAGTTAAAGGGTTTTACAAGTAGTGGAGTATACTTTACCCCAAATGCTTGGGACCAGAAATGTTTTTAGATTTTGGATTCTGGAATATCTGCATACATACAATATCTTGGGACTGGAACCCAAGTCTAAACATAAAATTCACTTATGTTTTATATATATCCTATTTAGCCTCAAGATAGGTAATTTTATACTACATATGTATTATAATTTTTGAACAATTTTGTGCATGAAGCAAAGTTTGTGTACTCTGAACCTTCAGAAAACAGGTTATCAGTGGTGAAATTTTTCCTCTCATGCCACCCATGTGGCATCATGTCAGTGCTCAAGAAGTTTCAGATCTTGGAACGTGTCTTGAGATAAGGGATGTCCAACCTATATTAACTCATTTATCATCATAACCACCCTGAGAGGTGGTTATTAGAGGTGGGTGGGTACGGAAGTGGGGAGATACAGGTCAAAAGATTCAAAAGTGCAGCTATGTAGGGTGAGTCCAGATCTCTAACATACAACATGAGCACCTTCGTTAATGATACTGCATTATATTCACAATTTGTCCTCAGAGACTAGATTTTATGTGCTTTTGCCACATTAAGAAAAGTTTTATTTTAAAGATGTTCTTTTCTACCAGAGGGCTTCAAGCCCTTTCACATATTGGATTGTTTGCAGTGGGGGAGGAGGGTGGCTTCCAAGGCAATGGGAATCTCTCCCGGGAAACCCTCTCCAGGAGCAGTCAGAGAAATAGCACCAGGCTCAGGAAGGCAAGCTGAACAGGAGTAGCGGCCCCACCTGGCTCTGGGCCCCAGGAACTGGCCAAGGGCAGCTGCTGACAAAAGATACAAAAGGGGAAGGTAAACACTGCATTAAATGAAAAGTTCCCAGACATGGAAAATGAGATTCCTGTTAAAACCCATCAACCAAAAGTTCTACCGTGGAGCCTCAAGGTGGCTCATTACAGAAAACAATCCTAGCAGAGTCCATAGATGCTTGTAGGGGAAGCAGTTACGAAAAGAAGACATTCCTGGCAGTTTATAGACAGTAAAACATGAGAGCAACTTGAACAGGAAGTGACAGTGGAGCCGGGCCATGAGCACCTTTCCTGATAAGAAAGCAATTCCAGTCCCAGATCCAAACACTGATTCCCATTGCTCACATTCCCAGAACCTTTAGCTGTATGGCCACAGTCCCATGCTGCAGCCAGAAGGTGCCTGACTCATCATTTACTAGTAACTTGGGCCATCATAAAATTATGGTACTGAGAGGTATTGCCTACCTCCCCCACTGGACAGAGAGGTCATGTAGCCTAGAGGCAGCATGTAAAACTAGCTAAGTAGCTCACTCTTACTGGGCACATCTTCTATCCTAGGCAGCCTGCTCATGTACACACCCTCTCACGATACTGGACAGAGGAGAAAAGATCCAGAGAGAATGTGGAGTTTGCTGAGGATAGAGGTAGAGCTGGGATTCAAGTCCTGTTCCTGTTGTCCTAGTGACAAAACCCAAGCCCTTAGTGGCTTCCCTAGCCCACTGCTGGGCACTCTCTCCATCACGCCTCACTCTGCCTCTTCACTTCCGTGAGGGTTCATTCTACCTAGTGGCTGGGCTAGGCCAATACAGTACTGGCACCCAGATAGTTGGTCAAACATCATTCTAGGTATTGAAAGTATTTTTTGAAATGCAATTAACATTTAAATCAGAGGGCTTTGAGTCAAACAGATAAGCCTACATGAAGTGGCCAGGCCTCACCCATTCAGGGGAAGGCCTCTACACAACAGGGACTGGCCTATCTGGATGGAGGATGAGGGAATTATGCCACAGAGGGCCTTTGGATTCAACCTGCTACTCCTTTTTGGGTCTCCAGTGTGCCAGCCTATCGTACAAATTTTGGATTTACTAATACTCCACAACCACATGAGCCAATTATTTAAAATCAATGTCTCTCTCTCTCCCCTCAATTCCTGTCACCCCACTGGCCACAGCCTCTCATACACAAGGGGAGACACTGAAGCTTCCTCCTCTCTGCAGAGATGTCAATATGACCTATAGAAAGCACACTCAACCCATGCTTGACCTCCTGAAAAAGACACCCTCTGTGCTCTGTTTGACATCTTAAACCTTAAAGATACTCTCCTGGGCCAGATGAGTTTTCCTACGATGGACTCAGATGTTCCTACATGTAGAATAAAAATTACATTCTTCTGACTTGTGGACATTGATTTTATATCCTGAAACATTACTGTATTTGTATATGCCAATAACACAACTAATGAGAAGCTAATTAAGGACACAACTCCCTTCACCATAGTTTCAAAGAAAATGAAATACCTAGGAATATACCTAACAAAGGAAGTGAAGGACCTCTATAAAGAAAATTATGAAATCCTCAGGAAGGAAATAGCAGAGGATATTAACAAATGGAAGAACATACCATGCTCATGGATGGGAAGAATCAACATTCTTAAAATGTCTACACTTCCCAAAGCAATCTACCTATTCAATGCCATTCCTATTAAAATACCAACATCATACTTTCAAGATTTGGAAAAAAATGATTCTGCATTTTGTATGGAACCAGAAAAAAACCCGTATAGCAAAGGCAGTTCTTAGTAATAAAAATAAAGCCGGGGGCATCACCATACCAGATTTTAGGCTGTATTACAAAGCCATAGTGGTCAAGACAGCATGGTACTGGCACAAAAATAGAGACATAGACACTTGGAATAGAACAGAAAACCAGTAAACGAAACTAACATCTTACAACCATCTAATCTTTGATAAACCAAACAAGAACATACCTTGGGGGAAAGACTTCCTATTCAATAAATGGTGTGGGGAGAACTGGATATCCACATGTAAAAGACAAACTGGACCCACACCTTTCCCCACTCACAAAAATTGATTCAAGATGGATAAAGGACTGAAATTTAAGGCATGAAACAATAAAAATCCTCAAAGAAAGCATAGGAAAAACACTGGAAGATATTGGCCTGGGGAAAGACTTCATGAAGAAGACTGCCATGACAATTGCAACAACAAAAATAAACAAATGGGACTTCATTAAACTGAAAAGCTTCTGTACAGCCAAGGAGACAACAACCAAAGCAAAGAGACAACCTACACAACGGGAAAGGATATTTGCATATTTTGAATCAGACAAAAGCTTGATAACTAGTATCTGTACAGAACTCAAATTAATCCACATGAAAAAAGCCAACAATCCCATATATCAATGGGCAAGAGACATGAATAGAACCTTCACTAAAGAAGACAGATGAATGGCTAATAAACATATGAAAAAATGTTCATCATCCCTATCTATTAGAGAAATACAAATCAAAACCATCCTGAGATACCATCTAACCCCAGTGAGAATGGCTCACATCACAAAATCTCAAAACTGCAGATGAGGGCGTGGATATGGAGAGAAGGGAACACTTTTACACTGCTGGTGGGACTGCAAACTAGTACAACCTTTCTGGAAAGAAGTATGGAGAAAACTCAAAAAACTCAAACTAGACCTCCCATTTGATCCTGCAATCCCATTACTGGACATCTACCCAGAAGGGAAAATTTTTTTTTATTATAAGGATACTTGTACTAGACTGTTTATTGCAGCTCAGTTTACAATCGCCAAAAGGTGGAAACAGCCTAAATGCCCACCAACCCAGGAATAGATTAACAAGCTGTGGTATATGTATACCATGGAATACTATTCAGCCATTCAAAAAAAATGAACTTTACATCCTTCGTATTAACCTGGATGGAAGTGAAAGACATTATTCTTAGTAAAGCATCACAAGAATGGAGAAGCATGAATCCTATGTACTCAATTTTGATATGAGGACAATTAATGACAATTAAGGTCATGGTGGGGGTGGGGGAGGGGGAAGGAGAGAGCAGAGAGAGAAAGAAGGAGGGAGAGGTGGAGAAAGGAAGAGCAGAGAGAGGGAAGGAGGGAGGGGGGTGGGGCCTTGGTGTGTGCCACACCTTTTGGGGGCAAGACACGATTGTAAGAGGGACTTTACCTAACAAATGCAATCAGTGTAACCTGGCTTATTGTACCCTCAATGAATCCCCCAAAATAAAAAAGAAAAAATAAATAAAAAGAAAAAAAAAATTACATTCTTCTTAGGGAGAGTAGTACTGAGATGACACCAACCAGCTGAGGTTTCATGTATATCAAAGTAATTTGGGAAACTTATCTCCAAAAGAATAACAAAATGGAGGGGTAAACATAGTTGGTAGGCTTGTCGTTTCAATACTGACCTCCTATTGTAGCCGAAAGAGTGTAACTATGCTGCCTCTGCCTATAGCCATGGTCACCATCAATATCTCCTCATCAACACTCTGTTCAGCCTTCTGAACAATTCCATCTACTCTCTCTACATCCCAAATGTCGTCATTCCTTACTAAGGGTGCTGCTAAAAGCCACTCCTTGTTGGAATCTCTACTCAATCTCCATGTTCATTTTGGGATAGAGGAAGCATTTAACAAATGCTTGTTGACAATGACTAAAACATGCACACTCCTTGGCCACACTCACTGTTTGTCCGTGTTTATTCAACAAGTATTAACTGTGCTAAGAAGTCCCTACCCTCCCAGAGCTGGCACTCCACTGAAGATACAGGACACTACACTGTATCTCCGGTATAGAGTGAAATAAATGCTAATGTTAACTGCATCAGCCAAGAGTAAAGTGAACATAGGAACCCAGAAATAAAAAAGTATTTACATTTTCTAGAAGGGGGACCAGGCACAATGGCTCATGTCTATAATCCTAGCACTTTGGGAGGCTGAGTTGGGCAAATTGCTTGAGCTCATGAGTTCAAGACCAGCCTAAGGAAGAGCAAGACTGTGTTTCTACTAAAAATAGAAAAACTGAGGCATGAAGATCACTTGAGCCCCAGAGTTTGACATTGCTGTGAGGTCCCAGGGACTCAGGCTGGGGACCGTGGAGGCTTTGCTGTCTATCTCTAAATAAATAAATAAATAAATTTCTGGAAGGGGAAGGGAAGAGAACAGGAGAGTGGGAGCTTGAAGTCAAGCTTTCTGGACGACATGAAGTCAGGGCTGAAGGAGGAGTAGATGTCTGCAAAGTGAATGCAAGGACCCTTGGCAGAGGTAATGGCTCTGACAGTGGCCAGAAGGTACACGGTGGGCAGGAAGAAGCTTAGGGTACAAAGGTTGAAAGAAAAGGCTGGAAGTGATCCCTAAGGAGCCCATATTTTTTTCCCCAGGAAGAATCCTCCACAGTGTCCCAGGAAATCACATCAACCCACCTGCCCAGCCGACCACTGCAGGGGCTGGAGGGGGAAGGAGAGAGCAGCTCCAACTGCAAGCAGGAAATAAGATCAACTCCTCGATGCCCTGTGAAATACTATCCACACAGTTGTTCTCTCCAAAAGGCTAAACCATGTAATACTGATCTCTCTGGCCAGCAGCTGAGGCAGGTTCTGATTAGGTACTTGGAGATTAGATCAAGCTCCTCAGACAGCAGTCCTGTGATAATAACAGTGTTCACAGCTCCTGCAACCTCCCTGTGCCCAACCCCTTTCACTCCAGAAGTGACTTCATTCTGAGACAATACCCTTTCCTTTTTGGTTAGAATTTCTGTGTACACATGGATGCTATGACTGTGGGTTTCTGTGGGATAAGGAGTCACCTTACTTCTCTCTTGTCTCCCTCACTTTTATTGAACAGTGGCACTCTGTTACCAATGAAAACATCTCGGTGATCTTAACTCACTGAGGGGAAAATAATGTCAGGTTTTGGAAATTGGTGACCAATGTATTTCCAAAATACAAAAGTTATAAAAGTATAGTGAAAAGTAAATCTTCCTGCCACTTTGGCCACTAGGTCCTTTCCCCAGAATGAACCACAGTGACCAGTTTCTTGTGTACTATTCTGGAGATATTTTATGCCTAACAAACATGGGGGTGTGCACGCAGGTATACACGTATCAGCTACATACATATATATGTATATACCTGCACGCACACACACATTTATAGCTATGTATTTTTAATATACTTAGTAGCACATCAGTTCTAAACCTTGATATTTTTAAATAAACAAAATATCTTTAAATAACCTTATATCAATTTCAGAACCAAATCATTCTTAATGGCTGTGCAATATTCCATTATTTGTAGTGTAATTTATTTATTTAAACATCCTCGCTAATCCTTTGGTTTTATAACAAATTCTTTGCTGCATGACCTGACATCTGTATCACGTCATACATGTACAGGTCTACCCTTAGGATAAATTCTTAGAAGAGATTTTAGAGCAATTTGAGGGTCTGTGAACTTTTGAACTTAATAAGATTTCCACATTGTCTTCCACAGGGACTTTACCTCTACCATACACTAGCATACACTGTTGGGTCTACATCTGAGTTTCTGTTCTGATCCATTCCGGCACTGATTCCAACCAATTTTGCCTACTGTAAATATAATTTTACCTACGTAAGCTTTCTCGTGCTTTAGTATCAGGAAAGTCATTCTTCTGTTATCATTTTTCCCATAATTTTTTTCTATTCTTATTTTTTAAATTTTTATATATTTACTTTAAAATAATAGTTAACATGTATTTAGTGCTTCCTGTGTTCCAAGCACCAGACTCAGCATTTTATTTATTCATTTTTTGAGACAGAGTCCCAGTATGTCACCCTCAGTAGAGTGCCGTGGCGTCACAGCTCACAGCAACCTCAAACTCCTGGGCTTAAGCGATTCTCTTGCCTCAGCCTCCCAAGTAGCTGGGACTACAGGCACCTGCCACAATGGCTATTTTTTGTTGCAGTTGTCATTGTGGTTTAGCAGGTCCAGGCTGGGTTTGAACCTGCCAATTTTGGTGTATGTGGCTGGTGCCATAATTACTGTGTTATGGGTGCTGAGCCAGACTCAGCATTTTAAGCATATCAGCTCCTCTAACTGTAACAATAGTTCCATGAGGTAGACACTACTATTATTCTTATTTATCAGCGGAGGAAATGAAAGCACAGAGAAGTTATAGAACTTGCTCAAGATCACACAGCCAAGGACTGGTGCGGCCAGGACGCAATGCAAGAGTCTGTTTTCCCAACCACTTTGCAAACCTCATTTGCAAAATAAGATTTATTTTGTTGTTTTCTAACTTTTGAATTGGGTGCTTACTTCACTGGACTTTCATGATTTGTCATCTATTAATGGAAATAGTTGAAGCTTGGGTTTTCCTGAGTACTGTTTTAGCAGTGTCCTGTAAGTTTTGAGTATTACAGCTTACAGTGTCCTGTAAGTTTTGAGTATTACAGCTTACAGTGTCCTGTAAGCTTTGAGTATTACGGCAGTTAGAAATCTATATTGTCATGCTAAATTTAGGGATTAACAAAGGAAGAATTAACATTTTTATGATGTTGAGGTTTCCCATACAAGAATAGGGCATGCCTATTTGTTTAAGATTTTTTTTTCATATAAAACATACACATTTTTTATTGTGATTACTTGCAAGTATTCTTTTCAAATTGTTATTTTAGGGCATTTTTGTCCTTCCACTATGACTTCTAAACAGCTGCTGCTGGAATATATGAAAAACAGAGATACCCGTATGTGACATTACGACTTGACTTCTTAGCTTAACTCCCTTTTTATTTCTAATAGTTTTCAGTTCATTTTCTTGAGTTTCACATGTTAAAAATTAACTATTAATTTTTACCTGTTCATATCTTGCTGCTACTACTTTTTTTGCATTTTTGTTAAATCATACAGGTAAAAGACATCCTGGTCTCACTCTTGACTTTCAATGAGACTTAAAAACTAGGGAAACTGTTCACATTGAGGGCTTGTAGAACTACAAAAGTCAAAAATTTAAGAAACCCAAACCACTTAGATAATTATAAATTGATATTCTGATTCATTCTATGGGGATGGCTTATTACTGAAATCTTCCCTGACATCAGACTGGGTAACATAGCAACTCCACCTTCAGAAAGTGTCCTCTGATATCCAGCTTAAATGCTTCCTCATCTAATAATTTAAACATATTTCATTTGTTATAAAAGTAACACATTTTCCTTGAAGAAAATTTGGAACCTAGAGAGAAATATAAAAAAATTAAGTGTTTTGTAAGTGAATTCATACTAGCCTGGGGCCTGGGGGGAGCACCCCACTGGCCCATAGTCCCTCTCCATCGCAGCCAGCAGGAGCCTACCTGGGTCCCCCGAGCTGTTGCTGTTCCTCTCACTCTCCCCGTCTTCCTGGCCATCTGCATTCTGCTGTGTATGCTGCAGGCTCAGCTTGTGGCAGACCTCAAAGGCCTGCCCCACCGTCCGGACAATCCGCATGGCTTGGCTCTGGGAAGGAGAGAGGAGAAGTGAAGGGCATGGAGACGCTGCAAGAACACGAGAGGCCTCTGGATGGATGAGGCTGTGCAGGGGACACGAGGACAGAAACTCACAAAGCCAGGGAAGGAAAGAGATGGGATCCTGAAATAGTCCAGAAAATAGCAACTGTCACGCAGTCTGAAAACAGTCAACTGAAAGGACACAGAGCAAATATATCAATTCCGGGCTCAGCCCCTGTTTCTTCCTCCCAAGTGTAACAAAGCAGTCAAATAGGCTTCAGAATCTTTTGCCAACCATTATCAAATGGTCTACGGGGTCCATCAAGCTAAAAGGAATTCAGCCTTGTTTATTTTTTTGCCAATACAAATGTAGGGTTTCCCTGGAGCTCCTGCAGACCAAGAGCTGTGGTGATACAGGGCTTAGAAGCCACAGCCTCCACAGCAAAACCAACTGGGGCTCAGCATCCGAGTCCCTTGGAACACCATAGGCAGCTAAATCTAAGGTGAGCCTTACCGGGTCTTATTTCAAAGACATTGCTCCCTTGAGTCTCTTCTGTGGCTGCTTCCTTTCTTTAGTCCTGCTATTTAACCTCTTCCTTTACAGCCCAAGAAGAGAGCTTGGTCCTAGCTCCCCAAACGCCACGACTTAACTGGGAGAGGAGAGAGAAAGGCCAGAGGAGCCTGTTCCTGAACAGAGCCTTAAGCAATCCAGGCAGGCTGGGATGAAGAACCACAGGCAGGGTTTTCAGGGTGCAGTCTCCAAGGTGGATAACCAACTCCAACTTGATGATCAGTCAGCATTTGCTTTCTTCAAGGACAAAAATGAGTGAAATGTGAAATAGCATTTCAGACCTCAGAGGTCTCAAGTACCCCATCACTGCAGGCTGCGGTTTATATAATCTAATTGTGACTGTCACCCTGTACTCAAGTCTCACATTAATCACGTTTTAGATGATCTGATTTCAGGTTAGCCAGGACCATCTGGTGATAGTCCATTGATCTACATTCAAAATCTCCAAAGTAACACCAGCTTGGGTCAAGCAGAGCTTCTTATCTGCATCAGACCGTGGGCATTGCTTCACCAAACTCGTGTTTAATGATTTGGTAAGGTTAAGAGGCCTTGTTGAGGATGATAAAACAAGCTTCATTTATGCTTTTCAGCATATTAAAATTAGTTCATATTTCTTCTTGTCTTCATGAACCCCCAGGGACTTTGGAACCCCATGAATGGAACTCCTTGCTCTGGTCTGTTCTCGCTAGGTATAACTTCCAAAATGGCTGCCCTTGCCATCTCCTCAAGCCTGGGGCCATTTCTACTTTCCTTCCTTTTTACTCCAGGCAAGAGCATCCATGTTAATGTGACGAGGCATCTTGGCCAGTCCTCGTCCATGTGTCCACTGCGGCTCTCAATCTACTTCCTCAGCTCAAGCCACCCCCTAGAAGTGACTGTCTTAGAGCTCAAACCTCTCTTAGCCCATTAGACTAACTCCACCGACACTCTCCACTGGTCTCCTACCCAGCACATCCTGACATTTCTGGGTGATGAGAACCTTACGTGAGGCCAGGCAGGTAGACTTCTTGAGCTCAGGAGTTTGAGACCAGCCTGAGCAAGAGTGAGACTCCTTCTCTACTAAAAATAGAAAACTAGCCAAGTGTTGTGGTAGGTGCCTATAGTCCCAGCTTCTCAGGAGGCTGAGTTAAGAGGATTGCTTCAACACAAGGGTTTCAGGTTGCTATGAGCTATGGTACTATAGCACTCTATCCAGGGTGACAGAGTGAGACTCTGTCTAAAAAAAAAAAAAGAACCTTAAGTAAAGCAGGAGAAGATGAGTAACTTCTGTGAGGTTCCCCATCACCCACTGGTGGATCAAACCTATGTCCTCTATGACCTTAATTTCCTTCTGTGTCCCCAGTGTGGGTTCAGGCCCCTTCTCACGCCACAGACTTGCAGAGTCTGAGAGACCACTGTGCTGTCTGCCCAGGAAGTTGAGAAGCAGCAAGAATCCTTCTAAAGCACAAAGCACCTACTGTTTGCACTCCCAAAACATACAAAGAGGCATGATTTAGAGGGCACAGTCCCTAATAAACCTGGGCCAAGAACACCTCAGCTTCTTTACCTCCTTCAGCCATGAAGCTGGGGTTCATGGTTGAAGATTAGGAACTCTGGTTAGAAGACTGAGCCAGGAAGCTCAACTCTGGGGTAAAAAGGGAGAAGAAAAGAAGACTGCTCTACCCAGAAGCCTGATTCCTGTGGGCCTCCTCAGTGCTTCTTTTATGCTTTAGTCCTTTTATGAGAATAAAAGTAGACTGCCTGTGGTTGATCTTGTATAGCAAAGCACATTACTAGCTCACCAAACTTTAGATATGGCTTTATTCTACCGAGTACCCATTAAAGAGAATCTCTCCCACCCATCCCTCCTCCCCCGCCACCTTCTCTGACCTTAGGAATTTTGCTCTCCTAGACATCTCTACAAGAGGTGGAAAAGGTAAATATTTCAGGTTCTAGAAATAAAATGTGGCAAGTCTAAATGATATGTAGAGATTAAGCGTTTAATTCTATTACGTTCTTGTCTTACATGAATTAACCCAGACACTGCCTACTGAACAAATGTCTGAAAAGACTGAGTTAGTCTGATCTATATATCATTCCCAGAGCACAGATCCAGTTTCTCTCTTTTAAATACACAGATATATAGAAAATTCCAATTTCGTTACTGTGTGCGTTGCTATAAAATCTCAGGTTTTTTCCTAAGGAGGACATATTACAAATTACATCATCTCTGTAAATCATAGACACTTCCCTCAACTGGCTTTTAAGATGATATTAAAAATTTCAAGGTCTTCAAACAAATGTTCCTGATCTATGGGATTACAAAGGGGTAGGAATTAAAGTTCTAAACTTGCCTTTGGAAGGAAACACTCAGACTTACTTTTTTTTTGATCCTTGACCACCCTCCCCCACCCCACTCTCAGACTTAAATAACAAAGTGGAGGTAGTGAGAAATGACTTCACAGAGCCCTGCATTTCCCACGCATCACAAGATTACAAGTGGATAACAGGATACACTCAGAACCGAGCACTTTAAGAGCCTAGACTCTGGCTCAAATCTCTATTCTGCCACCTTTATCAAGGACAAACATGTGGGACATGCCCACAGGTTCAACTAACTATTTATAGACCCAAAACAGATGGAAGTGGGCTGGTCTTAATGCATAATATTTATGCTGTTTCATTTTTACATTTTAGCTCATTTACTAAGATCAGCAATCAACTCTGAACCTCTGATTCCCCTGAAAAAGTAGAAAATGAATCCCGCTGCTCAACCTCTTCTTTCTTTACTCTCCTCTCTTGATCACAGATAGTCTCCATAATATTCATGAAACATCATTGAAAAAGTGAATCAGGGCTCGGCGCCCGTAGCACAGTGGTTACAGTGCCAGCCACATACACTGAGGGTGGCGGGTTCGAACCCAGCCCGGGCCAACCAAAAATAATTGCAATAAAAAAATAGCTGGGCGTTGTGGCTGGCACCTGTAGTCCCAGCTATTGGGAGGCTGAGGCAAGAATTTGAGGTTGCTGTGAGCTGTGACACCATGGCACTCTATGGAAGGTGACATAGTAAGACTCTGTCTCAAAAAAAGAAAAGAAAAGTGAATCAGGGATGTCTGTATAGCACCTCCTCTGTCATATGGCAGGATAAACACACGGGTAACATACACAATAACACTTCCCATGGTTTTCAGCATATAGTAAGTGCTCAAGAAATGTTTTATTTTCAATATGGAATTCACTGAACTGAAGGCAATTACGAAAGAACACAAAAAGTAGTGCAGTGAACATAAAGTGACTAAAGGAGACGCCTCTCACATTCCTATGCCGACATCACGAGGGCCCTTCTACTACCTCCCTCCCCCAGCAGCAGAAGGAAACTCCTGGACCAAACTATGTGATGGTTTCTATATACAGCGAAATTGTTGAATAAGAGTTCTAGGTTGGTTTTTTTTTTTTTACATTCAGTGTTAAATGGTTTCATTCTGATTTATGTTTTACTTTACCCCTCTTTAATGTGAAGGCTGTATTTCCATTCACGGTAAAAGGACACAGTGGCACATTTTATGAACAGTCCTCTGCACTAGAATACATAATCAACTTGCCCCATCTGTTTCACAGAATGATACACATAAAAGAGCTGCCTTTCCATTTACCACTGTAGGAGTCAGAAGGGGCTGGACTGCTCCTGACTCTACTCATAAATGGCTGAGTTCAGATGCTCCTCAACTCTTTAATCCAGGGGTTCTCAACCTTCCTAATGCCCTGATCCTTTAATACAGTTCCTTATGTCGTGGTGACCCCAACCATAAAATTATTTTCGTTGCTACTTCATAACTGTAATTTTGCTACTGTTATGAATCGTAATGTAAATATCTGATATGCAGGATGTATTTTCATTGTTACAAAGGGGTCCCAACCCACAGGTTGAGAACTGCTGCTTTAACCTCTCCCTTCTTGACCAGTGAAGTCTACCTTTAGAGGATTCTGTATCAGAACCTTATTAGGGGGGGCAATTGCTTGAAAGTGGCTATGGGGCAAGTGGTGCCTGGCTGGGGCTATCCCTCCCCCATCTGCTCTCTGCACAGCTGTGTCAGCTTCTGCCTTCCAGACCTACCCTTGGTCATCCCACCTTCCGGCCTTCTAGGCAAGAAAACTACTTTTGCCTGCCACGTGCTAGGCAAGAACGCAAGAACCAAACGTGCTAGGACTTAATAGTTAATAAACCACATGTGAACTCAAGAGAGAGCACTCTGGTAAAAACAAGCTTTAAAAAGAACCCTTTCCAGAAATTTTATGAATACTTGTCTTTGAGTCTCCTAGGTCACACCAAAGCTGCTGCCCACATCTCATGATCACAAACGGGTCTTTGAAAACCAAAGAAGGGGTTTAAAGATTGAAGACTGTGAGGTGCAAAGAACAAACAAGTTCAAGAATCTTTTTGAGTTCCTAAATCTGGCCATTCTCTGGAATTTACTAAATTTTTCTTAAAGCATCATTATGCCACATTAATCCTGTACAAATGTGGTTTAGTTTTACATAAGTTCCTGAAAGTGCCACATCGATCAAAACTTTTTGTCCATAAGCCATTTTCTATTAGCAGCCCCAAACCATGTGTGGCCTCTTAGTTGTCAAGACTAGGCTAGATATGGTTGCTTTGTTGTTTTCAAAGCTGGAAAGGAATATCTAACCTCAAAGTGGCTCTCAGCTGCAGATAGAGAGCACTAAAGCTCATGGGAGTGCCAGTGCCAATTACAGGCAATTTCGTGAAAATAGGGCTGGAAAGAAAGCTGTCGTAGAACTGTATGCCACTTACCTTTGCCACACACAGCAATGATTCTTTAAACACCTATCTTTTCATGTTGACATAGCTCCCTCTCTCCCACCCTAGCCCAAAGTCAAGATGCAATGAACAGCTGTTCCCCGTATCAGTTGATACTAATGTGGTTATCAACCCTACACCTACCAGGTGTCAATATGTGATGAATTGCAGCAATGGTCATGAAATTAACACTACAGTCTCAGCGAGCATGGGTTGTATCATCCAATGCAGATAAAAGCCTGCAGTGGTAGCTTTAGGAAGATGGAAATCAAAAGGCTGACTTCTATACTTACTGGCCAAAAGAAAAATTACAATCATGATTTTGTTTTCTTCTGTCCAAGAACTAACCAGGCCCAACCTGGCTTAGCTTCTGAGATGAGATGACAGGGTGCATGTTCAAGGTGGCGTGGCTTTAGACTGTGGCTTTATTTTCTGTTCTCCTGCTTAGTGACCTTGCTGTAGGTTGATCCTATAAGCTTTGGGCATCTTTTAAGTGCTATCCACCTGTAAAGAATGATTATTAGCCTTGTTCTTTAGCTGATTTAATAAATAATCGTGGGCACTGTTCTGAATTTCATTGTTCTACAAAAAGTGATTTCACAACTATGGAGATAATTGAAGAAGTCAACAGAAGCAAGGGAAGTGCAGAGTATAGGCACAAAGTGCAAGATGAAGGTGATGATGATGGTAATGACAATAAGAAGTCGAGAAAAAAGGGGGCACATGTCTCGTAATCAAGTTTATTAGTCTACCAGCTCTCCACTCCACCATGGTTACTGCCCTCCCCCCCCCCCACTATATTCTTGACACTCGGGGTTTACCTGACAAGTGCTTCTGATCCCAGAGAAGTGAAATCTATGAAGTTAGTGGCAGGACAGCTCACAGATTTACAATTCTCATCTATCACAGCAATAAAACACAGCACCCTTACCTTGACCTTAACTTCCATAGAATCGCAACAAAAATAGAACTGAATGTCCTATTTCTTTAATTTTTTTTTTTTTTTGGGGGGGGGATTTTAGTGAAAGATTTAGCTTATATACACATCAAATCATTTCAATCTATGGAATTTACAATGCTGAAGCATGAAAATATTTATATTTGGACTTCTATATATAATAAGATCCAAGGTATTAAAGCTTTGAAGTGTTAGATAAGTTGGGCTTTTGTCAAAAAGGTTATTTAGTGGCCTTGATTATATAATTTGACTGAGACAGTGCCATGGAAATCAGAACATTATTCATTATGAGGAAAGTTTAGTTTCAAAGCAGGTGTGACTTTCCACGTTGACAGTGCATACTGCATTGTATAGTTGCCAGTAGATGGCTGGGTTTTTCCTACGACTCTGCTTGTCCATGAAACATAGTACCATCGAGAAAAGAAGGATGAGTTATAATCTCAGTGCTGTCAGTAACCAGAGGAGTGAGCGTGAAAAAGTTAATTCAACTTTCTCAGTATTGATCTTCTCATCCATAAACAGAGAGATTTGGACTAGATGAGTTCTGAGACCAACGGTCTCTATACTTTGCCTTCCCAACTCAACCCAAAGCTATAAAAAACGGCTCTATTTAAGGACCTTCCTATCTTTCACCTCTTAAACTTGACCAAGCAAATGACTATGTGCTGGCACATGGCTGTCATCATCATTTGAAATCCATTGCAAACTCTATAGGACGGTTAAACTTCACAGATGTGGCCCCCAATTTAATGGTGACAGCATTAGAGGAGGAAATGAATTCCAACCCAAACCAATCAAGCTGTGATTACAGGCAAAATTATTTCAAGGAGGTGCCCGTGAAGATAATGGGGAGATTCCTGTGGCTCACGTTAATCACCAACACTTCACGCACTGATACGCTAATAAGTACAGTCACTCTTAATCAAGGCAGACAGCCACATGTTCCTGGAGCTAGGAGGAAATGACAGGAGGGTGACATCCAGTCCACCGGAGAGGGCAAGAGACAAGAGGTTTCTTGCCTTGCAAATGAATATTATCATTATATCCCCCCAAGGAGAGGAAACAGAATGCCCACATTATTAGGAAATGTCTTCACTAAGAAGCTAGGAAAAGACACACACCCATCCTTTCCTTCTAGCACAACCCTGAAGAGTGCTAGGATCCCTCTGCCACAGTCCTGCCCAGTCATGCAGAATTTGTTCCTTAAAGATCAGATCACTTACATACCACAGGCAGCATTCCTGAGATGCCTTTCATGATTTGAAGGCTAGAGAAACTCAAGTCCAGAGAGGCTCATGTGTCTTTTACATTCGTGTAACAAGTCTTAGTGGCCAAAATCTTGGACTGGGAGGCCTCAGTGGCACCACTGATTCACTGTGTGAGTGAGAGTCATTTGCTTGCCTGGGCCCTTTCTGTCCCCAACTATAAAATGGTGTCAATATTGACCACACAAGGATACTAGGAGGATAAAGGAAAAACTGTATCAAAGTGGTTTGGGCTGTTCGGAGTTAAGGAGCTCTCCATACCCACAATGATTACAGTAGAACCCAGTTACAAATTGGTCTTGGAAAACAAGGTGATTCCCTCATTTTGCAACTTCCTAATGACCCAAGGGCAATAGTGTGACAGACTGGTTAAGAGCTTGAGCTCCAGAGTCAGACTTTCTGGGTTCAGTTCTGATTCCACTACTTATGAGTCATTACCCAAATTATGTACCCTAAGCTCCATTTTCTCACTTACAAAAGAGCACAAGAGTACCTACCTCACAGGGCAACGGGAATGAAATAAGACAATTCATGTAGAGAGCTTAGAATAGTCCCATGCACACAGCAAGTAATCAAAACCAGTTAGATATTATTCTTCAGTTTAATGTAAGGCTAGAACTTAGATAACCTAGAGTCATAGAAGAATAACAGGTTCCATGAAGATTCCTAGAAAATGTTGCCATCTAGCCTCTAGTGAAAGCCAATTGAAAAGAATCAGCTACAGGTTAAAAGTCCTCAGGCTGGGAACCACACTGGCTGTACGTGTGACTGAAGGAAGAGGCACAGGTATGAAATAACGGGCACAGGGAGTAAGCTATGGGGAGGCCCTCACCCAGGAAAGCTAAGAGGGTTGACCCATACTCTCAACCAACAGGAGAAGAAGCCCTTTCTCCAGGCTGAACTGTAAGGTGAGGGTGACACCAGCATTTGGGGCCTGTCATGAGAAACACACCATGGCTACACACACAGGGGACATGGCATGATGTGAAACAGCAGCAACCAAAGTTCTGACATGGCAAGGAGCTCAGAGGAAGCTTCTTCCATACCAGGGCCCTGGAGAACACCCAGGCCTGCTGGCTTCCAGGCAGGAGCTCTCCCTACTGATTTCCGGCAATCCAGAAACGTCTCTGTGAGACAAACATTTGCTCAGTCTATAGTCCTTTCCCTTCACCTCTTAAGTATTCCCATGATTTGTCAGTTAAAACTCCTTCCCCATACTGTTATCTCCCAAAACCAGAAATGCTTTACAAAAAAGTAAACCGCCATGTTTGGAAGCTAAGCAGGACGGCAAACAAAACCTCACAGGCGTGTTCCCCAACTCTCCCCCATTCAGCCTCCTTTGGTAAACAATTATTTCTCTCTCCCACCTATAGTTTGGCAGTGGCAGTGCCACCTACTGGCAACTATACAATGAAGTGGGAAACTGGCCTTCCCACCTATAGTTTGGCAGCCATGGGGCTCACGGCCCAGGCTGACTGGAAAGACTTCCCTTAGCCACACAGCCAGAGGCCGGTAAAGGGCCTGAGGACCTACCCAGCAAAGAGCTACAGTCTCAGCAGGTGAGGGTGAAAGGAACACTGGAGGCAGAAGAGCCAGGGGGCTATGAGACTAGGAAGAATTTGACGTGACAGGGAACCAGATGACCACTCCCACTGAGAAAGCAGCTGTGCTTCACTTCAAGATCAGAGTTCAAGTGGGCAATGCCCTGAGACTCAGGTTTCGGCAGAAGAATGGGATTGCCCCTACTATGTCTGATGCTCCATTAGACCCGATGGCAGAGCAAGTACAATACAATGGCCTCCTTTATCTAGGCTTCTTGTTGAAGATTCTTTTTGTTCTGCATGTTTCCCTGAGTCTAGCCAGTGCCTATTCATGGGAACTTGGGCAAGTCATTTAAAATCCCTCTGAGCCTCAATTTCTCCTTTGTTAAAATGGGGATAAAAATGACCTGTCTTATATTTTTTACTTATGTGATATAAGGATAAAATAACTATCAAAGCACTTGGTAAATAATAATGTGTTATTTATAACTTTAATAAATTCCAAGGTCCATGTGGTCTGTTTTATGTACAAAATTAAAGTAAGAAACACAAATACTTAACATGAATTAAAAAGGAATTCCAGTCTTTGGATGCATCTGTCCAAGAATATTACAGATCCATCTGTAAATTTCCATTCTGTCCTTCCCAGATGCCCTACACCTCAAAAATACAGAGAGGCTCTCAGTCTCCCAAACCCTAAGCCCCAGCTTGTATGGCTTTTCTTTTTCTTCATCTTCCTACTCTTTTCCTTTCAGATCTATAATGTGCAGCTCAGCTTAGCCTCACCTACATTTTTCTCTCCACTGTACTATTATCTTGAAGATGAAGTGTGGCAACTTACCTTTTATTCCCCTCCCCTCTTTCCAGCTCTAGCACTTTCCATCCAATTTCATGATTTGCATTTTTAAAGTCTGGGAACAGGGTGGGTAAAAGTACAAATCTCATTATAGGAAGAGGCTAAGTCACGAGTGGAGCATGACTCATATCAGCAAATGTTTTGGCCCTACTGTGTATTGTTCTTACTAGCCCTACTTGACAAGGGACCAACAAATCTACCCCAGATGCCTTAGGACGTAAGATATCACGTAACATCAAAGGAGAAACAGGAAGGGGGCTGAGTCCTCCTAGGAAGCCAGGCTTAGTAGTTTGTCTCTAGAGCAACCTCTAGAAGTATAAACAGTGCTTCCCAAAATCTTTTCTGCAGAAAAATAGTTCCCAGGATATTAACACACATTATATAGAAAAAATATGGTTCCCTGGCCACATGCGTTTGAGAAATGCTGGGGTAAGCAAAGGTAAAGAAGTTTCTTTACCTTCGGGACTTCTCAGCAATTTAAATCAAGTAGCTTTAACAAGGAATATTTTGGATGATAGATGTTTTCCAGAATACATTTTAGGAAATGCTCACTTTGCCTGTCTTCTTCATTTTATAGACAAGGAAAATGACACGTGCATAACACCACTTAGGGTTCCAGTGGAGAGGAAGAGCTAGGCCCTATTTACTTAACCCCAGCTTCGTGTGACAGACCCCTGGTGGAATGATAGAAAGGTTGCCTCTGTGAAACTGTACAAGCTGCAAGTACGGTTGTATGAAGTATCAAGTATGAAGGTCGCCATATCAAAATAATCACTCAGGACAACCAATATCACACGCGACATCTAAACAGATTCCATGCGCCATATTTTGTAGCCCCCTGATCAATATGCAGAATTACGATGAAGGATCACCTTAGTAAATGGCCATGCTTTCTTCCTACCACAGGCTGAGGTGAGCATCCTTCCTGGTGTTGTCACTGCCTGCTCCTGTTCAGAGCACTTACCCAGTAGATGAACCCTGTCCAACAGTCTGTATTATCACTAAGTACAAAGTTTAGATCAAACTAAAAGAGAATTTCATTACACAGGAGCAATGAGAGAGAATTGAGATAGTTCTCTCGTCTGGAGTTATAAAAGTCACACCTCCTCAAGGAGGAGATGGGCCAATATCAGGGATACTCTGGGACAATCAGAGGAAAAATTATAGGTGACCAATGACTGCCCCCTTACCTTCTTCTTGGATTTAAAGACGTTACACCTAAAGACGTTGCTGGCACCATCTCGAGCAATATAGCTGAAGATCTTCAAGTCTTGGGAATCATGAGAGACGTAGAAGATTCTAGAAAAAAAGCAATAGGAAAATGCATTGAAAATGGCATTAGGTTCAAATCTCCCAGCAGGATATCTCTGTTTAAGGATACTCTGAGACACAGCTCATTCAAGCCAAGTTGTCAGACAAAATCTTCCTATGAGACGCAAAAGCCACAATTCAGGAGGCTCCTTCAACAGACTCCACACACACTCCTGAGAGTGAATTCCAGATGAGAGTGGGCATGGGACCCATACAAATACCAGTCATCTCCTGAGGGGGCCCACCTGTCCCGGTAACCATCCCATCCTTATCAGCAATAAACCTGCTCTTCATCCAGAGAAATGTGCACAATTTTCTGATGCCAGTTGGAGGACCAGCAATATTATCATAGGTCCCTTGGTGATGGGGCTCCCACTTCCCATCCCTCTCTGCTGGGAATGTTTTCCATGTATTCATTCCATGATTCCACCAATACCACTGAGTGCATGCTGTGGGCCGGGCACTATCCCAGCAGCTGGGGACACAGCAAGGAACAGAACAAAGTCCCTGAGCTCGCTGAGCTTACGTGTAGGTGATGTCAAAAAAAGAACAGAAAATCAATGCTATGAGGAGAAATAAGGCAGAATAAAAAATGGAGTGCAATGGGGACTGCTATTTTAGAGTAGCCAGAAAGGTCTCACAGACAGGCAGAGATCTGCATGATGTGGAGGTCAGTCACAGAGATACCTGGGCAAAAACATTGCCAGAAGTGGGACAGCAAGTTCACAAGCCCTGGTTCCAGTGGAGTGAATGTTGTCAGTGACAGGGTCACAGAAGCAGCCAGAAGTGAAAATGTGGACGGCCTTGAAGGCCAGGGCTTATATGCCAAGTGAGATGAAGCATCAGAGGCTTCTGAGCAGAGGACTGTCTTCCTCACGCAGAAACCAAAGCATCATTCTGGCTGCCTGGGGTGGAGAGTGGTAGAACAAGGGCAGAGGCAGAAAGGCAGGCTGGGAAAGCGGGAAATTATAAGAAAGGCCCTAGTGGCTGAGCCTGAAATGGACAGGGGATCACCAGAAGCCCCAGGTCTGCCTGCTGTCAGCACGGGGTAAGGAAGGGTGGCTGTACTGGATACAGTGGTGGAACCAGTTTTGGACAATCCAAGGAGAGCATTGCTCTTGGCGACTACCTCTGAGGTCACATCATTTCCACAAAATATTTTCTCCACAATAACAATGTGAGAAAGTTTCATTCAAGGATTTAACATCCCTGGTTTATTTTACTATAAGTCAGTCCTGTGTAGCAGAAAGAAAATGGGATTTAGAGTCTAAATTTACCTATAATGCTGCTAACCTACTGCAAGATAAGCTGTATAACCAGTTACAGAGGTTCAGTTTTGTCATCTGTAAAATGGGACAATTAATAGTAACTCCCTGCAAGATTACTGAGAAGATGGAATATTTAGTAAAGCGACTTCTTTCTCTCTCCATACTGAGGCAGCCTCTAAATTGTCTAATTGAGATTCTCACCACAGAATTCCAAGCAGCCTGGGAGAGACATTTTAAAAAAGTGGCCACAGAGAGAACAATACAGGGAAGGAACCCAAGTTTACCTTGGGGACCACAATTTTTGCTAAACTCTGCTAGAAGTCATGTCAGTACATCTCACATCTACCAACTCTAAACGATGCTATAATAGAGGTTATTATGCTTGTTTAATGTGGCTTCCAAGAAAGTTAATCTAATATTATCAGGCCCACGGAGTCCCCAGCCCTTCTAATGATGCCAAATTGTCTTCTTAACATCGTAGGGACAAGCCAACTTTGTACCTTGGCATCTCCTGCCTGAGCTCCTGGCCCATCTGGCCAGCCCTTCTGGACATCCCCTCCTGAACAGCTTCGAAGCTTCTCAAATTCATCACATACTCAACTGATCTCATCATCTTCCCTGTAATTTTCCAAGCAAATGTGGCTGCCTTTCTCCCAAGCCTCTTGATGAGATGATATCCTATCTACTTAAGCCAGAAATCGGGGTGACTTTCCTTGATGCCTTCCTCCAATGCTCCCCAATACACATCATTCATGGCCAAGTTCTCTGCAGCCTCCCTCCCTAAAAAGTCTCTGGTATATATTTTTCTCTTTAACTCCATGGTACCACCTTAGTTCTCATTTTTCACCTAGATTTTTACATCCTCCAAATAAGTGTCTCTCTGCTTTCTAGCTCCATTTACTGCCAGTCCACTTTTTTTTTTTTAAACAGTCTTACTTTGTTGCCCAGGCGAGAGTGCCATGATGTCGTAGCTCACAGCAACCTCAAACTCTTGGGCTCAAGCAATCCCCTTGCCTTAGCCTTCCAAGTAGCTAGGACTACTTGCCACAACACCTGGACAGTTTTTCTATTTTTAGTAAACATGGGGTCTCACTCTTGCTCAGGCTGGTCTTGAACCTCTGAGCTCAAGCAATCCTCCCACCTTGGCCTCCCAGAGTGCTAGGATTACAGGCATGAACCATCAAGCCCAGCTCTCAACCAGTAAAGTTATATTTTCATAAATAAATTATATCCCGTCTTCTCCTTTTAAGGCTTCCTAATGCCTTAAAGGTAAATGCAAAACTTCCTAGCATGGAATATCTACCTTTCTGCTGTCATCTCTCCACAGAGTCCTGACCTATATAGGCCTGCAGAACTAGCTGCATTTATCTTTCTGCCTTGGCATCGTCTGAGACTTGCTTCAGAGTGGATTCTCTTCCCTTCAGCAGTCTGAACTGCTAACCCCTCTTGGGCATGTATCTCACAGTATGATGTGTTCCTTGAAGGAACAAGGAACATACCTTGGCACCCTCTGATGAGTATATGGGAGGTTCCTGATACCTGCTTAGGAATGAGGGGGGCACTCTGCCCTCATTAATAACACCTCTAGTGCAGTCTCCCTGGCTATTCGTTTTCCCCACAGGAAGCCAAGTCCAGTTAGTTCAGATGTATGACACAGAAAACATCTTTGATTTTTGTTTTTAACTTACTCTTATGTAATACCCTAAGGACTGGGAACTGGATTTAAAACAGATTTGAATGAATTGCAGATTTGAATGCAAACTGGCATGCCTACAAGACACAGAGCTATGGAAGGCACAACGGGACCTAGCAGGCTAAGGTTAACTTAACCTCAACAAACCAAAACTGATGAGAGCCCACATGTGGACATCATAGCTGCTTGCTTGGGACTGGGGCTTTCTGGAGACTGCTCTTCCATGTCTGAGCCCACAGGACAGAGGGAAATGAAGCACATCGGGAAAAGCTAAGCTACCAAGGAAGCTGCAGATAACAGAGACAAAACCAAGCATTCCTCTGAACCACCAGAGAAAACCTCTGGAAAAGTAAGCAGCACTGTGTGAAAAATTCAAAAGACTGAAAACAGAGCCAACCTGCTGCTGGAGACCGGCTGCATACAGTTGGGGAAATCTAGCCGACGGACAGCTGCCCTTGGAAATGACTCCCTAAGCGTCCCAGCCCAGGCAATTCTCGTGGGTCCTTAGTGGTGCTTCACTAAGAAACCAGCACCAGGAGGTATAGGAAGGAACGCACCCCTGACCCCGGCACCCCCAGGATGCCGGTGTGCGTTTTTCTCTCTCCCCAGCCCAACCCTAGAGCATGAACACAGCGTCACACTCCTCTCCCCAGTGCGCAGTTATTTCCCCATGCCTCTTATTAACACTTTAAATACAATCTTTAGATACCATTATCTGTCATCTCAGTCATTTTTCCCTCTATTACCACTTCAGTCTGATTATTGTTTCCCTCCCATAGTATGCACACGGCTCTTTATCACTCCAGCTAGTTTTTCTTTCATTAGAAGTTATTTCAACTTCCATCTTCATTCCTCACCGCGGCCGTGCTTGGCTGGGTAATTACCATCCTGAAGATTGCTATTTGGCAAAAAGGAATGATACTAAACTCATGAAACAGTGCACACCGTCCCTGGTGGAACTGGATTCCTTATGTCACAGATTTGCTTCCATGGACATCTGAGGTGTTGGGACACACTGTCCAGGACTTGCATGTCACCACGACTGGGCAGTAACTGGCAGATCCACATGGTCTGGAAGAAGAATCCACTCTGAACCAAGACCTCTAGGGACAGTCAAATTCACCTCTTCATGCAGGCATAGAAATGCAAACCTAGGAGCTGATTTCTAAGGTTTCTTCAAGGAAAACAATCATACAAATGTCTAAATGGTTGTTACAAAGATCTACTGGGTACCTAGAATAAGGAATAAACAATCAAAAGTCTAGTTGAGGCACCCTCATGGCCTATCTTAACAGTTAATTTATGTTTTAATTTCACAGCTGTTAAGAAGTTCTTTCTCATGTACCACTGAAATCTCCCCAGCTTTACTTAAATCAACCACAAACCATCACACAGCACTTTCTAAATGCCAAGCACAGGGATAATTAATTTCCCCTTGTTCAGTACTTGACAGGCAAGCAAAAACCAGGCCAGTGTCCCTCACAAAACCACCATACAAAAATCCTTTCATATACGTCAAAGGCTTTAATTTCTTTCCAACAATCATAATTTCTTCAAAATAGCTGTCACCTGCTGATGGCTGTCAATAACCAAGTCTGTTTACACAGGCTGCCAATTCTTTTTCCTGTGTGTCTGTGTTATCTGAGTTCACGCATGCAGCTTGCTCACATTTGGGGGGTTGAAACCATCCACCCCACTTTGTAGGATCCTCAGGCTTCCTGAAGCCTCTTGCTCAGAAATCCAACTTCCCTCCCAGCACCAGAAAGAAGAGGAAAAAACCAACACACTGTAAATCGTAGGGTCTGGTATATGCAAGGGGAATCTCACCTAGAAAACTGCAGATTCCTCTTGTCCTTTCTTTATGAACAATTCATCCTCTTGCTTTCAAGGCAATGAATCAACTTTCCTTGAGTGTCATGGAGACAGGCATTAGGCATAAATCTTCCCAGTGCAAAGTCAATCATAAAGGTTCACACCCTTCCTTGTCTAATGCCCTGGTAAACACAGAGACTCCTGTGATTTGGGGGAATGACAGAAGGCCCGAGAGAATAGAGCCACAAGGCCTCAGGGTGCAGCTTCTCTACTTTCTAAGCCCCCGAATCTCAGTTTTTTCAGCTGCAAAATGGGATAAGAGGTGGCTCAGGATTGTTATGCAAATCAAATGAAATAATTTATACAGAGTTTATGGCACATAGTAGGTACTCAAAAAAGTCTTTACTAAAGTGATCCAATAAGAATATGGTATCATCTGCCAACCTTTGCTTAAGCACTTTACATGTAAAAACTCATTTTATCTTTACAACCACCATGAGGTGGTAGGTACTATTACTATCTCCATTCTACAGATGAGGAAACAGAAGTGAGTCAACTTTCCAACCTCTAGTGACACCCTAGGGGTCACGTGGCTAGCAGGTATCTGTATTAGTTTCTCTGAATTCAGATTATCATAATCTTAATCACTTAAGACAACAAAAATTTAATCTCTCAAAGTTCAGGAGGCCAGAGTTAGATTTTAGTGGGACATGAGAAAGAACTTTTTTTTTTTTTTTGAGACAGAGTCTCACTATGTCGCCCTCGGTAGAGTGCCGTGGCCTCACACAGCTCACAGCAACCTCAAACTCTTGGTCTTAAGCAATTCTCTTGCCTCAGCCTCCCAAGTAGCTGGGACTACAGGCACCCACCACAATGTCTGGCTATGTTTTTGTTAGTGTTGTCATTGTTGTTTAGCGGGCCCGACCTGGGTTCGAACCCACCAGCCCCAGTGTATGTGGCCGGCACCGTAACCACTGAGCTATGGGTGCTGAGTAAGAAAGAACTTCTTTTTTGTTTTTGTTGTATGAGACAGAGTCCTGAGCAGAATGCAATGGATCACAGTTCACTGCAACCTCAGACTTGGGCTGTGGGCATCCTGCTGCCTCAGCCTCTAGAAGCTGCTGGGATTATAGGGACTCCCTGTGGCACCTGGCTGGGTTTTCCATTTTTTAGGAGTCAGGGTCTCACTCTCTCTCAGGCAAGTCACAAACTCCTGAGCTCAAGCAATTCTCCCTCCTCAGCCTCCCACAGTGCTGCAATTACAGGCGTTGAGCCACCATGCCCAGTAAGAAAGAACTTCTTAACAGTAAAACATAAATTAACTGCTGAGACAGGCCAAGAGGGTGCCCTTAGCTAGACTGTCTCAAGGCTGGTTCCTTCCAGAGGCCTTAAAGGAGAATCCATTCCACGCCTCTCTCCTATCTTCCGGTGGCTGCTGGCAATCCTTAGCATTCTTTGGCTTGTAGCTGCATCACTCCCATCTGCTGCCTCTGTCTTCATGTGGCATTCTTCCCTGTCTCTCCCACATCTCTGTGTCCAGATTTCCCCTATCGTATAAAGACACCAGTCATTGAATTCAGGGTCCGCCCTAATATAATATGACCTCATGTTAATTCCATCTGCAAAGTACCTATTTCCAAATAAGGCCACAATTCACGTGTATGGAATTTAGGACTTAAACATACCTTTTAGAGGAACACAATTTAACTCATTATAGTGTCTGAGCCAGAATTTGAACTCCCAGAATCTTAACCAAATTCTTAAAACTTCTACATCATCTGCTTAGCTGATTAATAACTGTCAACAAATCATTTGAACACTGACTTGCCATTACCTGCATTATCCCTGTTCTCTCTATACCCAGGCTAGAAATGGGTCCTGTGATGCATTAATGCCACCCAGGAAACCTAGCTTCTCTTATTCCAGCTCTTTCTCCAAGGCCTTGATGCCTCCATAGATGTCTATATGGTCAAAAAATTCATTCTGTCATTGGTAAGATTTTCGGGGCACACTTGGGTTCCAGGACATGCTGGGTTTCTTTGTTATCCCTGACTGTCCACCTTTCATCCAAGTTTCTTCAAATCTACCAACCCACAAATAAGCAAATATTGGTCCTTCCAAGGCAGCTAAGGTCCCACTTCAGGTTCTAGTGATTCAGACCATAACTGGCTCTGCACCAGACTCTAACTGCACACCCCTCATGTCACCTGCTCAGCCGGTAAGGGTCCCCTGTGCCATGATGGGAAAGGCGTGCTGGCGGGGCCCAGCTGGCAGACGCAGATACCTTCTTTCCCCTGTTCCTCTGACCTGCCTGCCTGATGCTACAAACGAGGAGGAGGTGGTCTGGGCCCGAACCATGCTTTCTCCCAGAACCTGAGCACAAGACAACAGGTCAGTACCTGGGGCTGGTGTTTCCAAGTATCAACAACTCTAATTTTTCCCTGTCCCCTTCTAGGACAATGTCCAAGACATTCTAATTGAGCCTGAAATGACTCCTCACTCATGATCCAGTGTCTTTTTCTTTAACTCTAAGGAATGTGTACTTTTACTTCCAAGCCATTAACAGACCTTAAAGTGGAAAAAAAGAACTGACGCATATTTGATCTTACTTTGATTTCCAATCATCTTTAAAGAGTCTTGTATCTTTACTTTGGACATTTGGAGAAGGGGTGGTTGGAAGTCTTGAGGTGGCACGTCAGAGGGCAGACAAATGTGAGGCAAAGGTTGTGAAGAAAGATGGTCCCTGCTTGAGGCTTCTTAGTATTTTTGTTTGCTGCATGTCAGAGCTCCCTTTTCTCATCAGCTCCGTCTCCCCAACACCCAGAAGCAGGTGTTGGGGTGGTTCAACCTGACCTTTAAGAAATGCACATCTTACTCTGTGTCGCTACAGCAGAGTCCCCCAGGATCCGGAGTGGCATGTGCTTCAGAGCCTGCCTGAGGAGCTCAGATGTGCTGATAAAGTGAGGCAAGTGCAGAGGAGAACGGGGTGCGAAGGAATATGGAGGTGGCAGCAGCCACCTGCCGTGGGAATCGGGAGAAGCACATAGGGAGCTGCCACCTCAGCTGCATCTTGGAGAATCTGTGGGAGGCGGCAGGATTACAGGCTCGGAAGCAGATTGATGGGGCCTGGCAGGAAGCAGATAACTTGAGCACTCCAAGGAGTTTAATTCGGGACTATTCCCAAAGGCGAGGACAGTGTAGGGAAACCACAGAGGACAGGGAGGCTCCCCAAGACCAGAGGGGCAGGGCAGTAAGCAGTTTCCAGAACCGAGAGAGGAAGAACTGTGTGCCATGGGGCAGGTCTACACAGGCTGGCCTCCCTGGGCACAGAGCACAGTGCAGAGGGCTGCAACTGGATCTGGGGCACAACAGGATGCCACTATCATGGAGCCACAGAGCCAGAAGATGAGGAGATTCCTTGTTACAGAATGTGCATGTGCAAAGGCCTAGAGTCACGAGATGGTACATTGTGACTGGGTATAGGGAGCACAGGGTACACAGAGGGGCTGCTAGGAGATGGGGACAGAGGGGCTCAGGGCCGACTGTTAGGGGCCCAGCTGCAGGGCCAAGAGTTCTCTACATGGGCTCAGGGCAAACGCAGGGAGTTCTGGGGGACTCCGATTTACCGACACAGAGTAAGACCAGCCAGTGGTCATGGTGGCATGGGGGACAGAGTGGAGGAGGACAGGAGTGCAGGGAAGGGCAGCAGAGAGGCTACTGCAATGTGGACTGTTCAGGGAAGAGACAGCTCCACTCCCCTAGGGGAGCCTTTCAACACACAGTTTTAGTTGTCTCATCTACAAACACGGGCGCTGCTGTAAGAATCAGGGTTTGGTAAGTCAGTGGGGGCACCTGGGCACGGGCAGGGTGAACGACGCACAGCAGAGTGGTGCAGGGCACAGTCCGAGCCCCAGTCCCATCAGCCCTCAGTGCAGGCGAGAAGTGCTGAAGGCCTGAGCAAGGCATGGTGGGTGTCACCGGCAGGACATGGACTCCAGAGCCCTCTCTCTGAGGATGAGGAGGAGGCAGGACAGGATTCAGAGCTGAGTAATGGGTGGGACTTGGTGGGCAGACAGAGCATTAATTGGGACAAGGGCCCAGAGGGAAGAGAAGGCCGAGGGGACAGGCACGGAAGAAGAAGACTGTGGTTCTGGACCCATCAACTTTGAAGAGTCAAAAGCAGATGGATTTGCCTCTAAGACAATTGCAGACGAGGTGTCAGAAGGGAGAAGCGCAGACTTGAGAGTCATGGAGGGGGTGCCGAGCCCTTGGGAAATGTGAGACCCCCTGAGGAGCAAGAACGGGGAGGAGGGGCTCATGGAGAGAGTCCCTGAATGGTGTGTACAGAGCGCAGGGCAGGGACATCAGCAAAATAATAGGAACTAGAAAAAGACAAGGAGATGGGAGGAGCAAGAGGAAGCCATCATGGAAGTTGAGAGAGGGAGGAGTCCCAGAGAGATGGAAAGACCCACAGCAGTGAGTGCTTCAGAGTCTAAACGGGATGCGGACAGACAGGAAGCCAGGGACTCAGCAACTGAGACATCACCGAGGCCTTAGGAAGGACAGTCTCACAGGGGAGTTCGCAAAGCTCAGTTATACGCAGCTCAAAAGGGAGGGGGAGTTTTCAAAGTACAAACAACAAATGCAGCTACTCCAAAGAGTCTGGCAGTGAAAACACAAGATGGGACCTGAGGGGCATCTTCATAGGATGGCAAAACTAGAGCCTATTTTTAGGCCAGAAAATAACAAACAGACCAGGAAAATAAGGAACAAATAGCCTCGAGATCTGGGGAAATGAGGGCTCAAGGTTCAGAGACAGCAGAAGGCAGGGCCCAAGCAGAGGAGCTCACTCCAGATGCATGAGAGCACCGATTACACTAAGGTGGGAGCCAGTCCTACCCTGGATTGTCCCCCTCTCCCCTTCTTAAATAGCATTTTATTGGCCTTTCTGAAGTAACTGAGCCTTTCCCTGGTAGACAGCTGTTTTGATGTAAACATGAATGAGGCTGGTTAAGGCAAGAGGTTGGTATAATTTTTAGTGTAGGGTCCTGATAAAAAGCAAAGGCTACTTTTTTGCCCAGACCTGCATCTTACCTGTCCCTTACTTACTTCTCCTTTCCTAAGAGTGGGGACAATTATCAGTAATGCAACATGGATCAAAAAGGAAGCATGAGAAATCAGAAATATTTTCTTAGGAAGGAAATGCATATGAATTCACCCTGGCTGTCATGAGGGATGGAGCTCACGTAAATACACAGAGCTGGAAGGATGTGGAAGCCTGGCCAGGGGCTCTCTTGGGACCTGGTTCATGAGCTCTTGCCGTTTCTCTTTTATACTTAGCTTGTCAAATTTCTTTTCATCAGCTGAGGTGTCTGACAGGCTTAATTGTTTCCTTAGGGATTTGTCCCTCCCACCAGTGAACAAAGGCAGTTGGGAGGAATCTGGATTTAGCTTTTTTGCTGAGGAGATTCTTCTTATACACATATATACACACCCAAAATAGATGTATGTATATGCATATGTGTATATTTGTGTGTGTATGGCAACATGTACACACATACATGTTTCTAACAGTGTTGAAGTACGGGGATAGACCATGGCCCGGAGCTTGGCCAGCTGCTCTGACTCTGGAAGGAAATGTACCTGCGGTACCTCCCCTCTCTAACAGTCAGGACCATCTCAACAATTAATCACGTGCTAAAGGGAGACCTTGAGCTCACGTGAAGATCACATCCACAGGGGCTGCCATTCTGAGGTGGTTCTTATTCAACCCCTCTCAAAAAATAATCCTTCTATTGGGTCATTAGTAAAAATAAGATGAATACATTCATCATTTACAATGGTTTCGTTTCTCCCATCCACTTTCTGATAATTATGAATTATCAGTAAAAACTGCAACAAATGGGATAAGAGAGGAAGTCAAAGGTCAAGACAAACCACATACATGAAGTTAATCAGTCCTTAAAGCAAAGAGCTAACTGTACAGCAGCAACAGGACCAGGCTGCATCCCTGGCTGCCTTCATGGAGCAGGTGTGCATTTTCAAAGGCAGCTTTGCTTAGTGGTTAATCGAGAGGTAACTTCTTGTTTCTCAAGGTTATCAACGGGAAGGCCACCTTTTTAGTAATGATGTGTGTGCTACCCATTCGCTCCTGTTAGGACACACATTCTGATATTCTAAAGTTAACCTTTTCTTGTCACTCTCCCCAGAAATCATGCTCAACTCATGTTTGCAGATGGGTTGGTTCACGCATCCAATTCAGTCCTGGATAAAAGGATACAGAATGAATGTGCCCACTTCTTGGGAATTTTGCAAAGTTTTAAGAAATCAATTAATGTAACAAATATATATTGAGCACTAGTATTTGCAAGATAGTGGCCAACGAGCCCCAAAGATAGTAAGACACAGTTCTTTTTTTTTTTTTTTTGGTTGCAGTTTGGCCGGGGCTGGGTTTGAACCCGCCACCCTCGGCATATGGGGCCGGCGCCTTACTGACTGAGCCACAGGCGCCGCCCAAGACACAGTTCTTAATAAAAAGATACAAGACAGATAAATAACTATGACAAACTTCAGGGATATTATAGCCTCAGCAGTCCAAAGGAGAAACAGAAATTAGATCTCCTCTGTGAGGGTGGGAATAAAATCAGGAAAGAATTCTGGTATTTAAAATAAACCTTGAAAGATAAATAAGAATTTGACAGACAGACATGTTAAGTCAAATACAGAGGATTTCTCCATTAATCATGGCTGGATGTGACTTCTGCCAGCAACTGTAATTCCTCAGGAGCCAGGTCCCATATATCCTAATAAAGGGTGTGGAGACTTGCAGATAACCTAGGTTTTCCCATCCCACCCCACCTCCCAGTCATCTCTAACTCTATGGTTTGAGGTCAGCCACCAGGAAGCACAGAAACCTAGGCTCACATGTGGTTACGCTCCCAGGGGTGTGGCTTCACCACCTTGCCTCCCATCTGTGTCCAGATAAAATGAGGAACCCACGGAGAGCTTACGCAGCCAGGCTAGAGGACAGGGGCACTGTGACACAGTGTTTAGACCGTTGAGGACAAAATGCCCAAGTAGCCACTGTGGGATGAGCTGTGGGATGAGCTATGACACTGTTCTACCACCACCCCGGAGGGTATCTGCTATTAATAAAGGATGATCAGGCAGAGGCTACAGCTCCAAGTCAGGTACAGTCTTTCTTTATTTGCCTTTGGGGGTAATGTTGGTCACACAGTGGCCCTTTCCTGGGCCATTACAAGGTCCCTACATGTCAGTGTGAAATACAGACCCTATGCCCACATCCCCATAATCTGTGTCATTTCAAGAACACGGAGGTACCATAAGGGCTCCTCCTCCACAAATCCTCTCCTCTTTAATAATCTGAAACTCACCAACGAGAGACTGGTTTTGAATAATGATTCCCCTAACAAGACACAAACGACTCCTGGGCTAGTAAGTAAAATCTATTAATCATTCAAACATTAAATTATAAAGAAAGTTAGATTGGCTTGCCTTTTCTCCTCCTGTGTATACTTGAGAAGTAGAACAGCCAATGATAAACCTTCCCGGGTTTAGATGCAAATAGTCAAAGATGGTATACAGTGCTCATAAAAAAAATATATATATATCTTATCTCTGAACCTTACAGGACTACAGGGCCTGTGAATTCTCCTAAAATTCAAATTTTTGCAAGAATTTTTTTTTTTTTTTTTTTTTTAGGGGGAAGAAAATCCAGTTTTCATCAGATTCTCAAAGGTATTTGTATTCCAGAATAGGTCAATAGCATCTGATGGACACGCAGGGCGGCGCCTATTTGGTAGCAGAGTGAAGTCAAGGGAAGAAGTGTCCGTTTTACTTCACATGCATTTTCCCATCTAAGACCCTTCAATGCTTTGCACAAATTCTAAATCACTTCCCTTTATGCATTCAAGAAGGATACAATGGAGCACAGAGGAATGAAATTTGAAGCCAGCCAGTCATTTTGTAGCACAACCGGGACCAGCCTGATTTTCTTGTTCCCTGGTTACTTGTTCCACGGGGTATTTCTCTCCCCGGTAGACAGTATTTAATTATGTGAAATTTTCTAAAGTTGGCCTAATTTGATTTCTCATCATTATTAATATAAAAGATGCCCTCTCGGGCCAGTCCCAGAGAGACGGATCCAGAAGTTTCATTTTGATTGCTCTGACACTTGTTTTCGGTTTTCTGCCACGCACATGTCTACTCACTTTCCAGCGAGCTTTGTGCCTCACTTGGGCTGTGCTTCAAGCCACTAAGAAGGGCAGAAAAGGCCACCAAGGGAATAAGTGGGCTTATAGGAGCTTTTCTGAAATGAACGTCTTAATGCAGAAAGCAAGCAGATCAAGGCCGTCCTGGCTTCATCAGGAAGTGTTTGTTTAGTTGAGCACCTACTATGTCCTAAGGATCCTCCCAGGACTAGGGGTACAATATTGGCTAAAAAAGCAGGTATGGTCCTTGTCTCCACGGTGGTCATGCTTATAGTTACTATGACACAAATTTCCATTCTTTCACCATGACCGAATTAAAGATTGCCATGACTAAACTTCAAATCAAGTGGGACAGATGCCACCAAAGACAGAAAGAATAGAAAGATTACAAGAGCTTCAAGCTGAGGTTTCTGGGGCCTCTACTCCCTCCCTCATTTACTGGTCTAAATGGTCCGTACTTAACACAGCTCACAGACCACTTTCCGTGCATTTCTGTTGCTGTCACCCATTCTGGCCAGACCCAGATTCTCTCCCAATTACGGTCAGAGTACCAGGCATTCTCTCCTTGATGACACAGCCCACTTGGAGTTCACTGCAGTCCAAGCCAGACTATTTTCTTTTCTTTTATTTTTCTTTTTTAGAGACAGAGTCTCACTCAGTAGAACTGTGGCGTCACAGCTCACAGCAACCTCCAGCTCTTGGGCTTAGGTGATTCTCTTGCCTCAGCCTCCTGAGTAGCTGGGACTACAGGCACCCGCCACAATGCGCAGATATTTTTTTGTTGCAGTTTGGCTGGGGCCGGGTGTGAACCCACCACCCGTTGGTATATCGGGCAGCACTCTACTCACTGAGCCACAGGTGCCTCTCTAAGCCAGACTATTTTCTAAAATATCACTTTCACTTTGGAATTCTCACAGTCATCATGAAAAGACTCTAAGTACAGATATGGAAGGAAATTCTTGATATAATACTGAAAGAAAATAGGCTAATTATAGAAGTAAACACAGAATAATGTTAGACTTTGAATGAAGTATCTGAGTGCCTACACACTTGCATACAGAGTGGCATGAGAAGGAATCGGTGTTGACAGAAGAGCACTGATACTTTCCTTTATAAAAACTCTTCATCAGTTTACTTTCAGTAATAAGCATGTGTTACTCGGTCATTTAAAAACTTAAGCCTCAATCACATTCCCCTGAACATTTATCTGAAGACTGTGACAGAAAGTAGAAGTCACAGGGAGAACCTTGAGGACAAGCAATGCTCTACTTTCTTTGCATTTCCAGCACTTTCTGCAGAGCGGCATACAGTGACTTTGGGAAAAAAGGTATCAAGAAAAGGAAGAAGGAGAGGAGAAAAGAACGGTTTGGGACGTGTGTGCTAGTGTGGGCATGTGACTTAGAGCTAGGAGGCCCCAAATGATTTGTGCATCATCGATCCCTTGTTGGGGACTCACTTCCATTCTAGGAGTTTACTGAGACTCACTGAGCACCAGAGATGTTGTCTATCCTAGAAAGAGGAATAAAGACTATAAAGTAGAACTTGCCCTTAAAAAAAGGTAAAGAATATGTGTAACTGTGTCAGGTTCAAAGTAAACAAAAGAGAAGGAAAGAACAGAAATAAGAGAAACAAGAGAAGCGGCAGGTGGTGCTGCAGAGTGACGCAGAGGCACAGGGTGTGCTGGTGTGTTTGGAGATGTGGGGAACATGCACAGCAGACACAGAGGGGAATGTTTCTCCAAACACGTGGAAACCACTATCAACTGTGGGATGGTGGCCCTGACTGAGACAGTGCAGGGTCTTGGGAAGGAAAGGAGGGTTACCAGAGACAGGCTTGAATGGGGTTAGCAGTGCTGAAGCGAGGTTATTTCAGGATAGGACAGCCCTGACGTGTTCCTATGGAGAATCCATGAGGATGGAGAAGGAACACAGTTCAAAGTTCAAGGAGCTGAAGAAGCAAGCAAAGACAGGTCAGAACAGAGGGAGGGGACAGAAAGAGCTGGCAATGACACAAAGATGTTCTGAGGGAGGGGAGAACAGCTGAGCAATCTCACAGAGAAGGGAGCTCGCCTTGCAGGAAGTGCAGGTGCACAGACATGACGGACAGGCAGAAAAGGGTGGCAAGGGCATTAGGAGGGGCATTCCTACCAGGGTGACAAGGGATCACAGCGCAGCCTGGGAATTCGCGGAAGCCAGACAGCATAAATGATATTTCCTTCCCCTTCTTAGTTCATAAGGCCCTCCAAGCGTAAAATTGGGTAATTCCTACTCATGCATATGTATGAAAAGGCACTGTCAATGAAAGGTTTTGAAGCCAGAGGAAATAAAAACATCAACTCTGGGTGAAACATGACTCCTGACTAGAGTGAGGGACGCTCACATCTGCCAGATAGGGCAGCCCAGGAGTGACATAAGAAGTCAGGGAGAGAGCTGCAGGCTGGGCCGCCTCAGGACCTCTGGTTACCAGCCTTCCCAGTTCAGCAGAGGCCCCTCGAAACCCTCTCACAATGGAGACTGAAGGAGGAGAAGACTTTCATCCTTGCAGAAACAGTACGGGAAGGTACAGATGTTACCCTAGCACTTATGAATCACACAGAGGGCATGTGAGACATATGTGTGGCTCTGGCTCCCGGTCTGCACCTTCCTCCAGATACATTGTTTTGAGCCCCTTCCAGAGTCTAACAGGAATGGAGAGTGCACACCAGAGTTGGAGCTGGGAGCTGAGGCATGTGGAGGTTGGAGGAAAGGAAGGTGCAGGGTCAAGTCTGTCTGGGAGGTCTCTATCTGATTTTCCAGGGATAGCATGGATTTTGGAGAGTTATTTTTAAGAGTCTTTAAATACTGAGAGTACTCTTCGGCTCCACAAAGCAAGAGTGATTAATCGTTATAGCATCTACATTCTCTCATAACTGCGTGACTCTACCTGAATATCCCAGGTCAGGATGGCGTAAAATTAACCTTTTGACAAATAATGATGCTGAAAAACAATACATACTTTAAAAACTTTTGATCTTTATCCCTACAGGAACCTCTCCTCCTCAGTGGTAGCTTGGGGGGCATAGGAGTTAGGGGCATGAAATGGGAGGGACGGGAGGGAAGAATTATCACAAGGCACAAGGAAACTTTTCAGGGTGACAGATGTGTTCAACATCTTGACTGAGGTGACAGACTCACAAATGTATACATGTGTCACAACTTACCAATTATTCACTTTAGGAGTGTATTTTTTGTATTCCAATTATACTCAATAAAGCTGTTAAAAAATAAAATCAGCATCTTGTTTGGGATATGTAATGACTTTGGAGAAAGTCCTTTCTTTGAACCAGCAAAAGGGCAAGATTCAAACTTAGGACAGCATCCACAAAGAGGCCACATTTTTACAGATGCCAAAGAATAGAAACATTTGAAGAAAGGAAAAACTGTATTGAAATTGTAATACTTGGGCTGGGTGCTGTGGCTCATGCCTATAATGCTAGCACTCTGGGGGGTCGAAGCAAGTGTATTGCCTGAGCTCAGGAGTTCAAGACCAGCCTGAGCAAGAGCAAGACCCCGTCTTTAAAAAAAATACCCAGGTGTTGTGGCAGGATCTGTAGTCCCAGCTACTCAGGCAGCTAAACCAAGAGAATCACTTGAGCCCAAGAGTTTGAGGTTGCTGTGAGCTATGACACCATCATACTCAACCCCAGGGCAACTGAGTAAAATTCTGTCTAAAAAAAAAAAAAAAAAAGAATTGTAATATTCAAGTCACATTTGACTTTTACATTTATAAGAGATACAAGATACAATATACAAGATAACAAATGTTATCAATATATATTGTGTATTACAATTTTAATACAATTTTTTCCTTTCTTAAACTGTGTATACATTTTTCGGCCACCCTCTGTGTATAGTATCAGCATTAAAAAAAAGAAGAAAAGGAAAAAAAAAAACTAGGAAACTCTTCCTAACATGCAAATGACAGAGATCTGACCATTGACATTCTCCGAGCTAGGTTTTGATGCAATCTGTTTCCTAAAGCCTTTTCTCATACTCAAGTCAAAGGTAATTTATTATTCCCTCCGGTTGAAACACCATCACACTTATGTTAATTTCCATATATTTAATGTTAACTCAATGCATTTATCCATCCACCTATTGCACGTGTATTAAGTGCCTCATGTGAGCCAGACACAAGTTTGGTGCCAAATATATGCAGAAGTGAGGAGGGCATAGTTTTTCCCCTCAAGAGCCTCACAGTTTAGGGGTTTAAGACTGACATATTAACCAAAACAAAAAGGAACAGTAGCACTAGAGCAACCATTTCAAGAAACATTAAAAGGAACCACAGGAACACAGGGCAAGATTCTTATTTTTCCTCTTAAGAGGAAGAATCTTATTTTGTCAGACACACAGTGTTCTGTTCCATCCTCCATTTCTCTGCTAGACTAAAACTCCCAACAACAGGAGACTGTGACTCACCCACTTCACTCGTCTACTAAATTACCTGGCATGAGTATTTCACACCTGTGTATTTGGTTGAATGAATGGAGATTCCATTTCACAGGCATCTGCTCTTTGACTAGCAGGCAGGGCTACCACGCTGCCAACTGCACAGCCGAGTTCCAACCCTTATCAACTTCATCAAGAAAAGCATGGAAACAAAATCAAAACCTGAGTCCCCGAGTTCCTAAAGGACTCTAAGTCTCCTAGTGAAGAAAAACGCAAAACAAGAAGGGCTGAGGTGGGGGTTTGGTCTGCCGAGACACAGGACACAAGAATGGCTGCCATGATTCAGGTCCTGCTACGGTTCCCGGGACCATGGTTACCAGGACGGCCCTGGCTTTCTACATGTTACTGCTATTGGTATTCTTCTTGCCGAGGGAATACATAGGGATGGCAGCCACGTACTTTCTAGGGGAATCGTAAAGAAGGCAATTTCTGGGTGTATGTCAGTTCAACCTGCACAAACTGGGTGGCTTACAAACAACAGAAATTCATTTCTCTCAGTTCTGGAGGCTGGAAAGTCTAAGATTAAGGCACCAGCAGATTCAGTGCCTGGTGAGGGCCCACTTTCTGATTCATAGATGGCACTTTCTAGCTGTGTCTTTACATAGTGGAAAGATATCACCATGGGGCTAGCTCGCTCTTTGTAAGGCCACTAATCCCATCCCTGAGGGCTCCACCTAATCATCTTCAAAAGCCCCAACTCACAATACCATCACCTGAGGGTTAGGATTTCAACATATGAATTTGGGAGAAAAATAAAAACATTCAGATCATCGCACTGGAGATGGCATTTG
Organism: Nycticebus coucang; assembly: GCF_027406575.1. Lineage (NCBI taxonomy): Eukaryota > Metazoa > Chordata > Mammalia > Primates > Lorisidae > Nycticebus > Nycticebus coucang. The sequence continues at coordinate 98,671,924 of NC_069789.1, forward strand.
TGAGTTTCTGCTCTTTCTTATGTTGTCACCAAGCCTTCTCTATGCTTAATTTCTGAAGGGGCAGAGAGGTGGTAGAGACAACTGTGGGAAACTGTGAGCAGAGGGTGATGGAAAAAAATACATTTCGATCAACACATATGCAATTATGGAATTTTAGTTAGGACAAAGCTAGCACAAACTGAAAATGTCTCCAATTACAATTCATGAGATTTGAATTGAGCAACAAGCAGAAATACTCCATCGCTCGTTAGCGCAACCCAGCATGGCCAGAATAATTTCCTTCTCTGTCTTAAAGATAAGGCAGGGTTGCTTGTCTTACTTATATCTAGCAGAAACATGTCTCAGAAGGGAACACAGTAGAAGTTTATTTAAATGCATCAGGACCCACCAGAGGACAGATGGCTCCAGGAGAGGGCAGAGGTCCTGAGGCTCGGGCAGTGCCCCAGCACCGGGCCAGGCTCTTACCTGTAGATGGGGTCCTGCATCACCAGCATCTTGCTTTCATCCCACGTCCACTCCTTTTTCTGCAATAAAAGAAGCTGTAAATGAATAAGTTAGGCTTGTCTTCAGCTACAGAACCAGGGCACACACTGAGCTAGTAACGCTTAAGCAAACATACACGTTCTGCTCCCAGCCTGCCTTTTCCCTCTAAGCAGCCTAGAGTTGACCTCTCCACAAGGACAAGTGGGAAATGTCAAGTGTCTGGTCTGATCAGTTCCTTCAGGCCCTTCAGGAGAGCATCTTTCCAGGGCTCAGAGTTCAGGCAGGAGCCAAGGAGGCCCCAGTCAGACTCCAGATAAAAATTTATTGGAGAAATCATAAGAAAAAATAAAGGCATCAAACCAGAGGAGTGGGAGAGGCAGGAGGAACGAAAGGGATGGGGGCAAAGAGAAGGCTTCGGGAGACGTGAATGATGCTACCAAAGGCAAATGAAATGCAGGTCCCACTTCCCCTCCCATAAAGGGCCAGACAAACCAGCTAAGTTAACTAGAACATTCCCAGAGTTACCCAGCTTTTGTCCCAGCTGCACTCTAACTTCCTGTGAACATAAAGGAGCCCCTCTAAAGTGGGGGTGAGAATGACAATGGGGACGAGGGGTGGAAGAAGAGTGGATTCCAGCACAGTGCTGGGGCAGGGGAGCGGCACCTCAATGTAGAGGGGAGGCCCGGGGTCAGCGGCCAACCACGCCCTTGGGTCTGACCCCAGGTGCAAGGAATCCTGTTTCACCTCTACTGCCCTTTGTCACAGAGACAGTGCTGTCCAGGGAAACTGGGGAAGAAGAGCGACTCGGGCAGGGGTGGGGCAGGGGAGCAGGGAAGTATAAAGTGGGTTCTTCAGAGATAACACCCAGGGCGGCAACTCTCAAACATGTCACTGCTTGGAGATTGTTAGGTCTCCCCTAGGGAATAAGGGAAACGTCCAGGCCCTGGCAGATTAGGAAGAAACATTTTCTCACCAAACACCACACCATACATATCGCGCATGCGCGTGTACACACACAGACACACACCCCTCATTTAATCCCCCAATTTTTTTTTTTTTGCAGTTTTTGGCCAGTGCTGGGTTTGAACCCGCCACCTCCGGTATATGGGGCTGGCACCCTACTCCTTGGAGCCACATGTGCCACCCAAATCCCTAAATCTTTATTCAACACCAATCCTGCCCACAGAGGTGGATTTTAGATTGGCTTATAAACACTTAATATCTGACAACAAAACAAATTAATTTAAAATTTGAACGATGTCCTCCCATAATTTCTACCGGCTACTCTATAAAATTCAGAACAACACAGAACAAGGAAACTCACCCCTTCTCTAAATAAGAACCCCTTCAAATATATAAATATAGCAAGTCCAGAATTCCTTCTTTATATAAAAATCCCACATTTTGTAAACATGCCTCACTTGACACATTTTCCAGACTTCCTACGACCATAACTGCCTTTCTTTGTACGTAGTCTACTTACTGTGTCCCCCCAACAGCTGGTATTTGAACTGGCTCCCTGATCAGCACTGTGCCGAGACACAGTCCTCCCAACGTTCCCGCCATGACACTACTCCTAACCCAGCCAAGAATGGGCAGCGTTTCTCAGCTGCCACATAACTGGGACACATCAGGCTGATTTCCAACATACAAAGTGAAATTTTTCAGTGTTAAAGTCCAAATACGTGGGAGCCTACTTTAAACACATAATATTATTGCTCGCCATAGGAATTCTTCAAATAGCAAAATAATGTGCTTAAAATATCATTTGCCGTCAGAGCAAATTTTTCATAACATCAATACTAAATGAAGCCACATTTATGTCACAAACACATACTCTGTCTGCACTCTCCATTCAACTCCGTGAGCAATGTTCACGAAGGACCTGCTCTCCCCTGCTGCGTCCATCTACCGTATTTCAGCTACTGCGTCTTTCAGTTGTAATTTTCCATCTGGTTCTTCTTCCTTTCTTCGCTGAGACCTTCTACTTTTTCACTTGTTTTAGGAGTGTTTGCCGTGGTTCATGGACGCGTCTTGTGACAGCTGCCTTGAAGTCTTACTCAGTTAACTCTAACATCTCTGCTAGCTCGCTTTTGACACTGATTAGCTGTCTTGTTTTCAGGAAAGGTGAGATTTCCTTCATTCCTGGTATAGTGAGTGATTTTCTATCAAAACCTGGACATTCTGAGTGTTGTAAGTCCCTAGATGTTATTTTTTAGTTTTTTTGAAACAGAGTCTGTTGCCCCAGGCTATAGTAACATGGCCTCATAGCTCACAGCAACTTCAGACTCTTGGGCTCAAGTGATCCTCTTGCCTCTGCCTTCAGAGTAGCTGGGACTATAGGCATCTGCCAAATCACTGGGCTGATTTTCTACTTTTTAGTAGAGATGGGGTCTCACTCTTGCTCAGGCTGGTCTCAAACTCCTGAGCTCAAGTGATCCATCCGCCTTGGCTTCAGCCTCCCTGTAATCTGCTAGGATTATGGACACGAGCCACTGTGCCCTGCCCCTACATATCATTTAAACTTTCTGTGTTAACTGCCTTCCTGTGACACTGCTCAAATAAGGCAAGAAGGAAGATGCTGCTGTATTTGCCAAGTGGGGTGAAGTGCAGGTTTCCCCCGGGCTTCTGACATCCAAGGGCTCCTCGTGACTGCTGGATTTGGGTGGGAGTTCCAGCTCTCCACTGGGCTTCCACTGACACCCCCTGCTCTGGAGAAGTGGAGTTACTGGGGCCTTGTTACTGCCCCACTGTGGGCGCCACTGACAACATGCCTGGTAAGGGGTCTCACTGCCACTGCACAGTGGTGACAGTCTAGGTCCCCAAAGGTCTCCTCTGATATGGAAACAGGCAAGGCAGGTGGTGTGGGACACTCAATACCAGCTGGCAGGGATGGAAGTCGCCTGCTGCCACACCACCAGTGGGGCGGTTGTGGCACCTCATTATAGCCCAGCAAGGGTGGAGGTCTAGGCTCCTGCTCAGCCACTGCTGGCCAGGGTGGTGGTGAGGGGCAGTTTTCTGGGTTTCTTGGCTGGGAGAGAGTAGTTATTATCTAAAAGTTGTCTGCCTCACTGTGCTGCCCCTTTTGTCCCCCTCTGGCTCAGGCGAGCAAGCTTTTGTTGGGCTCTTATGCCTGTTCCTACTGGCGCGTCTGGGTTGCTAGCTTCTTCAGCTCCATGTCTAGGATGTAAGAGGTGAAAAGAAATCTCAGGGATTCACAGCCATGTCTTTCCCTGGGCTCTGGCCAAGCTGCCTTCCCTCTCCTCCTCAGAATTCTATGTTTATTTTACATATAATACCCATGGTTTTCACTGCACTTAGCAGGAGGAATGGGGAGGGCGCATCTCCTCTGTCTTCCCTGGTTTATAAACGTGGATATGTTTGTATGCACACATATATGTATGTATATACACAACATTTTTAAAGAAATATAGTTGCCTGAGCACCACCTCTTTGAAGACATGAACACAGTAGGTCTAAGGTGAGAGTGTGCACTCTGTAGCTTTAACAAACGCTGCAAGGGATTCTAATACGCCCCTAATGTTGAGAGCCACCACTGGGCCCTGAAGAAAGGTTAAAAAAACTTTGAACCAGAGGGTCTCATGTATGTACTACACAATCCCCTAGAGTCTCGGTGAGGCCTGGCACAGGGAGGGTCCCCTGACATTCACAGACATCAACTGGCTATGATCCCGTTGACCCCCGTTCCTGGCCCATCCTCAGTGCCACTTGATGGATGGTAGCTGTGGCTTTGGTGGGGTGACAGCAGGGCTGCTCTGCTCCTGAGGGCATGGACGCTCACTTCTCTCAACTCAGCAAAGTCTGCTCCCAAGTGTCCTTGCTGCTCTGCTTTGAATTTCAAAGTCCGTAGAAGAGCAAATGAACGAGTGTACTGAAGAGGCCATGAAACGCCAAGACACCGCCACGTCCACTGTCCCTCTCGGAGGAAAGCAGCCCTGGAGATGGCTCTGAGTGGAGGTAATTTGGTTTACGCTGGTGCACCTGACAAAACCAACCTTGCTGGCCAGATAGTGACCAATGGGGCATGGGGCAAGTGCCTCTGAGGGACTGGTTTAAACATGTCCAACCACTGAGCTCCACAATAAAAAGGCCCAAATCTATCCAATCAAATCCTCTCTTTGGGGAACATCAAATCCTCAATGAGGTCCAGGCTGAGCCCTTAACAATGGCAGTTTTGTGACCAGTGCATGTATTTCCACTCAAACCATCTGCATCACTGAGAGGACACACTGAGTGCTAGCTCGTGGTCCCGCCAAGCCTCGTGATACGCCTCCATCATCAAAGATAACCTGGGCAAGGCTCTTGTTTGCAATTCTAAATAATGTAACTAAGACGTGCATTAAAAGGAAAGAATAATGAGGTAAAATAACACAGAACAATTATTTTCTTTCTCTGGCAGACCTGAATAGCAGGATATGGAAACCAGGCTCCTGGGGCACTGTGTGTTAATTTAATAAGAATGAACATTGGCAAGGGCTACAGAAGCCAGGAATACTTTACTTTTAAAAGAGATCTCAACATCCATATAGAATTCCAGCCAGGTGGGAGGCGGGGGGACCCATAAAAATCTTTTACCTATTTATTTTCCTTTTCTGAAATATTTCATTAAAATTCAGCCTCCTCTCTTTAAAGGTCCTAGAGACATTTTTAGATGATTATATTAAATCTATGATGAGATCAGGAAATTGTCAGGATAACCCAATGGGTTCGGGGTAGTAGGGACTCACCAATGTTTTTGTTATTCGAGAATCCAAGGCAAATATGGTTGGAGCTTTTTAACCCAATCTCCTCAAGGCCTGAATGATAATCCAAGAGCTCCAGAGATAGAATCTCTACCCCTCCTACTCACCCACTCAACATCTTCCTACCAAACTCTTTTCAAATAATACCCTAAGCAGTATTATCACTCAAGCACCCCTAGTTAGTAGTCCAGTCAAGACTAGAGCCAAATTCTCCTGATTTTTAGACTCATGCTGACTCCACTGCCCTGGTCCAATTCAGAATCGATACAATCTCATGAATGACTTCACTTAAAGGGAGGATCCACTTCACAGATTCCACGTGACTCTATGTATGTCACCAGAGTCTTAACTCAAGAATAGCTTTCTTCTTCTTGTCTCTTGATCTAAAATGGTTTCTCTTAGTGCCTCTATTTTGCAAGTATTTTAAAGAAGAAAAGAAAACAACACAAACCACCCTCTACTCACTTTTCTGCATGGAAATACTCTTCTAAGGAAAAAAATATTTTAAATAAGGAAAATAAGAAGGACGATGAATTCTTCGGCTTGATGAATTATAAATCGAAGATGGCTTCAACCAGAGACAGGACAAAGACGTGTTATTGAACCACAACTATAGCTCAATGCAGTTTAACAGTGGTCAGGAAACTCGCATCGCTCCAACTTATACAGGAAGCCCTTTTTTTGTTTTTGTTTTTAGTGCTTGAAAAGAAGGATCTGAACTCTTGGTAGCCATGTGAGGGAGATTTCGGTTTGTGTACTCTGGGTCCAGCATTGGCTGTGGTCTTCATGATATGCCAGGAAATGACATTCTCAGTCCAGATGGGGATGGAAGGAAGGAAGAGGAGAAAAGAGGAGGAAAGGAGGGGGACACACACTTCTAAAGCTGGTGAGAAGGCCCCCCTCACAGCCTTCTTTATTGCAAACCAGCAGGTCTAGGCAGAGCAGGGCTGGCCTGCAGCCTCCTTCCACCTCCAGGCTGGGCTCGGGCAGGGCACAGCCTCAGCTGAGCATGAGCCCTACGGGCAGCAGCAGCAGTGAGGCCAATAAGCTAGATGCTCAGAGAGGTGAAGACCTACCTCCTCACTCCAGAAATAGAAAGGGATGGGGGGAATCATGAGTGGGGAGAGAGTTGGCACAGACTGATGCCTGGAATGTCCTGGGTTCTGCACACCCTGCCTCTGTGCTTGAGTATGCACACAAACCCTTTTTCCTACCTCCCTTCATTCCTGTTGGGGACACCTGTGACACTGCTGAGCCTTTTAGGGGTCTCAGAACTAGAGCTTCTTAACCCATCTCTCTCTCTCTGTACCTCTCCTTCCCGTCTCTAAGAATTCCGTGCTCTCAGGTAATTAAAAAAGTCAGTAAGATACAGTAGCTTAACTAAAAGGAAGGCTCCATTTCAGATACTGGCTAGATAAAATTTTATGGAATGAGAAATGAAGGCGTGGTCCCGACAGTGTAGCCCACAGGCCTCGGATGACAGGGAGGCCTGACCCAGGGCCCAGCTGCTGCGCGCTAAGCTCCATCATCACATTCAGGGGCCACACACTTTCCATGTGCTGCTCCAGCCAAAGACTGAGTGTGGAGGGTACTGAGGCTGGCCGACTCCTAGGAGATGTGGGAATCCTCTGACAGATGGTGAATTTGGCATCAGAACTCCCTGAAACCTTGCCACACTTTCCTCAGACCACACTGAGCTCTAAGAACCTTCCTTGACCAACCTTCCTTCTTTCCCTCTCTCTTGTACTCAGGGGACACCTGCCCTGCAGTCTCACAGACACCCCAGCCTTTGCCATCTCCTCCCCATATTCTCCCACAGGCCTTTAATGCTGTCTCAGCATTTGCTTCTCAGAGAACACAGACTACAGAGAGAGTGAGAAGGTGAGAAGGGAAAGATACAGGGAAGTCTTCCTTAGTGCTTTGTTTTTGATTCTCACAAGAAGTTTCGTAATTGATTTGGTAGAAAAAAAATCTTTTCCTCCATTTAGGAAAAGAACTACATAATGCTTTTAGATTATTAAAATGAATCTCCACTTTAAAGATGAATGCTGAGGCTCAGACAAGTTAACTTATTTCCCTCCAGGGTCACTGAGTCTAGTGGTAAATAAGACCCAACTGTTCTGTCTCTAGCCCCCTGATCACTTTGCTACAACAAAGGATGAAATCAAAGTCATTCACTCCCCACTGCCAGGAAGGGCTTTGCTTTCAACAGAGAAAGGGGATAAAGGGCTTGCCGTGCTGGCGTTTGTATGCCCATGAACAAGGTAAGCACATCCTTGACACAGAATCTTTTCTCTCCTTATCTGTTGAGGGCACATGTCAAGTCACTCCTAGAAATTCACGGCCATTTTGCCATTCCAAAAGCTCCTGGCATGGAATGTTCCATGGAAAACGGTTTAGGGGGTAGGGCTGCCTGGAACAGTGCCAACAACAGAAAGCAAAACTCGAGAATGATTATCACAGTGGTCCTACCTCCTTTTAGAACCCGGGAATGGACACGACATCTTTGAAGCCCCTCCTGAGGAACTCGGAAGTGGAGGAGGAATTTATGCTGACTTTTGTTTCCTATCCCTGCTGGAAATTATCAGTGGACACAACACAGAGTCTACAAGTTTCACTATTATTTCCATACCCATCTGCAATGCTGATTTCTTTTAATAAAAATTTAAAAGACTTGCAAAGGCCAACTTGAAAAAAGTTCTCCACTCGTCAGAAAGAATGGGATTAGCCTGAAAATAAAGCTATCTCCCACTTCCAGGCATAACCTATAAATATAGGAAAATGCATTTTGAAACTAAAGTGCTAATAAATCCTTGCACAATGCACACAATTCCTAACAGGCCTGTTTTAAAAGCGGCAGAAAATAAAGATGACCAAGAAACAGCATGGTGGAGAGAAGACTGGACTAAGTTTAGGGCTGAGAGTCACAGGGACACTCATTGGACCTCTCTTATCCCTTGTTGCCATATCTAATCAATTACGGGGTCAGATCAGATCGGTTCTTAAGTCCCTTCTCCTAAATTCTAGTTGTATAATTCTGAGCACCCGCTTTGCTCCCCCAGTTAGATCTGAGTTCTATGTTTCCATAGTAACTAACACTGCTGTCTGGGCAGGAAAACAGTTTCCTTGTGCTATGATACACCCACGACAGCATACAGGTTAGACATTAAAGACCCTGGATTAATTAATTAGATGTTTCCATAGAGTAGCTTTTTTCTAAAGGAGTCGGTAGAGATTAGCACACGGGTACGTACACACATACACACACATACATACACACACACACACACACACAGAGCAAGAGAGTGGTGGAAAAGAGCCTGCTTGGGATGTGAGCAAGACACACCTGGTTCGAATCCTGACATTTGTCTCTGACGGGATTCTAGATCTTGGGCAAATTGCTCAGTCGTCTTTTATAAAATGAGCATCAGAATAAAATCTACCGAATAGGAAGGTTGTGAAGACTTAACGCAGACGAGGCCTGGAAAACAGTAGGTCCTCAAGAGCAGCGTTAGCTGTTCTCATTATCATCTCATTATCCTCTTAGTGTGTAATTACACCAGTCTGCTCCCTCTGATCTTCTACCTTCCCAAACAGATAAAATAAGATTTGAGGGAAGACATGGTCCCTGACTCCTAAAGGCTCAGAAACAAGGAGGGAAAAAGATAAATTAACGATAATGCAATCTTACAAGACCTGCAACAGACCCATGTATGCATACAGAGCCAAAAAAAATTTTGCTGGAAAGGGTACACATCTAACACCTCTACATAACCCACACAGTTCCTCAAACGTGGTAGACACACCATGAATATTTGTTAATGAGAATGATCTGGCCTTTCTAGAAGCTTCCTTGGGGATTCCAACAAAGTTACTGGTTTATAAGAGAAACCACATGGAACTTGGGCACTTTTTGTCCTTTATTAGAAAAATCCCTTGGATGAAGTTTAAGACCCATTAATCTTTCTTATTCAGGATTCTACTCCCTAGCAAATGATGCTATAATATGATTCTAATGTTATAATTATCATATATTTCTATGTACACAGAAAATATAATTACTTGGAGCTGTGAGTTGAAGAAAATACACTGACTGAGAGACAAAGCACAGATAATTATCTTAGTAACTGGGTTCACACCACAAATTCAACCAAGATGCATAAGGAATTTGAGGTTCATATCTGATGGCATCAGTTCAAGATGACAGCACTTTTAGATACTTGTTAAATATAGCTAAAAAGATGTTTTTACACCTCAGTGAGAGATGATTATAATACATTTGGCCACTGCCTACCCTAGCATGATGCTCCTGAAGATAGAGTCGCCTGGATAAGTCCTACAAATAATGTTATAGAAATCTGCAATTTCTGTTGAAGCCTCCCCATGTTTGGGAAAGGCTCTCATCCTTGATTTGTTTTTATTAAATTGGCAAACCAATACAAGGAGAAAGAGGGAGAAGAATGCGATCAAAGTAACAAACTAGACTTCATTTGATCTGATGACTAAGTATTTACATTTTCATGATTTGATGGCATTATCACACATAAATAATGTCCATGCATCCAGCCGGCCAACAGCTATGACAGCTGAAAACTTACTACACGTGTCAGGTGTCTAGGTAAGTGCTGGGCTCACAAAGATGGCCCCGGCCCTTAAAAAGTTCACTGGAGGGCAGGGACCCCCATAAACATGCTTCTGGCCCAGCCAAGAGGCACATCACCGTCCAGCAGCGATAGACAAGCTGGGAGAGAAAGCAGGCTGGGTGGCTGCTTCAGGAGGCGGTGGCTCTCAGAGGGGCCCTCCTGGCCTACAGCTGGAAACATTAAAGTGACCATGTCTTCCAACTTCTTGTTTTATAGTTGAAGCTCAGAGACACAAAATAACTTGCTTGGAGATATACAGTCTAAAAGGGTAGAGCTGGGCCTGGAACCAGGTCTTCTAATACCAGCCAAAGGTTCCTTCCAACCTGACACACTGATCCAGTGAAAACCAACATGCTCTATCCAGAAGAAAAAAAAAATCATTTTATCATAAGAACACTTGCACTAGACTGTTTACTGCAGCTCAATTTACAATTGACAAATTGTGGAAATAGCCTAAATGCCCACCAATCCAGGAATGGATTAACAAGCTGTGGTATATGTATACCACGGAATACTATTCAGCCACAAAAAAGATAGAGACTTTACATCTTTTGTATTAACCTGGATGGAGCTGAAACACATTCTTCTTAGTAAAGCATCACAAGAATGGAGAAGCAAGAATCCAATGTACTCGATTCTGATATGAGAATAATTGATACGAGTCCATGGCAAGGGGTGAGGGAAGGGGGGAGTGGGAAGAGGGAGAGGCTGGGGGGTCACGGTGTGTGACACACCTCTTGAAGGCAGGACACAATTTTTATAAGAGGGACTTTACCTAACAAATGCAAGCATTATAATCTGGTTCTTTGTACCCTCAATGAATCCCCAAAAATAAAAAAAAAAAAAGGCTCCATGCAACTACTTCAATTAGAAAAAAAAAGAATGAAAGAAAAGCAACATGCTATTTGCTGGAGGAGAGGACTGTTCAACATTTTTCCCACTCTTCGGCACAGGCCCTGGATACTCAGTAGGGAACATCAGGCTACACGTGATACGGCTGCCTAATGGCTGAATCTCAGCCGGGGTTGTTTCTTCACCTGCAGCTACCGGGTAAGAGCTCTAGTTCTTCACCTCATCGTGATGTCCCACGCTGAAATTTGCCAATTGCTCCGTTTCCTGGAGAAAACTGCACATTGACGTGATAGCATGTCTGCTCTCACCCCCTCCCAATTCCTTCAGCAGAGAGGAAGCAAGTGTGTGAGCGTGGTGGTGGCATTCAAATACCAGAGGACTGTCACGTGGGAACGAGATGACAAAGAGGCTGATTGCTGCTAATGTGCATTCATCTGTCAGAGGCAGTGTAAAATGAACCCCGTGATTACAGGCATTATCCAAATCACAGCCACAGTCCTGAAACGGACACCAAGCGTGGGAGGAGGAAATAAAGTGGGAGGCTCCCCTTTCCCAAGCGTGGCATCAGAAGAATGAGCTCTGGGAAAGACCTGCCAAATCACCTCTTTTCTGGGCCAGCAGGAGGGTGAACCCTCACTGGACATGACCAAGGATGGGGTTGTAAAGTGAGTCATCAGGGCCCCGGCCTGCCTCGGGCAGGTGCTACACTGGCTCAGCTCCCATGTACCTGGTACATGGGGGACAGCTCCTGGCCTGGGTGAAACCTCAGCACACCACGCTTTATCACATGCACCACATACGGCACAGGTACGTGGAGGAGACACTGAGGTGGGAAGGAAGACTGTCCCCTCAGAGCAAAACTAGGAAGCCGCCCCATACTGGACAATATCAGAGAAAGTCACTGAAAGGGACAGAATAGCCCCTAGGACAGCAGACCTTGAAATGTTACCCAGTTGGAAGTGGACAAAGGTTATGTCAGGCAGAAGGAGATGTGCGCTGAGGTGGAGGGCGAATCTAGGCATTCCAGCCTGGGACTACAGGAGTGAGACAGTCACAGAGGGACACCAGGCAGGGTCTCCCTGGGACTACAGGAGTGAGACACTCCAGGAGCAGTGTCTCCCCACCAGTTCTCTGGGAGCACCAGCGCACCTGTGCATAGTCCTGCCACCTGGTGATCTGTCTTCACGTCACTTGCCTCCAATGGAAGGAAAACGCACCTGTCGGGCCACCGAGTCTGCTCTGTGTCTCAAGTGACTAAGGAACTCTCGGTCAAGAGTGTAGATGTTAGCCTCTCCTGAGCTTTGCCAGCAGCCTACGTTTCTCAGCTTGGAAAGTGATGAATCTGAGTTTCTGACTCTGAAGGGCTGACAGCTCAGCCCTGGGTGAAGGGGTAGGCAGTTCAGCGAGGAAATCATCTGTGTGGCTGCTCTCCCAGGTGAAGGGCACTGTGACGCTGACCAACACAAATGTCCCCCAAGACTAATCAAGGGACAGGTGATGGGTGTGTGAACATATCTTACAGCCTAGAAAGTGCCCACAGTGGCAATTACTTTGTCAGCTGGTACCTGAGTGCACAGAGCCACCAGTTCCCCTCACAGGCCTGGCTGAGTAAAGCAAACTGACACATGGGACAAAGGCCAAGCGAGGACTCAGCCCGGCCCCTGAACTGCAAGTGTGGGCTGCATGGGCCTATTCTCTCCTCCGAGAACATCTGCTCATATTCACATTGTTGTCATCACAGTTTCTTTTTTTTTTTTTTTTTTTTTTCAGTTTTTGGCCAGGGTCGGGTTTGAACCTGCCACCTCTGGCATATGGAGCCAGTGCCCTACTCCTTGAGCCACAGGCACCACCCGATATCACGGTTTCTTTAACTGGGGCCCAGGGACTGTGCAGGCCTCAGCTTACTTTGCCAACTGTCCTCTTCGGACCTTCTGGAAAGAATCCTCTAAGGAGTGTCCCGCGGCTACCCACTGTGCACATATATGTGAGGGGAGGGCCAAGGCAAAAGAGACAACCCCAGGGGAACAACCAGACAGGGACCACGGTCCTCCACAGTGGAGACTTACAAAGTCAAAGATACTTAATATGCTATTATAAACTCCCCATGCTTTTGAATTTTGAAGGAGTTGGTCCTTTATAAATGGCATATCCATTTTTTTCCCTACATCCTTCCAACCTCATAGCCATAAAACCTTCTAGAACCATCCATAAAGGTATTGAGGCAACATGAAAGAATTAAGTTTAGATTTAATATATGAGAGAACTTTTTAACTATCCAGAGTTGTCCAGAAATAAGATGGGCTGCCTCAGGAGGTAGTGAATTTCCAATCACTGGAGACGTCCAGTCACACACTGGATAATACCCTTTATAAGGATGTTACGGAGAAGATTTATTTAAGTGCTAGGATTGATAGACAACTACCTTTTAAGACCCCTCTTAAACCATACCATTCTCCAAATTTATGTCACTCACTACAATATATTTGTCTCTGCCTTCTATAACCACCACACTCCCCCCCATCCGCAGTCTCAAGGTTGGCCTTGAGTCCATTTGAATTAAGAGCAACTTAGATAGGAAGCTCAAGAGGTCTTTCTTTACATTCCCACGCTACAGTGCTACTATCAGTAGACAGAAAACACAGGCAGTGTAAATAAACAAAGGCATCAAAGTCAAGAAACAGGAAGGAAAAAAGATGACTCTCCTGGGGCAGCGCCTGTGGCTCAGTCGGTGGGGCGCCGGCCCCATGTACCGAGGGTGACGGGTTCAAACCCAGCCCCGGCCAAACTGCAACAAAAAAATAGCCGGCGTTGTGGCAGGCGCCTGTAGTCCCAGCCGCTCGGGAGGCTGAGGCAAGAGAATCGCTTAAGCCCAGGAGTTGGAGGTTGCTGTGAGCTGTTGAGGCCACCGCACTCTACCGAGGGCCATAAAGTGAGACTGTCTCTACAAAAAAAAAAAAAAAAAAAAAAAAAAAGATGACTCTCCTGGCATAGCTTCAATCAATCAAGCCCTTTTCCATTTCTTTTTTTATGAAAACATACGTTGCCCACCCATTCCTCAGCACAAATCTACTCTCTCCAAGGCATGTTATTCTGCTGCAACACAACACAAAACAACTCAGAGGAATGCCCACAGTGGATCAATCCCTTCCTCCCACCTGGGCCCCACCCCACCCTTCCTGCACACTGACCAGCAGCAGTGGCTGAGTCTCCGGGGACTATTTAAACACACACTACAACAGAAGGACTCAAGAACACACAGTAGGGAATGTGTGGCACCTGGGGTGGGACTGAGGGTTGCTCCAGCAATTGGGGACAGATGCTGAGAGAGCCTCCTCTTTCCCCCACCCCACTGAACCCTGTTACTCATTAGCACTTAAACTGACATAGTCCCTGTTCTCAAGACTCACATGTAAAAGTATGACAATGGAAAAGTCAAGGAAGACAAGGAAGATGGGAGGTGATTCCTGTCACCTGGAATACCAGGACTGAATAAGCCAACGGGGCCACTGGCCCTGCCTCATTTCTGCTCTGCTGCAGCCTCTCAACACCGTTTCCAGTCAGAGCAAAAGATCTCACCAGATAAGGGAGGGATTCTGTCCACGGAGTGGCCAAGAGGAAAAAGGTATCCCACACTGCCTGCCCCTGCTTCGCTCTTTACCTCAGTTCCTGGTTCAGAGCCACTTACCTTTTTCTTCTTCTTCAGAATCACTTTCACACCATCCACTGACACCATAATGCTCACTTTCTTCTTCTTGATGTTCTTGGCTTTAAATTCAAACTGCAAAAGAGAAGAGAACAGAGGCGCGCAGTCTGGTTAGATCAGTGCACCTGCATGGCCCAGCGGCCAGAGATGGAGCTGGGGGACTGGGGCAGCTTCTGGGGACACAACACAGCTCTAGGGATGTAAACCCAGTTGCAGGCAGGCTCAAGCAATCTCTGGGTCAGAAAACGGACTCTGAACACTCAATCTACTTCTCAGCCATCAGGTAGGGACATCAAAATGAACTTAGTCCATTTTAAGGGGATGAAAACAGCTTGTTTTGAAAATCTCATCAAAGAATCAGAACCTAGGCCAGGTGCAGTGGCTCGAAGATGTTATCCCAGTACCTTCGGAGGCCAAAGAGGGAGGATCACTTGAGGCCATGATTTTGAGACCAACCTGGCCAACATAGTGAGAACCCATCTCTACAAAAAGTAAAAAAAGAATTAGCCAGGCATGGTAATGTGTGCCTGTAGTCCCAGCTACTCAGGAGGGACTTTCTTTTTTACCCTGAAGACCTCCTACTGTGCTGCCACCCAAGCCTGGTACAAGGTGCCCAGTTCCTCGACTGCCCACCTGTAACCTACTTTTGTAGTTGAGGGTGTTGATAGGAACAAACCTAATCTACCCTAACATGATAAAATATATAGCTTACTTTGAAAATCTCATCAGAAATCCAGAACCTGTACTTGGCCATGTCTTTTAATCCTCTGATGTTAAGAACCCAGCTTAAGAGATTCCTACTGTCTAATGTCTACCCCTTCCACTAACATCCCACTAATCTTCCCATCTAGGAAGCTGGTGCTGTTGTACAGAGTTACTGTCGATGCCTCTTGGCTGCTTGTTTCTTATAGACAAGGAGTGAAGAGTTAAGGGGAGAGAGAGGTAGATCTAATAGGACGGGAAGGAGAAGAGTTCTTTGCACTGGAGTCTAGCTCAGGATAGGACCTCAGCCACATAGCAAATTCTCCTCTAGGTCAGCAACCACAGGTGAAGGCTGGAGTCAGTCTGATCAGCATACACTTGGACATGGCTCCAATTCACAGCAGGCCCCCTGACTGCAGTGTCCTGCTCAGCTAACATACTGGATGAATAAAAACAACCTCTGGGTGGGAGGACCAGCATGGTCATCTGCAAGTTGCTGGCTGTGCCCTTGTGCCTACCGGGAGAGGCAAACTAACTAGCTATACTTCCTGACCACACCTGTATTTACGTCCACTCACTTGGGCTTTAATAACACAACCTTCCCGCCACACCTCCCTTCTGAACCTTTGGTGACCGCCATAATCAGGGCTTTCTGCCAGCTGAAGGAGCAGAGTGTGTTTTGCTGAACTCAGGTGGAAGTTAAGAGCATGACAAAGTCCCACAAACACCCAGAGGAGAATAAAACCTGTCCTATACGGCCGTTCCTTGGCTGTTTTATTTCTTTGATCTTTTCTAACATGCCACTTTCACATGCTCCACACACTTTTTTTCTAGCAACAAAATCAAAGCAGAATTATCGAGAACCCACCTCCACAAAGCGGCATCATTCACCCGAGCAGCACTCTACCCTACTGATAGAGAGCATACTGCCCGCTATGCCATCACATCAACTTACATTTCTGGAACAATCTTGTAGTTGCCCATATCTTTCTGTCTTGTTTGGTCTACCGCATTGGTTTCACTCTCCCTGGGATCCTTATTTAATCAAGATCACTTACCCAAACCTGGCAAGAGGCACCCCGCCAGCTCCTTGATTGTGTATCTGAAACCGTGACTATCTCTGCAGTTTGTATTTTGACAGGCTTGGCCATGGCTTTTAACACCTTCACCTTGAAAACTCAAAAATGCCACTAAACTTCCTCTTTGGAACTGGAAAACAGCCTCTAATTTGATCACCATGCACATACTCCTGGACGATTCCACAGCAGTGTCCACGGTCACGGTGACTGCATGGAAAAGCACGACCAAAGGATTTTTCCCAAAAGCTCAATGACGGTGACAAGCCAGGTGTTCCTTACAACAGCTGGTAGAATGCTCTGGAGTGCTTCAAAATGACGAGGGACAAGAGAGGAGGAAACAGGCCTCCAGCTCCTGCTGCAGCGGCCAGTACCACCTGAGTGCTCTTTGTCAGGGCTCTTTTGGTTGGACACAGTTGGCATCTGCCACGCCTGCCACCTGCTCATATGTCCCATAGCCTTTGCAACCAGGAATTGGAATTAAATTGCAGGTCTGTTGAAAACTATGGAAATGAAATCAAATGTCTGAAAATAAATATTTATTATCATCAAGACATTTGTTTGTGTGGCGATTATGCTTCTTCACATGGACAGCATGCTATTGTGCTCAGTGGGGAGAGAAAATGAACTTGGACAGAGGGGAGATAGTGGAGTGATCATGAGAACGGGGAGGAAAAGGGGCTTTCAGGGACAAGTCCTCCTTTTTCCCAGGCTGCGCTGTTCCAAGGTGGAGCACCGGCGAGGCAGGTGAGTGCAAAAGGAAGCATCTGTGTTCTGCGGGACAGGAATCCAATCTGCTCAGGCTTTGCCAGGGGCTGAAGAACAAACAGGACTGCTGGTGCCACCGTCTGTGGCTTAAGCCAGCCTCCCACAAAGCCCATGCCAACCATGCAGTGTGTGCCAAGAAGCCTGGCCCTTCCCCCAGCATGGCCAGGCTGAGCTGGTTACATTTGCTTTGCTAGCCAGAGCCCCATCAGCAAGGACAGATTAAGCCCTACAGGACTTGACCTTTTAGGGAACAAAACAATGCAAGTCCTGGAACACCAGCTGCAGACTGGAAAGACTAACGGGGAGTGTTTGGAGTTCATAAACATAGCCTTGAGATTTTGTTTTGGAATAGTGGCCTTGGAACTCAGCGTGCTGTGGGAATCAGTGAGGACCAGGAAGGGAAGGCTGAGTAGAGGACCCAACAGGAGCCAGGAGTGAACACTCAACGAGGGACATGAGGAAGAACATGGGATAGGTGTCGCACGGCTGCTGAACGGTCAGCGCTCCTTACACCATAGTGCTTCCTTTGTCCTGACTCCCCAGGCTGTCTCCTAATCCCATGTGTCTCACGCCCAGACACTGGGCATCCAAGAAAGAAAAGCAGGAGGTCTGCAACAGCAGGGTGGGTGAAGCAGATGAGATGGGTATCTAATGAAGGGACCAGCCCAGCCCGCAAAATGCAGAAACCGAAGGAATGCAATCACTTACTTAGAGTGAGGGTGAAGGGCTAAGGGCTATCAGATGCTCCCCCCACATTTTCTTTTTATTAAATTTCAGGTTAATATGAGGGTACATAGGATTAGGTTACATGGTTTGTGTTCGTAAGGTTAAGCTGTGTCCCCCACACACGTTTAACAGTCTATTTTCACAACTAAGACTCGCTCCCTTAAGAATCCCTGGAAGCTTGACAATCCCCTATTTTTACCCAAAATATATACTTTTTACAGGATCCTTGGTTCCTCAGTCACCTTGGCCAGCAATAACTTGGCTAGTGATACATTCTCTCATGCTTTATAGCAGTGGTTCTCAACCTTCCTAATGCCATAGCCTTTTAATACAGTTCCTGTGGGTCGCGACCCACAGGTTGAGAACTGCTGCTTTATAGGAAGCAGGTCTCCTCATTCTTAACCACAAAATCCATTTCGCCCAGCTCCTTCCACTGTCCCCATAGATGTGAGCCAAGACGTGGTTAGAAGTGAAGGTACTTGGCTGCCCAAGTTCTGCATGTCCTCACCTTACATTCAGCTGTGTTCACTACCTTTCTAGAAGGAGCCTTGCAGCTTTCCTTCCTGCAACTAATCACAAGAAATTTAAAAGTGAACTCTGACAGTGCTACTAGGTATTTTAATCATATTCTGCCCGTAGTCTTGTTCTTATGAGTATGAGCTCATCTCCACAACAAAACCGGAGGCTCCTCAACCAAAAGTATTACCTTAGAAGGACTTCGCAGGAAGTCTTTTTGCACTTATTGAGAGTTTAATGACTCAGGTAGTAAGATACAAAATCTGAGTTGGCCTGTGTTCATAGCATCATTATTCACAGTAGCTGAAAATAGAAGCAACCCAGTGTCCATCAACAGATGAACAAATTGAAACAAAGCAGGAGGAATCATGCTACCAGACCTGAGACTGTACTATAAATCGATAGTGATCAAAACAGCATGGTACTGGCACAAAAGCAGACAAGTAGATGTCTGGAACAGAATAGAGAACCAAGAGATGAATCCAGCTACTTACCGTTATTTGATTTTTGACAAGCCAATTAAAATCATTCAGTGGGGAAAAGATTCCCTATTTAACAAATGGTGCTGAGCGAACTGGCTGGCAACCTGTAGAAGACTGAAACTGGACCCATACCTTTCATCATTAACTAAGATAGACTCTCACTGGATAAAAGATTTAAACTTAAGCCATGAAACTATAAAAATACTTGAAGAAAGTGCAGGGAAAACTCTTGAAGGAATTGGCCTGGGTGAATATTTTATGAGGAGGACTCCCCAGGCAATTGAAGCCGTGTCAAAAATACATTACCGGGACCTGATCAAACTAAAAAGCTTCTGCACAGCCAAGAACACAGTAAGTAAAGCAAGCAGACAGACCTCAGAATGGGAGAAAATAATTGCAGGTTATACCTCTGATAAATGTTTAATAACCAGAATCCACAGAGAACTCAAATGTATTAGCAAGAAAAGAATAAGTGATCCCATCTCAGGGTGGGCAAAGGACTTGAAGAGAAACTTCTCTAAAGAGGACACACGATCTACAGATACATGAAAAAAAAAAGCTCATCATCCTTAATCATCAGAGAAATGCAAATCAAAACTACTTTGACATATTGCCTAACCCCAGTAAGTGTAGCCCACATAACAAAATCCCAAACCCAGAGATGTTGGCATGGATGTGGAGAGAAGGGAACACTTCTTCACTGTTGGTGGGAATGTACACTAATACGTTCCTTTTGGAAGGATTTTTGGAGAATACTTAGAGATCTAAAAATAGACTTGCCATTCGATTCTATAATTCCTTTACTAGGTTTATACCCAGAAGACCAAAAATCACAATATAACAAAGACATCCATACCAGAAAGTTTATTGCAGCCCAATTCATAATTGCTAAGTCATGGAAGAAGCCCAAGTGCCCATCGACCCAGGAATGGACTAGCAAATTGTGGTACATGTATACGATTGAATATTATGCAGCCTTAAAGAAAGATAGAGACTTTACCTCTTTCATGTTTACATGGATGGAGCTGGAACATATTCTTCTTAGCAAAGGTATCTCAAAAATGGAAGAAAAAGTATCCAATGTACTCAGCCCTACTATGAAGCTAATTTATACTTTTCATATGAAGGCTATAACCCAACTATAGCACAAGAATATGGGGAAAGGGCCAAGGGAGGGGAAGGGAAGGGAGAGGTTGGAGTGGAGGGAGGTTAATGGGTAGGGCCACACCTATGGTGCATCTTAGAATGGGTACAGGAGACACTTACTAAATGCAGAATACAAATGTCTACATAAAATAACTAAGAACATGCCATGAAGGCTATGTTGAACAGTTTCTTTTTTTTTTCCCACTTTTCTCATGTTTTTATTTTTTGATTTTGGCTTATGCCCTTTTAAGATTTTGTTTTTCTGTCATGAAGCTAGCCCATCCAGATCACAGAGTTTTGCTTTGTTTTTCCTTTTTTAGAATTCTTTTTTTTTTTTTTTAATTGGGGATTGAGGGTACAATAAGCCAGGTTACACTGATTGCATTTGTTAGGTAAAGTCGCTCTTGCACTCATGTCTTGCCCCTAAAAGGTGTGGCACACACTAAGGCCCCACCCCCCTCCCTCCCTCCCTCCCTCTGCTCTTCTTTTCCCCACCCCTCCCTCCTTCTTTCTCTCTCTGGTCTCCCCTTTCCCCATCCCTACCGTGACCTTAATTGTCATTAATTGTCCTCATATCAAAATTGAGTACATATGATTCATACTTCTCCATTCTTGTGATGCTTTATTAAGAATAATGTCTTCCACTTCTGTCCAGGTTAATACAAATGATGTAAAGTCTCCTTTTTTAATAACTGAATAGTATTCCACAGTGTACATATACAACAGCTTGTTAATACATTCCTGGGTTGGTGGGCACTTAGGCTGTTTCCACATTTTGGTGATTGTAAATTGAGCTGCAATAAACAGTCTAGTACAAGTGTCCTTATGATAAAAGGATTTCTTTCCTTCTGGGTAGATGCCCAGTAATGGGATTGCAGGTTCAAATGGGAAGTCTATATTGAGTGCTTTGAGGTTTCTCCATACTTCCTTCCAGAAAGGTTGTACTAGTTTGCAGTCCCACCAGCAGTGTAAAAGTGTTCCCGTCTCTCCACATCCACGCCAGCATCGGCAGTTTTGAGATTTTGTGATGTGGGCCATTCTCACTGGGGTTAGATGGTATCTCACGGTGGTTTTGATTTGCATTTCTCTAATAGATAGGAATGACGAACATTTTTTCATATGTTTATTAGCCATTCGTCTGTCTTCTTACAGAAGGTTCTATTCATGTCTCTTGCCCATTGATATATGGGATTGTTGGCTTTTTTCATGTGAAGTAATTTGAGTTCTGTACAGATCCTAGCTATCAAGCGTTTGTCTGATTCAAAATATGCAAATATCCTTTTCCATTGTGTAGGTTGTCTCTTTGCTTTGGTTATTGTCTCCTTAGCTGTACAGAAGCTTTTCAGTTTAATGAAGTCCCATTTGTTTATTTTTGTTGTTGTTGCAATTGCCATGGCAGTCTTCTTCATGAAGTCTATCCCCAGGCCAATATCTTCCAATGTTTTTCCTATGCTTTCTTTGAGGATTTTTATTGTTTCATGCCTGAAATTTAAGTCCTTTATCCATCTTGAATCAATTTTTGTGAGTGGGGAAAGGTGTGGGTCCAGTTTCAGTCTTTTACATGTAGACATCCAGTTCTCCCAACACCATTTATTGAATAGGGAGTCTTTCCCCCAAGGTATGTTCTTGTTTGGTTTATCGATGATTAGGTGGTTGTAAGATGTTAGTTTCATTCTTGGTTTTCAATTCGATTCCAAGTGTCTATGTCTGTTTTTGTGCCAGTACCATGCTGTCTTGACCACTATGGCTTTGTAGTACAGACTAAAATCTGGTATGCTGATGCCCCCAGCTTTATTTTTATTACTAAGAACTGCCTTAGCTATATAGGTTTTTTTCTGGCTCCCTACAAAAATCCAGAATCATTTTTTCCAAATCTTGAAAGTACGATGTTGGTATTTTAATAGGAAAAGCATTGAATAGGTAGATTGCTTTGGGAAGTATGGACATTTTAACAATGTTGATTCTTCCCATCCATGAACATGGTATAGTCCTTCCATTTGTTAATATCCTCTGCTATTTCCTTTGTGAGATTTCATAATTTTCTTTATAGAGGTCCTTCACCTCCTTCATTAGGTATATTCCTAGGTATTTCATTTTCTTTGAAACTATGGTGAAGGGAGTTGTGTCCTTAATTAGCTTCTCATCTTGACTGTTATTGGTGTACACAAAAGCTACTGACTTATGGACATTGATTTTATATCCTGAAACATTACTGTATTTTTTGATGACTTCTAGGAGTGTTGTGGTTGAGTCTTTGGGATTCTCTAAGTATAAGAATGTGTCGTCAGCAAAGAGGGAGAGTTTGACCTCCTCTGCTCCTATTTAGATGCCCTTTATTTCCTTGTCTTGCCTAATTGTATTGGCTAGAACTTCCAGCACTATGTTGAATAGTAAAGGTGACAGAGGACAACCTTGTCTGGTTCCAGTTCTAAGAGGAAAAGCTTTCAGTTTTACTCCATTCAGTAAAATATTAACTGTGGGTTTGTCATAGATAGCTTCAATCAGTTTTAGAAATGTGCCACCTATGCCTATACTCTTCAGTGTTCTAATTAGAAAAGGATGCTGGATTTTATCAAATGCTTTTTCTGCATCTATTGAGAGGATCATGTGATCTTTATTTTTGCCTCTGTTAATATGGTGGATAACGTTTATGGACTTGCATATGTTAAACCAGACTTGATCATGATGTATGACTTTTTTGATAATAAGCTGTAATCTGTGGGCTAGGATTTTGTTGAGAATTTTTGCATCTATAGTAATAAGTAAAACTGGTCTGAAATTCTCCTTTTTGGTTGGGTCTTTTCCTTGTTTTGGTATCAGGGTGATGTTTGCTTCATCGAACATGTTGGGGAAGATTCCTTCCTCCCCAATTTTTTGGAATGATTTCTTCAGTAAGGAATTAGCTCTTCCTTGAAGGTTTGATAGAAATCTGGTGTGAAGGCATCTAGACCAGGGCATTTTTTGGTTGGAAGCTTTTTTATTGTTTATTTAATCTCAGTGCTTGAAATTTATCTGTTCAGAAGCTCTATGTCTTCCTGGCTAAGTCTAGGGAGAGGGTGTGATTCCACATGTTGATCCATTTCCTTCACATTGTCAAATTTCTGGGCATAGAATTTCTGGTAGTATTCAGAGATGATCTCTTGTATCTCTGTGGGATCAGTTGTTATTTCCCCTTTATCATTTCTGATTGAGGTTACTAGAGATTTTACTTTTCTATTTCTCGTTAGTCTGGCCAATGTTTTATCTATTTTATTTATTTTTTCAAAAAACCAACTCCTTGTTTCATTATTTTTCTGAATGATTCTTTTGTTTTTAATTTCATTGATCTCTGATTTGATTTTGGATATTTCTTTTCTTCTACTGGGTTTAGGCTTAGATTGTTCTTGTTTTTCCAATTCCATAAGATGGCTTGTGAGTTTGCTGATGCACTCTCTTTCTGTTTTTCAAATGTAGGCATTTAAAGCAATAAATTTTCCTCTCGAAACTGCTCTTGTAGTATCCCACAGGTTTTGGAAGCTTGCGTCTTCACTGTATTCTCAAGGAAGTTAATGATTTCCTATTTTATTTCTTCATGCACCCATCTGTCATTCAACAGAAGATTGTTTAATTTCCATGCCTTTGGGTGGGGTTGAACATTTTTGTTCGAGTTGAGTTCTACCTTTAGTGCCTTATGGTCTGAGAAGATACAAGGTAAAATTTCAATTCTTTTTATTCTGTTGATATTTGTTTTGTGTCCCAAGATTTCATCAATTTTGGAGAATGTTCCATGGGGTGATGAGAAGAATGTATATTCTTTTCCTTTGGGGTGGAGTGTTCTATATGCATCTATCAAGCACAGTTGTTCTAGGGTCTCATTTAAATCTCTCATATGTTTGTTTAATTTCTGTTTAGAGGATCTGTCCAGCTCTGTAAGAGGAGTGTTAAAGTCCCCTGTTATGATGGTAGTATCAGGTATCATATTGCTCAGACTGAGTAAGGTCTGTTTCAAGAATCTGGGAGCATTTAAATTGGGTGCATAAATATTTAGAATTAAAACATCTTCTTGTTGTATTTTTCCCTTGACCAGTATAAAGTGACCATCTTTGTCTTTTTTTATTTTAGTTGCTTTAAATCCACATGTATCTGAAAATAAGATTGCAACTCCTCTTTTCTTCTGAATTCCATTTGCCTGAAAAATTGTCTTCTAACCCTTGACTCAGAGTTTTAATTTGTCTTTTGAAGCCAGGTGTGTTTCTTGTAGACAGCAAATGGATGGCTTGTGTTTTTTAATCCACTCAGTCAATCTATGTCTCTTCAGTGGTGAATTCAAGTCATTAACATTTATTGAGGTAATTGATAAGTGCGGTAGCATTCTATTCATCTTATTTTGTGAGAGTCCATTGCCTAGTTTTATCTTTTGCATCATTGTGGAAGTTAGGTTCTGTCCTTTAACTGCTGAGTTCTTACTTTGCTGTTGATCCATTGTGATGGTCAGTGTGTAGAACAGGATGAATTATTTCCTGTAGAGCTGGTCTTGTTGCAGCAAATTTCCTCAAAGTTTGTATATACGTAAATGATTTGATTTCTCCATCAATTTTAAAGCTTAGCTTAGCAGGGTATATAATTCTGCGCTGGAAATTCTTCTAAGTAGATTAAAGGTAGGTGACCATCGTTTTCTTGCTTGGAAAGTTTCATCAGAGATGTCTGCAGTCACTCTGATGGATTTGCCCTCATCGGTCAACTGGCTCTTACTCCTGGCAGCTTGCAGAATCTTTTGTCTTGACTTTGGACAGGTTCATCACAATGTGTCTTGGAGAAGCTCAGTTAGAGTTGAGGCGACCTGGGATCCGATATCCCTCTGAAAGCAGTGTGTCAGAATCTTTGATATTTGGAAAATTTTCATTTATAATATTCTCTAGTATGGCTTCCATTCCTCTGGGGCATTCTTCTTCCCCTTCTGGGATTCCTATAACTCGTATGTTGGAATGCTTCATAAAATCCCATAATTCTGTCAGTGAACGTTCTGCTTTCTCTCTCTTCATTGCTGCCTCTTTAACTATCTGAGTTATCTCAAGAACTTTGTCCTCTACCTCTGAAATTCTTTCTTCTGCATGGTCTAACCTGTTGCTGATACTTTCCATTGCATCTTTAAGTCCCCTAATTGACTGCTTCAGTTCCTTCAGCTCTGCTATATCCTTTCTATATTCTTCATATCATTCATCTCTAATTTGATTCTGTTTTTGGATTTCCTTTTGGTTATTTTCCAGTTTATTAGCCGTTTCCTTCATTGTTTCCATCATTTCCTTCATTGTTTTCAACATGTGTATTCTAAATTCCCTTTCTGTCATTCCTAGCATTTCTTTATAGGTGGAATCCTCTACAGTAGTTACCTTATGGTCCCTTGGAGGGGTTGCTCTGGACTGGTTCTTCATGTTGCCACGAGTTTTCTG
The DNA here is from genome assembly GCF_027406575.1 of Nycticebus coucang. Taxonomy (NCBI): domain Eukaryota; kingdom Metazoa; phylum Chordata; class Mammalia; order Primates; family Lorisidae; genus Nycticebus; species Nycticebus coucang. Next base: position 98,697,213 of record NC_069789.1, read on the forward strand.
CTGATTCTTCCTCATGAGTGATTTCTTTTATCTGTTTCCTTGCCCTAATTTTCCTTTCACTTCCTGTTGCTCTTTACGTTCCTGTGCCTGTGGACCAGTGTGCCAAAACCGGTCTCACTCTGCTCCTAAGGGTTAAGGCTGTAAGGCAGCTCAGTCTCCGCCTTTATGCTGCTCAGTCACTAGGTTACTAGCTCCCACCTGATCCTTGCTCTGCAACCCTGAGGGCAGAGCTTGCCTGGGCAGTTCTCTCACAATGGCTCCCTGCAGCCCACAGCCAAACACTGTTAGCTCCATCCAGCTCAGCAGCTCATTGCGGGGCCCTGGACAACACCCAAAGATCTCCACACTCCTGCTCAAGCTCTCCCCAAGGCAGTTCAACTGAGTGCCAAGTCCAAAAATACCAAAACAGTTCACAGGTAAGTCCTTTCCAGTTTGCAGTCCACTGCTGCTGTACTTACAGCTGTCGGTGGGGTTAGACTGATTGAACACATGCAACCACTTGCCAGTTTTCCACTGTTTTTGTCCTCCTCTTGGGGTCCACAAGTCTCTCACTGACTCCCTGTATCCTCAAAGGGATGATTATAGGCAGATCCCACCCGCCAGAGATGCCTGGAGTCTTATCTCCCCAGACTCACGGTGCCCAGATGCAGGGAAGCTGTTACTCGCCCACCATCTTGCTCTGACTCCCACTATGTGGAACAGTTTGATGAGAGTATTTCAGATTGTATATGAAACCAGCACATTGTACCCCTTGATTGCACTAATGTACACAGCTATGATTTAACAATAATTTAAAAAAAATTTTAAAATCAAAACTATTAGGAGGTATCAGGTACTCAGACATTGTATTTCATACATTTTGTATGTCAAAAATGCTTCCTCAGAAAAATTTTAGAGGCATCCCTATGTTTGAAATATTTGGGATCATAAATGTTGACCAAACTTTTCATATTTTCATATGGTGGGCTCAGAATTATGGCTCCAGGAAATAAAATTCATTCACTCCTCCATTCAATGCATGTTTAATGGATGCCTTCCCTCTCTATCTTGTAACAGAAAGTAAGGGGAGGAGTCAGAACTTAGTGGGAATTAACTGCTTAGGATGAGGAACATCCCCAGGCTTCTCAATAGAAAAAAAGCCTGCCATCTCTCCCCCCCAAATTCTTTCCTACACTAATCACACTGGCCACCCTCATTTTCTTTGTTGCTCACTACCCTGTTCCACACCCAGGGATACATATCAATAACCTGAGAAAAATAGAAAATACCAATGAGGTCAGAAAAACATAGGAAAGGGGTCTTCTGAGCACAAGGGCTATGGGTGGGAGATATTCAAGGTGACTGCTATTGGGAACATTGAGAAGGTGGGAGAGAGGTTCATCCAAACAGATGTTCTGTGGGAAGGAGATGGCAGACGGCAAACTAAATAGGCTCTCACAGGGAAGACGGCGGCAGCCTCAAGTGCAGCCAAGTTTAGACTATGTACTCAGGGGAGCCCCTGAGTGGCGGCTGCTCCCTGTAGAGAGGAGCTGAGACGGGCCCTGGAATACAGCCATCACTTTTTTCTGACTGGGAGCATGTTGACAGGTCACAGGGAGCTGAACAACAAGCCAAATGATTAAGGGGCTGGCAAGGGTGTTTTATGAAGCCAGATGAGTACCACTACGGGAAACAGTCCACAGCCCTCGATTGCTTCTCCTCTACTATCTCTCACAGCATGTTAAAACACATTTTAAAACATTTTCTTCTCTTTAATAATAGAGGCAGAGTTGGATGGCAAGCTAAAAATATAATAAAATAAACCAGTTATAGCATTCTCCTCTACTATCTAGCCCAGCCTCTCCTCCCTAAATGGTTGAGATATCATTCAAGTAGAAAAGAGACATCAAAAGAATGTCCCTAGCATAAAGATAAATATTTAAGGTAATGAATGTCCCAATTATGCTTATTTCATCTTTTCACATCACACGAACATATCAAATTATCACAAATGCACTTTAAATGTGTATCTTTTATTCACCAATAATAAATTAAATTTTTTTTTTTTTTTTGTAGAGACAGAGTCTCACTTTATGGCCCTCGGTAGAGTGCCGAGGCGTCACACAGCTCACAGCAACCTCCAGCTCTTGGGCTTATGTGATTCTCTTGCCTCAGCCTCCCAAGTAGCTGGGACTACAGGCACCCGCCACAACGCCCAGCTATTTTTTTGTTGCATTTCGGACGGGGCTGGGTTTGAACCCACCACCCTCGATATATGGGGCCGGTGCCCTACTCACTGAGCCACAGGCACCGCCATATATTGAATTTTTAAAATTATCTTTCAGAGGTGGAGGAAGACACAATACTCTTCATAGTATGATTGCATATCTACACACACACACACACACACACACACACGTGGAAAGAATTAAAGTTTTCCAGTATCCAGCAGAGGCACGAATCAGAAGTCCTCAAACTTTTTAAACAGGGGGCCAGTTCACTGTCCCTCAGACTGTTGGAGGACCAGACTATAGTTAAAAAAAAAAAAAAAAAAAAAAAAACTATGAACAAATTCCTATGCACACTGCACATATCTTATTTTGAAGTAAAAAGACAAAACGGGAACAAATACAATCATACTGCCTCATGTGGCCAGTGGGCCGTAGTTTGAGGACCCCGACTCAGGCCAAAAATGGTCATAAGACAAATGATGGATCTTTCTGTCTTTCTAAGGCTCCACTTATCTCTCTTTGAAAGAAGGCAATCAGTTATGTTCTATAACCTTCCCTCTCACTATCTACCAAACACATCCCACACTCGCCTTGTGAAGCTGAATGAAACAATTCACAAGAAGCACTAGGAATCCTCAAAGAAGCAACACGGAACAGTAATTTGCATTTTTAGCTGTATGACCTTGAGCAAGTCCCCTAACCTCCGTGGGTATCATTCTTCCCTTCTGTGAAGGGAGAGTATTAGGCTTATTATGTCTGAGAACCTTCCCGCCACTAAGGGAGAGTTACATGGCAGGCACAGTCGAGAAGGTTGGGGAAATGTACACCCACAAAGAAATGAAGGGGTTGGTGAGGGCAGATGGAGCTCAGAAGCAAGGGAAGTGGGTAGGAGAAAGATGTAGCCACATGGGGAAGGGTTCTGAAATAGAAAAGACATCACTAGAGTTTTGCACAGAAAGTAGGAGGGAGTTCATGCTTAAGGGTTTTTAAAAGACTAAAAAATAGATGGGCAAATGCTGAACATATTTTGGCACCAGTGCTGAGAATTGAGAAAGATGAAACACTGGAAACAAGAAACCTAGGAAAGACCAGGAACATATTTCAAGCATTGGGCTTTTTTTTTTTTTTGAGCCGGAGTCTCACTTTGTCACCCTCAGGAGAGTGCTGTGGCATCATAGCTCACAGCAACCTCAAACTCCTGGGCTCAAGTGAGTCTCCTGCCTCAGCCTCCCGAGTAGCTGGAACTATAGGCACCCACCAAAATACAACACCTGGCTATTTTTAGAGATGGGGTCTTGCTCTGGCTCAGGCTGGTCTTGAACCTGTGAGCTCAGGCAATCCACCCGCCTCAGCCTCCCAGAGTGCTAGGATTACACCATGCTGGGCCTTAAGCATTGGCCTATAAGAAGAAAGGAAATGTCTGGATTAAGTCACCACATACACTGAGGATGAGGTTAAGGGTTTGGCCTCTGAATTCTTGGTCTAAAAGATTGCGATCCTTTAACAATGACAGCATGGGTAGGCACAAAGGATGTGTCACATATTGAAGAAGTCTATCTTGCACCAGAGAATTGGTGAATGCAAGTTAGAAGGGAAATTAGAGGTCACACAGCCATTCACGTGGGACTCCTTTTCTTAGTCTTCCCCAAGTCCTTTAACCATTGACTCTTCCCCTCTAAGTGTACAGTGGGCTTAGACCTGTCAGCACCACAAACAAGGGATAAAAGAATACACTGGGAAAATCAGTGCTTGCAGTCACCCATGAGGGTCATGAGAGTTCCAGATTTAAGGGTGGGGGGGAGAGAAACCACAGTAGACAGGACTGATGGCCCTGGTGAAGGTAATAATAAGATCAGAATTGGAGGGTTCTCAGAAGTCACAGTGCTGCCCCTGTCACTTAGCCTCTGACACAGTGATTTTCAACCGGTGTGCCACAGCACACTGTTGTGCCGTGAGAGGATCTTAGGTGTACTGCAAAAATTTTTAAAGATCATTAATTTATTTTCAAAAGAAGTTCATAGCACAGCAGGTATATTCTTCTTTTTACTCTTTTTTTTGACCAACATAATTTGAGTGTGCCGTGGAAGTTTAACTATAGGTTCAAGTGTGCCGTGAGATTAAACAAAAAAAGGTTGAAAATCACTGACCTAATAATGCAGCAGCTCTCTTTGAAAAGCAGTTTCTCACAATGAAACTGAAATCTCCTTCCAGAAGTTTCCGCTAATATGATTCTGGAAAGCAGTGTTTCTCCAACTCTAAGGGCCACGTGAATCACCTGGGAACCTTGTTCAATTCCAGATTCTGCAGACCATGGGTTCTTCTTTCTAACGTGGTCTCAGAGGACGAGACTGATCCATGGACCACACTTTAAGCAACAATATTGTAGAGCTGGAGAGTAAATAAGTCCAGAAAGGTATTTGGATAGGTTAGCTGTTTGAACAAACGATCTCTAATGTCCCCCCCCCCACCTCCAGTAGTATTACAATGATTTCACCAACTGTATATGTCAATAGTTTGAGTTACATAAAAATAGAGACGGAGTGTTTCTCAGGAACCAACATCTTAACATGGCCAAAAATCAAAGTCTAATATACAAATCGTAAAACTCTAATAATACAATTCTAATACTTTTTAAAATTTTTTTTATTTTTAATTTCAACTTTCTTGTTCATTCTTCTTCGTTTGAAGTACTCTTTTTTGTCTTCCTCTGGCGATGTTCTTGATGTTAGTAGAGACGGGGTCTTACTCTGGCTCACTGCTGTTACATACAGGTCTCGAACCTCTGAGCTCAGGCAATCCACCCTGCCTCGGGCTCCCACAGCGCTGGGACTACAGGCGTGAGCCACCACGCCCAGCCACAATTCTAATACTTAAATGATAAAAATACAGCATCCAGAACACAAGTTCCCGGAAGGGAGGGCCATTTTTCAAAGCATAGTAATTACCTATTGTCAGTAGGTGGCAATATTTCCTCGGGGTCTAGGGGACTGTGAAGAGGAACAAGGATTCTCAACCTGGGCTGTACACTGGAACCCCTTGGAAAACTTTTAGAACTACCCATATATGAATCCCACTCCCAGGAATTTTAATTTAATTGGTGTGGTGTACAGCCTGGATGCTAGGATTTTTTTTAAAGCTGCCCAGGTTATGCTAATGTGTAACTAAAGGATGACTAAGGAGAGCAAGGTGCAGCAGACCATGGAAACCAAGAGACAAGAGGCATTATTTCTAATTCCCTGTGGCTCCCTGTCCCTCCCCTGCCTCCAGCTGACCCATGTACCACACGATCTCTACTCCATCCCATCTCCCCTTTTCACCTGTCACCACTAGGTTACCCCAAGGTTGCACCAGATCTTCCTTCCTCCAAATTCCTATGAAATAAATGACCTGAGTGAAAAGCTACCAGGATGTGTAGGAAAAGCCACTGATATCCTTTGTTTTCTACAGGCCTCAGTTTTCACCATAACTAAATGCCCCCCTATCATTCCTGGTACCAGCCTTGATTGCAAAGTTAGTAAATTTTTTCTGGAAAAGGCAAGATGGTAAATATTTTGTTTTGATGGCCACATGGTCTCTGTTACAACTTTGCAACTCTACCATGACAGCAACAAAGCTATAGACCTATGTAGATGAGTATAGCTATGTTCTAATAAAGCTTTATTTATTAAAAAAAATGCAGAGGGCCAGATCTGACCCAGAAGCTAATGTTTGCTGCCTCCTGCTTTACCTCACCTGAATCCCCTCTGAATTTTCTATCTCCTCACTGTGACAGCAGGTGCAGTCACAGAGTAGAACCACTGTGACATCCACAGTGCAGGAATGAGACTGCTGCACAGAGACTGGGATGTAGGGGAGGAGCCTCCAGAGGCAGATGGGATTCGAACATGCACATAAGGAAGAGTAAAGGGACTTTATGAGGGTGGAAATAGGGGAAGAACCCCCCACACGCACACACACTAAGAACTGCAAAGTCACCAGTTTTCTGACATGGGGCCTAATCCTGGGATTCTTTCTTTATGAAGGAATAACCTGATGTGAGGCAGATTTTCTCCAACTCCAGTGGAAATCTAAAGTCAAAAGCGTCAGGGGAAAAAGAATGAATTTTTGAGAGTGAGATGTGACCACACAAGGCCGGAAAAAAAAAAAAGACACTGACATAAACGTCACACTTCATGCAAAAATTAATTGAACATGCACTGTAAGTTTAAATGGAAAACTATACAACTTTTAGAAGAAAACATGACAGACCATCTTTGCAGCCCCAGGTTATAAAGAATTCTCAGGCAAGATAGCAAAAGCATGATCCATAAAAGAAAGACAAATGGGACTTCATAAAAACCACAATCTTTTGTTCTGTGGAAGTCAGTTTTAAGTAAACAAAAAGACAAGCAACAAACTGGGAGAACATATTTGCAAATAGTATACTTGACAAAAGATTTGTCTCCCGAATAAAGATCTCTCAAAAACATAACACTTAGACAACAACCAAAGTAAAAAAAATGGGTAGAAGATTTAAATAGACATTTGATCAAAGAGGGTATATGGAAGGCAAATAAGCACTTAAAGAAACCAACAAGTTTTGGTAGCTGGTTCAGTGTTGCTGTCTAACAACAGGTAAGACTCATGCTTAGGAAACTAGGCTAGAAAATTATTTCTGCCCATTGGAATTTCTGAAGTTTACATCTTGAGCCTCAGGGCCTACTGAACCACATCCGGAGCTGATTATAGCTCCCTAAGACAATCCTACTATTCCCTAAGTCCAGAATAATGGTCTTCCATAAAAAGATGTTCAACATCATCAGCTGTTAGGGAAATACAAATTGAAGCCACGATGAGATCTCACTACATGCATTTTAGAATAGGTAAAATTGAAAAATACTAACAATCCCAAGCAATGGTGAGGGTGCAGGACAACTGGACCCCTCAGACGTTGAAGGAATGTAAAACAGCACTGCCATTTAGGAAAACCGGCAGATCCTTATAAAGTTAAACACATACCCACCATATGACCCAGCAATCCCTCAGTTACATATTTACCCCAGAGAAATGAAATGACAACCTATGTTCCCAGAAAAACCTGCGCGCAAGTGTTTGGCAGCTCCATTTACAATCACCAAAATTAGAAACATCCAAATATCCTTCTACAAGGTGAGTAGATAAACAAACCATGGTGCATCCATATAACAAAATGCTGCTCAAAAATAAAAAGGAAGATATGTAGTTTGTATGTGATACCGTGTTGCTCTGTAAAATTACAGGTGAATTGGGTAAACTAGAAAAAAATTTTAATAAAAAGGAATGAACTATTGATGCATACAAAACTTGGAAGTATTTTAAAGACATACTGAATGAAAGAAACCAATCTCGAAAGTTTACATACTGTAGAATTCCAGTTACATGACATTCTCCAAAAGACAAAGCTACAGTGATGGAACAGCCCAGTAGTTGGCAAAGAATAGGGGTGGGGAGAGGGTGTGACTGCAAAGGAATAGTGATCAGGGAGACTGTAGGGATCATCCATGTGCTGATGGTTACAAGAACCTATACAGAGACTTACAATCACACCTCCAAAATCAACTTTACTGTGTTAATTTTAAAAATAAAATGAAAATTAAAATCCTTTGGGCTGGATCAAACATCAGGCTAGGAGATGCTTCCCAACCTCCCCCTTCACTTCTTCAAGGGGGAGGCCCCAGACCTCCAAAGTTAGCACAGACTATGAGGCATCCCCCCAAGTGCAAACCACAGTGACAATCCTGGACCTACTACCTCCCAGGTCAAGGGTATGGACTTCCAGAGTTGCCCCACCATACAGACCAGCAGAATCACACTGGCTTAAGAAGACGGGGGACAGGGTCTAGTCCAGGCACTCACAGAATCACTAAGCTAGGGCAATGGATGCTCTGAAGGTCACCCACCATTTAGGGATGGCATTAATTCCATTACTGGGGAGAACATCCATGGTCTTAGGGAGCTGTAATCAGGCCTGGATATATCTCTGTAAGGCCTGGCACTCAAGATAAAGAACTCTAACATTCCAAGGGGCAGAAGTAACTTTCCAGTCTAGTTTCCCATCATGCCTCAGTCCTAATTCTCTTGTTCACAGAAACACAGAACCAACCACCTTCTAAACTTCTCTGCCTCCTTGCTAAATCCATACCAAGCAAAGGCTCACATATGTGGGACTCCAACAGAAGGACAAACTAAATAATGAATGCATGCCTGAGCAGCCAGCAGAGGGAAGGCCTGCAGGGCAGCAGCTGGTGGAATCATCTGCCAATCACCATACTGAGAGAAAGGGGAACATCTGGTGTATTCAGGTCTTTCTTGTACCTTCTCCATCAAACCATCTTTCCATACTGCTGTGTCTCTGGGTCTGTTTCTCCTTCTTTGAAGAATCAGATGTCTGGGCTTCATCTATGCACCTCAGTGGACATAGGAAATCTATGTGGTTGGCAGAATCCTAGCTACAGTCAGCCATTCTTCTGGAACATGTGCTGCAGAATTCTCTTCCTGTCCCCCAAACATCATCATGGAAGCAGGAAAAAGAGGGTGTCACGGGCTGAACATTTGTGCTTCCTCAAAATTCATATGCTGATGCCTTAGCTTCAAGGAGGTGAGGACTCCAGAAGGTAAGTGGGCTTTGATTAGGTCACAAAGATGGGCTCCCTCATGATGGGATTAGCGCCCTTATAAGAACAAGAATGAGGCCCAGGTGAGCACACAGCAGGAAGTCGGCCATCCACAAGCCAGAAAGAGAGTCCTCCTCAACCCAACTCTGTCGGCAGCCTGATCTCAGACTTCACCCAAAAGAACCATGAGAAATAAATGTCTGTTGTTTAGGCACCCCCTCTATGCTATCCTGTTACAGGACTGAGGGGTAACTATGAGTTGTTATAGGAAATCAAGAAAGTCATCAGAATGAGAGGAAGACAGTGAGCTGGCTGGTTATGATTATTAACTGAGAGGTAAGTGACTGCTCTTACAAACACACACACACACACACACAAACATGGCTGAGCTGGCCTCTTCCTTTCAAGGCCACCAGCTCTCTGCAATTCCTCCATAGTATTTCTGCTGGGATGCTAAGTCTAACTTACATATTCTAGCATTTTACACAATAGCCTTTTGCAACTATCAGAGAGCTTTCATAACCTCAGCCAGTGCTCATCACTTTACCCTCTTTTCTCCTGGTAGGTTATTTCAGCCACACACACCTTGCTCTTCAGTCTGAAAAAGTAAAACACTCTACCCTCAGTGGCATTCTAAGGCTCGTGCTGCAGGGGTAGGGGGTGGGGGAGACGGGAAGAGGGAAAAAGCACAAGACCACACCCACCACCACCATTTTAATCTTCCCAAAACACTATATAACAGGTTCTAATCAAAACCTTTCCATCACACCCCACTGTCTAAACAGGAAGATCAAAACTGACATTGAACAATTTCTACCAACTGACCCAAAGGAGACAGTTTTCCTTCTCCCCCCAAGCTGCCTCTGAAATATACAGTTTCTAAGCCGTACTCCTGAGAGCCCTTTGTTAGGTGAAAGGGCCTCAAAGACCAGCCATAAATGAGAGACCACACAGGCAGAGATGCCAACCACCTTCCTTCACCACCTCCTACTTCATCCATGGAAACCACAGTTCAATATGTTGGACTCCTTTGTAATATTCTGTTTGGCAAAGGGTTGGAAGAATTCAACCCTTGAATTCAACCCTTCAACTTATCAGGAGAAAAGAGGGCAAAGTGATGAGCACTGGCTGAGGTTATGAAAGCTCTCTGATAGTTGCAAAAGGTTGCAAAAGAATTCCAACCCTTTCTTCTACAGAAGAAAAATTGGAAAATCACTGACCTATATAAAGTATTACATTACAATATTTCAATTGCACTATTATCCACTGTCTATCCTGAAGATAATGGATATTCCAATGTCTGCACTTTCACTTATGCAATTACTACCTTTAAATCCCTCACTTGGTCCCTTGATCTATCCAAAACATCCCCGTAAATTTTACTTCAAATGTCACTTCATAAAAACCTCCCCTGACTATCAGAACCCAAAGGAAATTCTTCTATACTGCCATGGCAATTAGCAGGCAGAGGATTGGTTTTATAATAAAACCACATTTCATATACAGAATGTACTTCCTGCAGTTGCCTAACACTTGTCACTGGGCAGATGGTTCTTTCTCATCTTCTCAACTAGGAGGTAAGTTCTTTGAAGGCAGAGCGATAAAGGTTCAGCTTTCTATCCTCTGTAGCACCTATTACGTGACCTTCAACCAATAAGTACTTTCTCTGACAAGGCAGAAAGATCCTTCCAGCTGCTGTGCTAAGAATATAAGGCAGCAGGCTCGGCGCCCGTTGCACAGTGGTTACGGCGCCAGCCACATACACCAAGGCTGGAGGGTTCAAACCTGGCCCGGGCCTGCTAAACAACAATGACAACCACAACAAAAATACCCGGGCGTTGTGGTGGGTGCCTGTAGTCCCAGCTACTTGGGAGGCTGAGGCAAGAGAATCACTTAAATCCAAGAGTTTGAGGTTGCTGGGAGCTGTAACGCCACAGCACTCTACTGAGGGTGACATAGTGAGACTCTTTCATATATATATGAAAGCCAGCAAAGGGGGAAGCAAGGAAACCATTAAGGAGACTAACTCTCCCTAGGTGGGGTGGGGGAAGTGTATAAGGACTATGCCAGGCTTATAGGCACCACCCCAGACCTAGAGGCAGAAAAATCCCAGGCAGGAGGGGCACTCCCAGTGGGCAGGCTCCTTGTCTAATTGCTATTTAATTCTGGAGCTAGGCAGTCCTCCATCTACAGCAAATGTTCCCCTTCAATGTACTTTTAATATATTATTTTAATGGCTATTATAAAGTATAGTCATAGTATCATAAAATCTCAGAATTGATGGGTCCATGTAATATTACCATTTATAGATTACTTCTCACCCCTAGGGCTCCCAGCCCACTTTGACAAGTTATTTCAGTTTAGAGCACAAACTCAGCCTCTATTACTTATTTCTCTTTTTCTAGGGGCTTAACAACTTTAAGGAAATCAGGTTATCGAGGTGGATTACAGGTAAATTGTTCTCTACTCTACTTTTTCAAAAGACGAACAGAGGAGGGAAGAAACTATAGCTATACAGCCCTTTGAAAATTATCTCCAAGGAAAGATTATCTCCAAAATTATCTCCATCACCTTGTTCGGGAGCAATCATCACATTCCGAGCCCAAATCAAAGGATCTTCTATGACTAAGTTCCGAAATAATATATCATTTTAACAATTTATTGGCTCGGAATAATTGTGCCAAAAAGAAAACTAGTTTCTCCAGGATAAAATGAGGTGGGTTCCTTTTATTTTCTTCTCCAAGTCTTTTTTGATCAGGAAAATATTTAGTTGCAACCCAATTATATTTAGATCACTGCTCAAAAACAAGCACAAATTTTTAAAAGCTTAATCCATTCCAATTCTCAAAATATCAGCTATTATCTCTTTGTTAAAAACGTTTATTTTTTTTATTTATTCGTTTTATTTTATTTTTTTTATTTTTTTGGCCGGGGCTGGGTTTGAACCCGCCACCTCTGGCATATGGGACGGGCGCCCTACTCCTTGAGCCACAGGCACCGCCCTGTTCCACTTTTTTCTTTTTTGTAGAGACAGAGTCTCACTTTATGGCCCTCAGTAGTGCGCCGTGGCCTCATACAGCTCACAGCAACCTCCAACTCCTGGGCTTAAGCGATTCTCTTGCCTCAGCCTCCCAAGCAGCTGGGACTACAGGCGCCCGCCACAACGCCCGGCTATTTTTTGGTTGCAGTTTGGCCGGGGCCAGGTTTGAACCCGCCACCCTCGGCATATGGGGCCAGCGCCTAACCGACTGAGCCACAGGCGCCGCCCTGGCACCGCCCTGTTAAAAACGTTTAAAGTTATTTCATGAAAAGTATCTCATTTCACATCTCTCGCTAACTCCCCTCCCAGTCACTACAAAGAATAAAAAGAAATCCAGTTTTTAAAATGCAGACATTATGTTTGATAATGAACAATTAACATAACCAAGAACTGTAAGGGATATTTTCCCTTGGGAAACAACCTGCAAGATGACTGACAGTTCCCAAACTCAGTGATCTTAAATGACAGCTATGATTCTTCTTCCAACAGTATATTGTGACCCCTTCTGGGATGGAAAGGGGACAGCAAATAAGAAATGTGATTAGCACAGCCACATTTGGAAAAGAAATGGATCCTCGAAGTGCTTTGGTTTGCCCAGGGTAGTCAGCAAGTCCTTTCTTTCCTTTTTTTTTGGAGACAGAGTCTCACTCAGTCACCCTGGGGTTGGGCTCAAGAGATCCTCTTGTCTCAGCCTCCCAAGTAGCTGGGATTACAGGCGCCTGCCACAACACATGGCTATTTATAGAGACAGGGTCTAGCTCTTGCTCAGGCTGGTCTTGAACTCCTGAGCTCAGGCAATTCACCTGCCTCGGCCTCCCAGAGTGCTAGGATTACAAGCATGAGCCACTGATCCTTTCTTTTTCATTGTGCTGATTACTTTGAGCATCTTTTCAATCTGGAAACCTACATCTATTGATTTGGAAATTTTTCTTCTATTGCTTCTTGGGACAACTCTATCCTTTATCTTTTTCTGTTCTCTCTCATCTTGGAGCTCATATTTACCAGATGTTGGACTTTCCAGACAAATTCTTTAATTTGTTAATCTTTTATCTCCTAAATTGCATTTCTCTTCTAATTTTTGTGGGTTTTTTTCCTTTTTCTAAAATCCATCAGCCTTCCTACTGCCTCATTTATTTAGTTTGATGACATTTTTAATTTCTGAGATGATTTCTTTTTCATCTTCTTGTTTTAGGATATAGTATCTTGTTAATTCTAGGTCCCCTTCCAATCCCCGGTGTCTCTGTTTTCTTCGACTTCCTCCACTTATTTCGATCTTTCTCTTTTTCTGTATTGAAAGGTTTCCTCAATTATCTTTGGACTTGGGGCTGCCCAGCCACATTTAAGAAGGGAGTTGAAGGTTGACTGGAAATGCCTTGTGAAGAGGTATGGGTTGTTGCCCCGAAGCTCAAAGCCAAACTGGCCTTTTAGTTACAGAAACTCTCACATGTTAAGGCCTAGAGATCTCTTCTCTGGGACCATTCAGTTTATCCAGGTACAAAATCTCCTTACAATCAATATTCTAAAAACAGAGGAACAGCTATAGAGCCCCACCAGTTCAGTATGAAAACCCTCACTTAACATCTTTTTGATCATGGCACTCATCCTTGCCTTCTGCAAAAACTGGCACTTCCATGTCTTGAGCCTTTCCACAGTTTTCCGGTCGATTTACTTGCCATCAGTGTCCCCTTCTGGAGACCTTGGAACAAAGTTACCTCTGCTCCACCAGCCGTCAACACATCCATGCACTGTGCCTTTTAAGTTGCTGGAATCTCTTTATCAACTGTTTCCTCTTCGGTTCTCTTTGTCCTCGTGGTTATTTCAGTGGGGCTTCAGGAAGGGAGAAGGAGGTAAATACAGCAAACCCAGCAGGTTTCATGACCACCCCCTGACACCGCCCCTCTAAGGAAACTCTAGTGTAATCCTTCTCTAAACCAAACTTAGTGATGCTAAAGCTCAGACAGAAGCGGCCTGTTCTCACTTCAAACATCAGTTTGGAAGCAGCATCCCTTCTGCTGAGCAGATACAGCTCCATGATCCATCAGCTAGTTTTCCATTTAGAACAGGCCTACCATGCACAGTTCTCTTTCTTTAGCTGTGTCAGAATTCCCAATAATTACTCATTTTATGTCATTATGATCTGTCTACATTTGTCTGACCACTGCCACAAGCAGAGTCAGATGACTCATATAGACCATCTCTATTATATTAATGTTACAGAAGAAAGAGAGAGGAGCTCTTACAGGACCTGGCATCACAATGTAATGATGCCATCATCTTCAGAAACTGTAAAAGGGGACAGGTGCAACCGGTTCCTCAGACCTGTAATCTTAGCACTTTGGGAGGCTGAGGCAGGTGGATTGCCTGAGTTTAGGAGTTTGAGACCAGCCTGAGCAAAAACAAGAGTTCATCTCTAAAAAAAAAAAAACAGCCAGGCATGGTGGTGGGAGCCTGTAGTCCCAGCTATTCGGGAGGCTGAGGCAAGAGGATTGCTTGAGCCTGAGAGTTTGAGATTGCTGTGAACTATAATGCCACAGCACTCTTCTGAGGGCAACGGATGAGACTCTGTCTAAAAAAAAAAAAAAAAAAAAAAAAACTGCAAAAGAGTTCGAGTCTTCTGGGTACCTTCCTAAGAAGCCGCTTTACCACTAACCTCCCACCTAACAATCACAGGACAGCAGTCATTACTGTGGCCCAACATTCCATGGCTCACTACTGGATATGTCTCCTTTAGGAAGAAAAGCACAAAAGATCAGAATTGTAAGTGTTTTGTGTGGTATTTTAATTCTTCTCTAAGGATTAATTAGAAACTCAGCATTCAGTAGCAGGCAATGCAGAACTATTCCAGAACATAAAGACAGATGCCTTTTTGGTCAAAGCCTTCAACACCACCACCAAAAGGAACCATGTTTAAGACTCAATAGGGAGGAAAAGACCAAAAATCGGGCAAGGTTTGGTGGCTCACACCTATAATCCCAGCACTGCATGAGGCCGATGTGGGCAGATCACCTGAGCTCATGAGTTTGAGACCAGCCTGAGCTAGAACAAGACCCCATCTCTAAAAATAGCCAGGTGCTGTTGTAGGTGCCTGCAGTCCCAGCTACTTGGTAGGCTAAGGCAAGAGAACTGCTTGAGCCCAAGAGTAAGAAGTTGCTATGAGCCACAGCACTCTACTGGGGGTGACAAAGTGAGACTGTCTCGGAAAAAAAAAAAAAAAAAGAGGAGGAGGAGGAAGAAGAAGAGGAAGAAGAGGAAGACCAAGAACCAGAAGGCAAAACTGACAGTATGGGATTAAAAGTCATCTGTCTGTGCCAGTATTAGATTGGCAGTAAAGGACCAGCTAATATCAGGTGTCGATATAATCAGAAAGATACTAAGGTATTTAAAAAGGGAATAATTTTCTTACCAGATGATGATTATGGACTGTCATGTCCATTTAACACCTGAAACCTTCCTGAATACCACGAAAATTTATCCTACATTCCTATATACATCCCACATGCTTGGTAACATTCTATTCTATGCTTCACTGCTATTTCTCTTTTACCATTAACTTTTCATTTGTTTACATTTGTTTCCTCAATAAAATGGAGTACTTGAGGCCAGGGACTTTAAGCCCAGTTGTTAGGAACATGGTTTCAGAATCTATGCAAAGACAACCTATAATACTAATTTCCTAGTACACGCTGCTTGTCTACCTACAGTAACAACCCCATCCTTTAGTTAGCACATATCACCCAGAATAATGACTTCGTTTCCCAGCCTGTCTCGTAGTTTATGCAGCTATGACACTGAATTCTAGCCAATGGAACCTGAACAGAAGTGCCCTATGGCATCTTCAGAAGACCTTAGGAGTCTGCCGCATGTATCTCCTCTCCTTATCCCCTCATCCATCCAGCTGCCTGGGCTCAGACAAAGCCATGATGGACCATGAGGTCAAGACCACACCAAGCAGAGAAACACTACACAAGGAGCCGAGGTCTCTGATATAATGAGCCACTATACCACACCCCGGGACAATATTTACATGAGAAAGACAGACTTCTATCTTATAAAACTTACCTTATCTTCATTTTCTTAGCTCTTTACAGCTGAACCTAACACTAATAAATAGAAGTACACAGATTTGAGTTCAACTGACAGCTCAGTCGACTTCTAACTGAATGATCTCAAGCAAAGGACCTGCCCCAGTTTTCTCATCTGTGAAATGAGATCAACGTCACCTAACTCAGAATTATGAGGATGTACACACAAATCCACATCAAATTGTAAGTGAGGATTCACAAAGAAAATCACCTTCATAACAGGGAGATCTGACCTAGTCAAGAAAGACAGGGAAGGCTTCATTGTGGAAGTGAGGCATAAAATTTAAAATATAAATAGAAGCTAAGTGAGGACAAAAATAAAGGAGGGAAAACATTTCAGGAAAGGGTCACTGCATAGTCAAAGGTCCTGGGAGGCTATGAGGAACTAAAAGAAGACTAGGGTGACCCAGGAAGTACACAAGAACAGTAGTGAACTAAAAAGAGGCTAAGGAGGTGGACAGGCCACCCTGTAGGCCTAAGAGTTCTTGTTAAGAAGTGTGCCCTCCAGCCTATGAGAAAAAGAAAACAGTTGGGCTTGTTTACACACACACACGCCCCCCATCAGTATGCACCTCTTGCAAGGTAGGTCCCCAACTGTACTCTTCCTGTGTTTTTTGTCCCATGTGCAATTTGGGAATATTTCAAAGTCATTGCACACAAGGATGGAAACACATTTTCTCCATGCTCACAGATGGAATCCCCTATACTCTCACATCATTTTGTGAGAAATAGCTCTTTCCACCTAGAAATGGACACACTGATAGTGGACCTTGCGTGTCCCTTGGAAAGTATTGGGAACTCAATCGAATTGGGGAATTTGGAGAACGCATGACCCCAACCATGTTTAGGTTGGGGGGATGAAGTGGGCATAGCTGAAGATTCTCATTTCAAAAGCTCACTCTGGTCACAGTATGAAGAACAGATCACAGTAGAGGCAAGGCTGGTGTAGAGGAAGGGACACCATTCAGATATCACAGCAACAGTCCAGCTGGACTAGGGGAGGGGTGGAGAGGGAGAGGGACAGTTGGCTTCAATACTTGAATTAGAAGTAAAAGCAACAGGACCTGGTGCAGGACAGGACATGAGACAGAAGGAAGAGCAAGGAGCCAAGAGGGAGCTTTCTCAGGCTTGTACAATTGCATAGAAGGTGGCACCAGTCACCGGATCAGGATAGCTGTAGAACCAGATTTATGGAGGAAGATCAAGTGTTTGAATGTGATGATTGTGAGCTGTCTGGGAGAAATCCAAGAAGAGAAGTCAAGCAGGCAGTGGGTACATAATCAGAATTTGGAGTCAGAAAAGAGGTCTAAGCCAAAAATATAAATCCTAGATTATCTACATATAGTTTTGAACTTATAGAGGATTGCCCAGGAGAGGGAGAGAACAAAAAGAAAAGAGAGAAGGCCAATATTTATAGACTAGAGTAGGAGGATCAGTCTTTAGCAACTATGCAGACAAAAATGGTTAAATACCTGTGCTATGGTTTGAATGTGCTCTCAGAAATTCATGTATCAGGCTCAGTGCCTATAGTTTAAGCACCTAGGGCAACAGCCACATAGATCAGATCTGGCGGGTTCGAATCCAGCCAGGGCCTACCAAACGACAACTACAACCAAAAAATAGCCAGGCATTGTGATGAGCGCCTGTAGTCCCAGCTACTTAGGAGGCTCAGGCAAGAGAATCACTTAAACCCAAGAGTTTGAGGTTGCTGTGAGCTGTGACGCTACAGCACTCTACCCAGAGTGACAGCTTTAGACTGTCTCAAAAAAAAAAAAAAAGAGAAGAAATTCATGTGTCAGAAACTTAATCCCCAATGCAACAATGTGGGAGGTGTGACCTGATGGGAGGTCCTTAAGTCTCATTCATTAATGGATTAATGCTGCTATAAAAAGGGATTACAGGAGTGGGTTCACTTTTTTTTCTCTCTTGGCCTTCTGCTATGTGAGGACACTGCAAGAAGACCCTCACTAGATGCCAACACCTTGGCCTTGGACTTCACAGCCTCCACAACAGAAAAAATAAATTTCTGTTCTTTATAAATCATCCAGTCTCAGATATTGTCAGAGTAATACAAAATAAACCAAGACAACCTGAAATTTCTATAGTGTTCAATCTAATAGAAGGGATGGCAAGAGAGAGTAACATCAGAAGGCCATGATGTATACCAACAGCCAAAAAATTTAAAGAGGCATGATAATCAATTGCACCAAACATTCCTGAGAAGTCAAGGAGAATGAATAAAAAACATCCAATGGGTTTGGAGAGAGTGGTCACTAGTTACTTGCAGAATGATGGACTAGAAGCCAATTTAAGATGAGAAGGTTGAGAAAATGAATATGGAAAAAAGAATTGCAGGCAAGCAATTCCTTTGAAGATCAAACAAGATAATATACTTAAAGAGATAAGAAGAGTCCCTAGCTTATTTAAAGGGTTCAATAAATAGAATGAATTGTTAAAATTTTTTTATGTTACTATTAAGGTAGCTTTAAAACTCCCATAGCACTTTAAACAATGATTTGCGCCTAACTGGTACTCAATAAATACTTTGGATGCAATGATAACTGTTAAGGAGGAACAAAGGGATGCTAAGGCATCATATGTAATTTGCAATTAAAAGTAGCATAAATTATTGGTGAACAATTTCCCATCATTAAAATATAAGTTAATCTAAATATGATTCTGTGTTCTTCATTTCCTCATGCTGTGAATTAACAAAACTTCCCCATTAAAATGTCATTAGGTTACCACCATGATGAAGTTACAGCACTTAAAAAAAAAAAAAAGACTAAACAGAAAGCTAGTTATGGGACACAGTTCATTGTTGTGAGACTTGTGAGGAAATCTATGAGAATCTCCAGCATCTGTGAGCAAAGCTGATCTTAGGATCAGAATCTCCTCTTTGCCGTGATCAATGAAAGATGAGGGCATCTGGAATCACATGGAAAATACTCTAGCCACTAGTGTAGTGTCCCTCTAACTCTTATTTATAGTAATACGTGCTGTTTCTCTTACCCACAAGTGAAATTTTAGTTCGATGGAACAAAAACTCAGCCAACATACACACAGGAAAGGAAGAGGACCTTAGCAACTAAAACAGGTGTCACAGTCCCTAAAGGGGCCTTCCACCTACTTCCCTCAAATATAAATCAAGGCAGGGAAATTTACACTTTTTGCTTTACCTAGAATGCTCTTTGCCCATCTATCACTCTACCACTTTATCAGGTAAGTTCCCTTAACGTTCCCCTACCCCACACACAGGTACCTTCCCTCTGTAAGCCCCATATCTACATGAATCCCATTCTGGATCCCCTCAAATAAGAAAGTTGCCCTTCCTCATCTGCTACAACCCTTCATTCATAATTGCATGCTGGCACCTGATAAACTGGCTGAAATCATCTCTTAATCTGTCTTTTCTCAGCTCCGTCTCTTCCCAGCACTGTCTCCCAAAGGGACTATATCCATAACAAAGCTGGAATCTGGGGACACCCTGTGTCTTATTTCTTCTTCTTCTCTCCATCACTCTACCATCCAAAATCTTTTGAACAAGAGTAGGACCCAGGATTAGTTTCTGAGGCCGCAGGTGAAGCCCCTGCCCTCAGAGCAGACACAGAGTTTGCTGCTACTATGAAGAACCTCTGGGCTTCACCGAAATGCCAGTGCACTCTCGGTCCCTGGGAGGACCATGGAGCAGGTGGTGGCACGGTCCTTGAGGGAGCCAGCTGGTTGAGGGTAGGATTTTGTCCTGCACCTTGAGGGGTGTTGAAGGCTTTGACCAAAAGGGCATCTTGAGTTAGTGCCTCTTCAGCCCACAGCCTGTGGACTTAAGGTCCCCATAGCCTCAGCCGATTCATTTTACTGGCCAGGAAGCTTTATTTTTCAAAGAGTTTGGGAGAGGGACAGAGGGAGCCAATTGGTACGAGTCATAAACAACCTCTTCAGCACAACTTGGTGGAAGATGGAGCGGGCTCGTCTGGCCAAAACCTGTACAGCTTGGCCACACCCTTAGGAAGACATCCTGGATCTCCTGCTCCTTGCAGCCAACCTGTTGGTCCCTGCAATGTCAACTCCCAAGAATCTCCTGCTCTGCCAGGTCCAGAAAGAAACACACTGTGTCTTATCTCACCCTGAACATCTGACATATAATTGATGACACATTTTTCTTGGACAGATGGTATTACATCTCTAACGAATTTAGTCATCTGATTTTTTTTTTTTTTTTTTTGGAGACAGAGTCTCATTCTGATGCCCAGACTAGAGTGCCATGGCATCAAGGTTACTCATAGCCTCGAACTCCTGGGTTCAGGCAATCCTCCAGCCTCAGCCTCCTAAGCACCCACATACCCAGCTAATTTTTTTTTTTTTTTTAGTAGAAACCAGGTGTCACTCTTGCTCCAGTTGGTCTCCAACTCCTGAGCTCCGGGATCCTCCCGCCTCGGCCTCCCAGAGTGCTAGGATTATTACAGGTGTGAGCCACCACACCTGGCCATCATCTGATTTATTGCAGCAAATTAAGAGACGTGTGAAGTATTATTTTCCTGTTGCTACTGTAAAATATCATCACAAATTTAGCAACTTAAAGTAACACAAATTTATTTAAAGTTCCAGAAGTCAGAAGTCTAAATGAGTCTGCAGGGATATATTTCTTCTTGAGATTGTAGGGGAGAATCCATTTCCTTGATTTTTCCCACTGCCTGAATTCCTTGGTTCCTGTCTCTTCATGCAAAGCCAGGAGCACTGTACCTTCAAATCTGTTTCAGTCATCACAGTACCTTTTCTCCTTCTGACCCTGCTGCCTCACTCTGATGAGGACCCGTAAGATTAAACTGGGCCCAGATGGATAATCTAGGATAATCTCCTATCTCAAGATTCTTAACCACATCTACAAAATCCCTGCTGCCATGGAAGGTAACATCAGAATGCATGTTGTTTAAGAAAGAAAGCATGACAGGTCATGAAATATTTCAATTAAACAATTATTCATTTTGAAAGATAGGACTGATGCTTAGAAGGGAAAGCTTGAGCTTCCTGGAGATGTTTTATGGAAAACCTCACACTCTGATTCCAGACAAATAAGGTCTACTCTGTTGATCAGAGAAATTTCTGCTAAATATACCTGAATTTACATATATCCAAATAGTGTTAACCTTCAAAACAGTCACTTCGAGAATATAATCAATTCCAATGAAATCATTGCCTGAAACTTTGAGGAAATCTCTCTTTAAGAAGGTAATTTAAAATCAATATGTAAACTACATCATTATCAGTCTCATTACTTTGGAATCATGCCTCATTTTTTCACTAAAATAGAAATGAATTGAGTATATTGAGATAGGCAATCATACTTTACTCCAAATGATGTTTAAATATATTAAAAAAAAAAATCTGCCCTGAGAATAGTCAAAAGAGTAAGCCACAAGATCTACATGCAGTTCTAGAAGAGAAGCACCAAAAAAAAGTGATAGTAAGCACTAAATTCAGAGCTTAACCTTTGCAGACAACCTCTTTTCTCTTATATGTACTGTTCATCAAATGTCATGTGTATTTATAGAACATTTAAATACAGGCAAATTAAATTAGATTATCTGAGATCGGACAATTAAGTTTGCAAACTCATCCCAGAAAAAGTGCCACATACTTCATTGCTGAATATCACTATGGTCACCTCTGTAATCCTCCCTTTGGGAAGCTCTGTACCGACCTCAGTGCCTAGTCCACCCTTCAAAGCACTTTTCTGGGGATGACTTCAAGAGCTTAATTATCAGACTTCATATGATGACATCTCTGATGGTCAATACAGAAAACGAGTTCCAAAATTGCTTTGACTAAGAGCTGGCGTCAGTGCGTCGCTTTCCAAGGGGAGGGAGTACTTCAAAGATGACAGTAGTGACATTCAGCAATGAGGTATGTAGTGCTTTTCTTGAATAATTTTGCAAATTCGATTGTTGGACCCTGTATGTCTACTCTAGATTAATGCCTATTCATTACGTGCATTACAAAGCTCCTATCTGTATTAATACTGACGTTACAAGCCTGACATTTCTGAATACCAAGCCCTGGGGACATATATTTTTCCCTCAATCCTTCCATAGATGCTGAGGTCTTGCTTTCAGAGGCTTCATGTTCCCACCCTACAGATCTGGGAATCCAGATGATTTAAAGTCAAACTGTGAAACAGGGATGTATTTCACAATCACGTACACATGGCTTCACAAACACACACGTTCGCTCCATGTGGGCTATCCAGAATCACTGAACAAACCCATCCACGCCCAGTCCTATATATTTCAAGTTTCTGACAACAGACCCCCATTAGCAACTTCATAGGTAAAGCTGAGCTTTATCACTGGCCTTGATATATGGCACTCTTGGTGGTCACTAAAGCCTCATTCATACCATGACATCATTGCTTCCATAGAAACATCATTATATTCTCAAAAGGGAAGAAACCGGGAGGGATTCTGCAAGTAGACAAAACCCAAACCATGGACTTGGAGGAAGTAAGCTGTTAGTGAATGTGCTTTTTTAGGGCATCTTAGTTTCTTAGGAGAAAAACACCAAGTATAGATTTTTTAAATGACTAATAAATGAGGAATAGAGGCAACTAGAAAATATAACTACTAAATTTCTCTCTGTACTCTACTTTGTGTAAACTCACTCTACTTTGTGTAAGCCAGAATTAAGAAACTTAGCTCTTCTTAGAATAAGACCAGCAACTCCACAACACATATGGTAATGTTTTAATTCTTTTTACAACATTTAAATTGCTTTTAATGCTTTGTGACTCTGTGTGTTTACATGCTGGAAACTTAACATAATTGAAAGGACATTTTAATGATTTTTATTTTAGCAGTTCAATTAAGAAAAATAATCTCATATGCAGTTAAATTCCACAAGAAAATAATAAGAACCAAATCGCCATCGGGTAAACACTGAATAATGGAATTGTATGTATGAAACTCCATACACAGAATGGCAAGCTATTATATAAAATTTGAACAAAACATTTCAAAATAATCCCAAACATGAAAAATGCATGAAGAAATTCTGACGCTAGCAGCATCCAAAGACTGTCTCCACCAAGATACGAGACTATGCCCGTATGGTCGGAAATAGACCGTTGCACTTAAACAGTGAAACCAGCACATTCTCTCAAGTGTTTACAATTAGCAGTCTGATTTACAACTCCAGAAACATCTTAGGAATGCTTTTCTGGATGTGGGATAGTTTTTCAAAAAGACTGACAACATTGCTTAAATCAGTCACCCCAAAGCAACCTAACTCAGAAAAGAGGAGGGGACAACTAAGAAAATGCCACGAAAGCTATGTTAACTAGTGTGATGAAAATGTGTCAAACGGTCTATGAACCAAGTGTATGGTGCCCCATGATCATACTATACAGCTACGATTTAATAAAAAAAAAATAAAATAAAATAAATAAATAAAAGAATTGAGAGAGACCACATGGGTACAAATGTGGGAACTTTCTGTCTCAGATGATGAGAATCATAACCAAACAATCTTATTGGAGGTCACTGGTTGCTTTTTTCTAGTCCCTCTCAGCGATGGTGAGGCTTGCAATGCTAAACCTTACTATGAAGTTTACAAGCTGAGTTAAAGGGTCCTGTGTCGGTCAGGCTTTCCAAGTTTACACGTGAAACTAACCACGGATGGTCGCCAAACGTCATCACACACACACTATAACCCTACAACATACCCTACCCACCCTGAGAGTATGCCTTTGTTATCACCCTAGATCAAATCTGCCAGGTTTATATAAGCACTTAAATCCCAGTATTCAATGATTATAAATCCTAAAAAGACCTTTTTACTTATTCCCCATGGTAGACTGGTTTGTGGGCACTCTCATCCTCCCTGAGAAGTCACAGGTAGGAAACAATGTAAAGAAAGAAAGGTGACACAGAATGAATACCAATGCCTGTCAGAACATCACCCATTCCGCGGCAGGTCAGGCAGGCGCTGGCGTCAGACAATTTCCACTGTATACGCTAAGGGCCTGGCCCGTGGGGACATGCAAACATCTGAACATTGAGCCAGGGGAGATAAGACACATGGGGCCACAAAAGAACACTTATGTGTCCACATGGGATACAAGCCAGGTAGGAGAGAAGAACTGAGAGAAGCAGTAGTGGATTCCATGGAAGAAAAAGAGTCCAGATAAGATGGATGGTGGGAGCTTCCCCCGTGCCTCCCACCCATTTGGGCTGTTCTTGTATCACCACCTATACCCCATTCCTATTCCTGGTGTGAGATTCAGGGACAAAACATCATTGTTTGCAAACAGGGCATAAAAAAATTATTAAGCCATGGTTCCTGCTCTCCTGGGGCTCACAGACCAGGGAGAAAAGACAGATACTAGATAATGATAATTCCACATTAAATCACGGCGATAAAGTGGGAGGTTGCCTAGGGAGTTGCCGGCAGACAAGGCGGGAGGGGAGTGTGACGGCAGAGAGGATGTGTGCAGAAGCTCTAGAGATCTGGAGTGTTGAAGAAATACAAATGGGCCCGTGCATTTGAAGGAAACGGGCACAGGCAATACTTAGAAATAAGGCTCGAAATTTAGCCAGGGGGCAATGTGTGGCCAATTCCTTTACTAATAAAAGAAAGGTAATAAATCTGGTACACTGGATTAATGAAATTGCTCAAAGGGAGGAAATATCCCCTCCAAAATTCGGATAAAAAAGAGAAACACCTAGAGCCAGGAGAGAAAATCCAAACAGACGAATGGCCAAGTCAAGTCCAGAGACCTGGGTTCCACTCTCAGTGACTGTGGCACCAAGATGGCCACTGGGCCCCAAGACACTACACGTGGAAGAGATGGCCAGCTCCCCTTTCTCTCCACTGTCAGGACAGATGATTTTGACTGGGTTTCTTTCAGTAGCTGCCCTTGGCAGCACTTAGAAAAATGACATCCAGCTGTGAACAGAAATGCCCGCTGTTTTCCTCCATCCTCCCAAAGCACCAGCTCTCTGGCCTGTGGTAAGCCCCTTTGTAAATATTCCTCAAGCCAGAGGTTCTGCTGCACTTGTCCTGGTGTAAGGCCTGGATGTGGATGCCTATATAGTAAGCTAACTTTTTATTACCTTGGACACCCATCTGCCCCTTCTGTGTTTTTATCTCCGTCCAGGCTGGCCCTCTCTTTAACACCTTAGCCCTCTGGGCAACATAGGGAAAAGCCTGAGCAAAAGTCAGTTTCACCTGAAAATAACTTAGAGCAAGAAGAAAATGCCCTGTAAGTGCATTTTGGTACTAAGGAAGTATTAAATAACCCAAGGGTCTGGAGCCTTTAAGATTAGTCTAAAAGAAGTAATTCCCCCCCACCCCCCGTTTTTGGCTGGGGCTGGGTTTGAACCCCCCACCTCCGGCATATGGGGCTGGCGCCCTACTCCACTGAACCACAGGCACTGCCCAAGAAGTGATTCTTAATGATAGGCACATTCATAAGTAGCTCTAGGTATCTGGTTTGAGATGATAGGGTCAAAAAGAATCAAAGTCTTTGGCATTTTAAGACTCAGACCCTACCACTTCATGATGTATGACTTTTGCAATATTGACCACTCTGTTCTTAAGAGACAGGAGACTTTGTTGCTTCATGGAAGAAGCCACACCTCTGAGTTCATACGCATGCGTGCACTTCCATGTGTTCGTGCACATTTAGGCGTGTCTGTGAGAGGATGAGAGGAGGAACAACAAACCACACATATCTGTGTGTGTGTCTAAAAGAGGAGGAAGGAAAGCGAAGAAGTTGAGGAAGGGGGAACAAACATGGCCAAGAAAGAAGTGTGATGGTGGCGTTCAAGGACGAATGATTCTCACGGGCAAGTCATAGAGGAAGCAGTAAATTAAAGTGTCCACAACCAGCATAGGCTTTCGCCAACAACTGAAAATCCCAAGGACTCACAAGGAATTAGAATATTATAAAGACCTTTAGTAAGAAGAGTAAAATCCATTAGAAAATTAAGGTCAGACCAGAAGTCAAAGTAAGGAAAACAGCTGCACGAATGCTTACCAACACCTCAGAAGAGCAAAATAATAAGACTTCTCATGAGCTGGCCCACAGATAGAGTTGATACTATTTGTCCCGTAGAGTTGATGCTTTTTGTCCCATCTCCTTACCTCTATTCCAATTTGCCCCATTCTTGTTTCCCTTCCTCCTTATGTCTGGGCATGCTCATGCAGAAAATAGTCGCTGACGTACTTTTCCACCCCTTGACATTTTTCTTGGGTATGAGATTCGATTCTGCCAGTGAGTTCACCATGCTGCACAGAGCCTTCTCCAAAGAATCCATTTGATCTTACTCATTCCAGGAAAGAGGCTTATAGCTCTCACCTTGGCTAGGACTCCTGCCCTGATCAGCACCTTAACACTAGTGGAGGGTCAGGAGAGAGGAAATCACAGAATGTGAATAGCTCAGAGTTATCCTGTAAAAAAATCTTCACAAACAAATAATCCTCATATCTAAAGTCCCTCCCCTAGGCCGGCCACCCAGGTTGCTTGGCACAAAACAGTGAAAGGAGTCATGAGAGAAAAGTATTTGTGGAAAGGTCGAGGATATGACTTCCTTTTCGCCAAGGCCAGCTACAACAGGCAAACGTAGAAAAGATATAGATTCTCGCTTCCTGATTAAGAGCTGTTATAACTAAAAGCTCCCAGATCAGGGGGAAGAAGGGAAATGATACAAATAATACAAACTATAAGTCTATAATACAAACTCTGGGAGCCTCAAAATAAAATGCTCCTGAAGGTCATCTTTGCGCCCTTCTAAGTACCTGAGAACAACCTGACAGATGCTAATTAACCTTCCTGATTCCACAGCCCCAGGGGAGATGTAAATGTGTTTAACGGAGTTCAATCTATGCTATTCTTGGAGCTCTAACAGCTTTTTAAAAGGTGTACTGAATAAAAGCGTTGGCAGCACCATGGAATGTCCAAATTAAACTGGGCCACAAAGAGCCTCTTTAGAGAGGAAGCACGAATAGCAGAAAGAATATGGGCTTGGAGAAAGATCTGGACCCAAATCCCAGATCAGGCATCTACCAGCCGTGAGCCCCAGGGAGTTACTCAAACCATCTGAGCCTCAGTCTATCAGCAAAAGGAGGGCACCAGCACCCACACCAGATTGTGGGCAGAACGGCCTGCCCTATTCCCAGTTGATAGCAGTCTACAGTTAGAGTATAACTTGTAATACTCTAAAAACTACTACAGTATACTGTAAAATGCTATAGCAGCTCATAACTTAGAGTGTACCATCCTCATGTCCCTTCTCATCTGTACTCACCCACCAGGGCCATCCTTTCATGACACACTAACCACTACAGAAGCCACACCCATGTCGATTATCAAAGCCTCATAGTCTTTATCCTAAAATGACCATCAGGTTGCTACCAAGGTGGTAGTAGAGTTAGCTGACCAGCTCTGCCTCTGAAATCCAAGTTTCTCCTGCTCTGTCCTTATCTAACAGGCCCACAGCTTTGCCCTTCTAAACCATCGGCCCCTCCAGGGGGTCAGCCACACAGGCCAGTGATAGCATTCATATTCACCCATTCATACTGACGACTCATGCCAGGCCCATCCTGCTAAGCTGCTCCTGGTCACCAGAAATCCCAGCTCTATGGCCTCTGTTCTAGAAACAAACTACAGCCCCGATACAAGAATAAGACCTCCTAGTTACTAAATGCCATTTAATGAAAACTTAATCCATCAGCATTTACCAAGAACCTGCAGGAAGTGAGACCCCACAGGGCAGAGGCTGAGAATAAGGCACTGACTTAAATTCCTAAGTTTAGAAAAAAATGACACAAATGTTTCGTCCTTTATGAGAAGCTCCTATTAGAAAAGTAAGAAAATGTTTCTCCATGGACATTTTACAGCTGAGAAACCCAAGGTGCCCCAAACCACAGAGCTTCAGAATCCAGGAATCCTGCTTTCCTTTTCCTCTCTGACCACTGAGCAGCCCCTGTCAGAGCTCACATTATCTCCCCAAGACGGTAATCATCATTTCCTTGTTACAGGACACACCTGCTGGATTCATGCATTAAAAGAGACAAATCTTCAGCTAAACTGCTCATCTGTGTCAGCAAAAACACCTACAAAAGAAAAAAAGGTGGCTTGGGAAATAAAAATCAACAGATATTTAAAACAACAACAAAAAAATCTACAAGATTAGTCTATTCTCAATGGAAAGATTACAACTTTTCACAAGATCATTCTATCCACAAAGGTAGTGAGCTGGCCACAGATCTTAGCATCAGAAAAGTCAAGGATGAGATGGTTAGTGCCAGAGAAGCCAGGATTATGGGAAGTGTTTAAGTATTTACCTACGTGGCTGACCAGGACTAGACGTGGTAATCTTGTTAATTTTGTTCTTCTAAGGGCACAAGGTGAGTTTTCTTTTTAAAAATATTTTCTCTGGCTCCGCGCCTGTGGCTCAAGCGGCTAAGGTGCCAGCCACATACACCTGAGCTGGCGGGTTCAAATCCAGCCCGGGTCTGCCAAACAACAATGATGGCTGCAACCAAAAAATAGCCAGGCGTTGTGGCGGGTGCCTGTAGTCCCAGCTATTTGGGAGGCAGAGGCAAGAGAATCGCTTGAGCCCAGGAGTTAGTTGGAGGTTGCTGTGAGCTGTGATGCCACAGCCCTCTACCCAGGGTGACAGCTTGAGGCTCTGTCTCAAAAAACAAAAAAAAAGTTTTCTCTCTCGGAATTCATACTGGTGACACAGCAAAATATCAGTTTTCTTCCACATCTATAACTGTCTTCAGCTTCACCCATAAGAAACAGGCTTTGTTAATTTGAAGGCTCAATTAGTAAATATTTGGGGGGACTGTCTTAGTCCTGTCTGTGCTGCTTTATCATAGATATATCACAGATCGAGTAATTTATAATAAACAGAAATTTATTTTCTCACAGCTCTACTGGCTGGGAGTCCAATATCAAGGTTCTGGCATCTGAAAAGGGCCTGCTTGTAGCTTCATCCATGGAAGGCAAAGTGATGAAGAGAGGGCAAGAGAGAAAAAGAGAAAGAGAGTGCACCAAACTTGCCCTGTTATAACCGATTCCTTGATAATGGCATTAATCTACTCAGGAAGTCAAAGCCCTCATGGTCTAATCACCTCTGGAAAGGTCCTGGCTCTTAATACTGTTATAATGACAATTACGTTTCTGCATGAATTTTAGAAGAGACAAACCACAGGCATCAATTAGATACCAGGCATGTACTAAAGTGCTATAGAACATATCCAATAGAACTTACTGGAATTTTGGATATGTTCTTTATCTGTGTTATCCAATACTCCACGTGGTTCCTGAGCACTTGAAATGTGGCAAGAGCAACCAAGGAACTGAATTTTATTTTATTTCATTTTGAGACAAATTGTTGCCTGTGGCTAATGGCCATTATACTGAATACACAGCTGTGGGGGAGGCCAAGACGTTAAGAAGATGTGGTCCATGCACACGGAATCTTCATGTTCTATTGGGAGGAATAAGACACAGACCAGCTCATGGAAGGCTGACGCATGTTTACAAACTGGTAGGTAAAGATGGTGAGTGAATGACATGGGGAGCAAGGGCTGTGGGAATTTGAAGAACCCAGGGAAGACATCTCGATGCAGAGGGACATGAGCAGAGATGGCTGAGGAGAACAGGGCTGTGCAGGCCACAGATGGCACCACACTGCCTTATCAGACGACGTGCATTCATACAGCACAAACCACAGACACAAACCTGAGCTGGGTTACCGCTAACGAGCTTACAGACAAACAGGTTATTTTTGTGACTGTGGTCTCATGATACAACCCCCCAAAAAGAAAACCCCAAAAAAGAGGGGTGGGATAACACCCAGAGTCCTTTCCCCTGGTAGTATGACAGCCAGGGCATTCCCACTGCGGCTGTCACAGGATGTGACTTAGCAGTAAGGCAAAGGAGCAAAGCTCCAAGCTGTCTGGGAAGCTGAGGCAGGAAGACAGGTTTGCCTTTGGGTTATAAAAGCTCAAGGTCTTGGGCTGACCACAAAGGGATGAGAGGGAGGAAGAACTGAGGGGAGTCTCACATACCCTTCCTGTGCCAGGAGGAACTAGTTACATTTAAGCTTTTAGGGTCTTTTTTTGTTTTTTAGTGTAACATAGGATAGGCAGAGGCCTAAACACGGACATCCTCAGCATCACAAGTGTACTCAGCAGCTACCTCAGCTGCTACACAGGGGTGGGGCCATCTCACCCAACTCCATCTGATCCTGCCTAATTCCTCATTCCCAGAGACTGTGAAGGGCTCCCCACACCTTGGGGAGGAGACAACACAACTTTCTTTGTTCTTCCACAGTGGGAAGGTAACCACAGGGAATCAGAAGGGCCCTGAAGATGAATGAAATCACAGGGAATCAGTAGGATCCTGAGGACGAATGAAATCGGTCTTCATAGTACAAGCTATTTTGCTTTGCCCCTAAATGCTAGCTAAAATGATCCCATCTGAAGGCCTATATTCCACCAGTGATATTTTTTTTTAACCTATCTCCATCCTTTATTGGGAGGAAGAAGGATTCCAACACTTTTAGCCTCTTAGAGTCCTGTATTCAAAGACCAACATCCCTAGGAGGACTAACTTAAATGTTCGTTAACATCTGGGAGGAGAAAGTCCCTATAAACAGAACATTTCTATAATTATCCCCTTGTGCAAATGGGCAATTGGTCTGGGGTGAGCAGAATCCCTCTAAGGGGCAACATAAGCACTGAAAGGGGAAATGGCGCCTGGTGTAAGCCTGACATGTCACGCGCTGAGAGTCAGCATGGGGGAACAGGCAGGCCATGGATTTGACTGTACGAGTCTTGGGTTCACGTCCCAGGACAGTCATTTCAGAGTCTTCACGTCTTCACCTGTGCAAGACCCTGATGATGGCTACTCACGCTGATCACTTCTTTAGGGAAGATGTTCCCAATGGCTCAAATCCCCCACCATGCCTACCAACTCCATACACAGACTCTCTCTTCCGAGCAGACCTCAGCTGAATGTTTATAGTCATGCATAATTATCTTAGCAGCACTTGTTTTTCTTATTTGTAAACTTCATTAGGGCAGGCATCATGTCTATTTTTTTTCTCACTATTGTATCCCTAATTCCAATACACTATAAAGCCCATGGCAGGCTCCAAGTGTTGAGCCATTGAATAAATGATTAATTGAGCTCAAGTATGTGAAAATGCTCTCCAAAATATGAAGCACAATAGAAATGTTTGTGATTCTTACTTGGTGTAGATGATGACAAGAGAATTAATCCTCTTAGCTGCTGGAAACCATTCTGTTTTCATTGAAGTAACAAAAATGCTGCATTTGAAGGACACCATAAGGAAAGGGGCTCTTACAAGCTGCCCCATGGTGTGCTTTTTCAGGATTCTCTTCATAACCATGCCAAAATGCCCAGCTCATCTGTGTTCAGATGCAGTACTGCTTTATTCTGATCCCTAGATGGTCACTGTGGGAGCCTGGTTGAGTCATGTGGGCATCTTAAAAAGAGAGACACCTATTGGCTAAATCCTCAGGGGATGTGGTACATGGGCTAGGCTGAGAAAAGCACTCCAGGGCCCACCATCCCCCACCTTTGGTTGAATCCAACTCTATTACCAAAGTGCCGTGGGCATCAGGAACCAAAGGAAACTGCAGTGGCCAAAGTCCGGGAGAGCTTGCTCCCCCATGCTGATCCATTCAAGAGAACAAAGGCCTTCAAAGTTGCACTGAGCTGGTCTGGAGATGGATGGCCTTTATGCGGGTTTCCAAGGAGATGACTTAGATGCTATAACCATAGAAACTGTTGCTACCATCTATTGTCCATCACCCCTTGACAGAAAGGAAGGGGGGGATGCTGCAGTTTGATGAAGAAGGAAACAAGAAAAGTTGGATTTAAGTCAAGACGAAAAAAGATATTGAGATGTGTCCCTGAAGACTTCAATGGTGTATGTAACAAAACCGCTAATCTCCCAAGGAATCGAATTAGGGACATGAGTGTTTATGGTTTGTTGTTATTTGTGTTGGTGGAGTTGGGGTGAATAAAGTGGCACATAGAATGACCTCTACTCATCTGTTGGGCTCTGTCAACTGGGATCTCTAGAGAAAACACCCTGAGGTGAAGCTTATCAGCATGTCCAGGCCATAAGCCCTAAAGCTGCAGGGCCAAACAGAAACAAATGAAAGCTCTCTGGCCCTCTCCCCAGATGACAACTGCTTTCAGGTAAAAGGGCATTTTGCAATTCCCTCTGATTTTTGCGACCTCATAATACCCACTACCGTTAAAGTGTTAGACTTTTTTCAAAATCTGATGAGAGTAGTTCATGGTAAATACCATATAGAAAGGCACATGGGCAATGGAAGATGTAGCGGACTTGGCATCAAGTCCAAAGATCAGAATTTGAAGATCAGTCTCCTCACTTATTATTTGCATGACCTCATGTACTTCCCCTGCCTGACCCTCAATGATCTCTTCCATTCTGTGAGGACAGTTAACTGCCAGTCTACTTCATGTGGTATAAAGCCTTATCAAAAAAGTATGCTATCACTTGTCAGGCACCATGGTATTGGTTACGCCTAGAATGCCACACCCCCATCAACAAAAGGCTTTTGACTTTAATTACTCCAGTATGACAACAGTTGTTCTACTCTAGGCATAATAAATCCTTTGTATCATCCAAATCTGAAAAGCCATTGGGGCCCAATCAATTATTGTGACATTAAAATTGAGGATGAAAGATGGAATCTGGTCTCACAGTCTTCTTTCTTATTGAAGCCAGACTGCGTGCAACCATCAGGTCTGACAATTAGAACTATCTTTCCAAAGTAGTCTTGGGGAATAAAATTTCCATAGGGAATAAGATGCTGAAGTTGTAGCAAATGTTCGCTGAAACAGTAGGGATGGAAAGAGGACACTGTTTGGGTAAATTCTTTAGGTAGGTACATTTTCAAACTTGGTACATGTAGAGAATAGGAGCTGTGAGAGCTCTGGGGTCTGGAAACACAAGCAAGAGTAGAAACTACACTGCTTCCACCCCAGGTCAGAAAGGCTCTTCCCTATCCTTCAGACCCTTTATAATGACAACATAAACTTTGGAACTCATCTAATGAAATGAGCACTCACAAAGCTGCCAGGCACGACCTGCTGCTATGTCTGCTCCAGGAAAGGGGACTCAACCCTGGACAAAGGAAGCATTCAGGTGCAAGTGGATGGGGCAGAGGACAAAATGCAGCTCGGTTCCTCAGGTTCTGCGAAAGTTCCTTGTTTATGTTTTTCTTTCTCACAACACTGCTGCACATTGTTAGGAAGAAACACCTGTCTTGAGGGATCAAATAGGGAGAATTACAAAAGAAAGAGGCAAGGACAGCAAACACCTTTCCAGTCATAGGACGGGTGACACTGGCTAATCCCACGTGCCCAGAGAGGAAGAACCAGGACAACACAACAGATGGACTTGCTAGGACTTGTTGCTTGTGTATAAGTCCTTCTGGATAACCATCAGGACCCAGCACCAATCCCAACCCAGACAATAAAGCAGGGTTACTGCAGGACAGCAGCCAAGAAGCTAACCCTTTGCTCCCAGGAAGGGCAGATCCATACTCAGCTTTAGCTTTAAATATGATCTCCACAAAATAACTTCCAGGCTTTAAAAAATCCCTGACTCGGCTCGATGCCTATAGCTCAGCGCCAGGGTACCGGCCACATACATGGAGACTGGTGGGTTCAAACCCGGTCTGGGGCCTGCCAAGACACTGCCAAACAACAATGACAACTACAACAAAAAATCGCCAGATGTTTGGCAGGCGCCTGTAATCCCAGCTATTTGGGAGGTTGAGGCAACAGATCAGTGAAGCCCAAGAGTTTGAGGTTGCTGTGAGCTGTCATGCCACAACACTCTACAAAGGGCAACAAAGTGAGACTATCTCAAAAAAAAAAAAAAAAAAAAAAAAAAAGAAAAAAAGCCCTGACTCCTATAATTTTGCCCAACCTCATAATGGATTTCATTTCTTCTCAACAATAACTTCTCTGCTTCCTTGAGGCAAATCTCTCCAATAAGAACAAACTGGCTGTGCTCGTTCCTATCCACATCTCACCTCAACACTCTCACAGCACAGACAGGGAGGGAAAAAACAGACCTGGCATATCCCATACTGTTATCTAGGCTTCTCGTTTTATTTTTTAAATTTTTTAATTTTTTTGAGAGATAAGATTTCACTCTATCACCCAGGCTGGAGTGTAGTGTCCCAATCATAGCTCACTGCAGCCTTGAACTCCTGGACTCAAGGGATCCTCCTGCCTCAGCCTCTCAAAGTGCTGAGATTACAGGCATGAGCCACTGCATCTGGCCTAAGCTTCTCATTTCAGAGATAAAACAACTGAGACCAAGAAACCCAGCAAATGACTGGGTTAAGCAGGAGCAGATCGCAGGGCAGAATCAGCATCTCCCAATTCTCATTACAGTATTACTTCCACTAACGCACGGTCATCTTAATCCTATGTATATTAATCTTATGTCCTCAACTATAGACTATTAAAAAATCTCTATAGAGGAGATTCTATTTTCCCTAATAATGCTAGGCACTCACACCACCACAGGGAGTACCAAGCTAAGACATCTAGGAGGAGTCCTGCGGCCTTTCCCGACAACTCCCACCTCTCCATTCATAAGGATGGAGCCTGTGTGCTCTGCTAGCAGCATCCACCGGCCACTGCTAGCACAGCATCAGCCTTCTGTCCACCCCTGCACATCTGTCTTTCTCTATGCGTGCTATAAGATGTATAAGAGGGAACCATGTCTTACTTCCCGTGTGTTTCTCAGCTCAAAGACAGACTGAATAAAAGATGGATTCTAAAGTCTCAAATGACCTACACACATCACAGACATCTCAGCCCCTCTGGGGCAGGAGTTGATCGCTCCACCCTCCCTTGAAACATTTTTTCTCGGTTCCCATTTTTGACTCTTTGGGAAGAACTCTAGCCACAAGGGCATCTGATCTGCTATCTTGAGGAGTGGTCAGTAGTAACCAATGACACTTTCATGCTCTCCTCTTAAAATGTTTTAATATTGGTATAAGTAAAATACTGTAAAGGAGCTAGTGATTGCAGTTAGATGTGCTCTTTTAAGGAAAAACATAAACCCTTAATCCATCATCATCCATCATTAAAGTAGCCCACCTGGGACTTACGGAAAAAATTCCCAACCCCACTGCCAAATCCTTCTGGCAAAAGAGAATACTTATTTTAATAACATTTTGACAAACCCAAAAACCGAGCCAGTATTTTGGCCTAAAAAGACGTTCTTAGTCTGACCCATTTCTCTACCAAACCTGGTTACCTGACAGGATTCACAAGCGAACAACGTCTGAAAGGCAATTGCTGATGGGCATCCGGGCTGCTTCCACTTCTGCCTGCTGCAGTGAAAACACACACACACACACACACCCTTGCATGTGCTCCCAGAGACCCGTGCTTTCCTTTCTCTCAAGTAAATACTGAGAAGTAGAATGGTTGGATCCTATCGCAGGTATATGTTTAACCTTTGAACAAACTGCCAAACTGTTTCCCAGCAGGTGGTGCCTGTTGCATTCTCACCAGCCCTGTGTTCCCTGTGATCTTCATCAACACCTGATACGGTCAGTCTGATAAATTTTCATCATCCTTCCAGTTACATCGTGGTAGCTCATTATGGTTTTAATTTGCATTTTCCTTATGCTAAGGATGCCGATCTGTGTTCATGTACTAATTTGGCATCTCTAAGTCTTCTTTGGTGAAGTATCTGTTCAAATCTTTTGCCCACTTTTTAATTCGGAATATTTGTTTTTTTACTGGATTTTTAAGAGTCCTTTCTATCTTCTGAATACAAGTCTCTAGACAGGAACGTCTCTACCAATCGCCTGCTCTAAATTAAAAATAAGATCCCCTACTAGTTGCCTCTAACTTTCTCTCGTCCCACCCTTCTCTCTCCTCCTCTGCACAGCAGGACAATTCAAGCACCAACAACAGGCAGCGACAGTTGTCCCCACCACTCCCGTCACATCCATCAGGAAGCAGAGCACCTTGTATCCCTGTTGCTCCAGGGCACACGCACTCTCACACCCAGGAGGAGCTAGATAAGCCTGTTTCTCTTCTAGAGATGTGCTTACTTTAAATAACTAGTTCTCAACTAGGAGCAATTTAGCCCTCTCCCAACAATTGGCTGGGTCTTATTTCTGTTTGTCACCACTGAGTGGGGAGTGACTGCAACTGGCATCTAGTTGGTGGAGGGCAGAGATGCTGCCAAACATCCCACAGTGCCCCCCAAACACAAAGATTTACCTGGAAACTCTGCTTCAAATAGATTTACAGGTAATCATTTAGATAGTGCAATATAGTGTAGTAGAAAGAACACCGACAAGAGCCCAGACACCTGCCTTCTTTTCCCAGCTCTATGTCTTGTCACTACCCAGTTGCGTAACATGGGGAAAAGTACCTAACCTCTGAAAGCACCAAATCCCTCATCTGAGGGAAATGCAGCGCCTAACCTAAATCATTCGTATCTCTAAATTCTCTCCCAGTAGCAAAGAAATACAATCCTACAACTATTCATTCAAAATCACAGAGAACACGGAGCAGTCACAAAAATGTCCTTAGGAAGTTTAACAGTAGAGTGACAAGGGCTGGGTCAAGGACAAAGTCCCTGAGAATGTGTCTCATAGAAGAGAATGGAAATAACCGGTTAGCCAAGTAAGATCCTTGCCCCTACGGAGAGGGGAGATGGGCTCCAGGTACCTGCCCAGCCATGCGGAATCTTGGGATCCAGGTGGTACTCCCTAAATAGATCCTGCCCACAAATCTGGATCCTTCTTTGTCCTTCCTTCTACCCTCACTAGCTCAACTTCGGGTATACAAACATGAATGCAAGAACAAACCCGCTCACAGCAGAGCGGGTTAAAAACACTTCCAAGCCTGATCTGCCTTGCACAGCCAGTCTCCAACTTAGAAGGGAGGCCATGCTGATAACACAGTGCCTTTGAAAATCCAGACAGAGCTCCAATAGGTGGAAAGTCACCTCTTGTGGGACTCTGGAACTCACCTTTGCCTAACAACAGGCCTCAGGCAATACCAACACAGAATTCTAATCAAATTTCTGTCACTCCCACCCCTCCTTTGGGGGGAAGAAGGTCCTTCAACAATTCTTACAACAGCTGTTCTCCAGGTTAAATGAGGTTGAAAATCGCTGCTGTGGGTCCCTGCAAGAATGAACAGACAGCCAACAACTCGGACAGCCCATGGGTACAGTTCTTTAATTTCAACCTGACGAAAAATTAGAAACATTAATTAAGGAGGAATATTTACCTGGAATGCCCAGAAGCAATCCCAAGAGTTGCCCATAGACATTTCTGATCCAAGTGTTAAGACTTACACCGTGGTTGATGGAGTAAGAGAGAGAACAAGCCTGGACTCAGGCGATGGGGGTGGGGGAAGAGATCTTGCTCTTCAAAGTGATGACTGACCTGCAAGGAGACCTTACACTCCTCTGTCACTTTTCCAACGACGTCAGGACAATAGCTGGGACACGCTATTAACCAGTCATTTCTCTTCCCTGCTTTCCTTCTGTGAAGAGAAAGGAGGGCTTCCGACGTGCACATTCACAGGAAAGAGGGGAAGCAAAAGTGAGACACGGAACGTCGAAAGGGAGCACCTCGGTCTCCGAGGGGAAGCGTCCTCTACGCAGATGCCCGCTGCCCCTCGCCATCACCACGCCCGTTTGCTTCTCCTTTCTCAGCTAACCAGCACTTGATGGGACCCCAAGCATACTTTCTCTTCCAGTTGCAGCCCTTACTCCTCCGGCCCCCTTAATCTCCTGTCTACTACGATAACCATACCACAGACATGCCTGGAGCAAAGCCACGGCAGACTTTTGCTAACAGTTGAACTAATCGGGATGTCAAGTCTAAAGCAGAGAACGCTGCTCGTTACCAGTGGGAAGACTGAGGCCAGCCAGCTCCATCAGTGACTTGTATAATCAGGCTCCTGCCCTGCCTGCTTTGTGTGTACGAGGAGGGAAGCTGAAACCCAAAGCCACACGTAGAATTTATTCCTCCTTATTAAAGAATGTCCGTTTCACTTTTTCTCTTCTACTTTCACCGGCCCTCCTTGTTCCCAAAGACCAACCTGTACTAGACGCTGGGAGACAGCTGGAGGTTTTATGCTTATTGCTGAACTGGAAGATTCCAGCAATTGCCTCCCTCGTGATTTGAGCCCTATCTCTGCTGAGTCCCCTGCATCTGCTGCGCCCTTCAATTCTTGGAGGCTGACAATTACAGTTACTATTTCTATATAACAAATTATACCTGTCATATAACCACCGTTTTATACTGATCACACTTTTCTGGGCCAGGAATGTAGGAGAGGCTAGGCTGGGCAATTCCTGTCTGGGGTTCTCTAACAGTTACAGTAAGATGCTGGTTAGGTCACAGTCATCCAAAGGTGTCACTAGGCTGGACGTCTAAGCTGGCTTGCTCAGGAGGCTGGCAGATGACTCTGGCTGTCAGCTTGGAGCTTACCTAGAGCTGTGGCCAGAGTGTCCACACATGGCCTCTCCAGCACAGCTGTATCAGGCTGGCCAGACTTCGTTCTTGGCAGTCAGCGTTCCTCAGAGAGTCACAGTTGACCAGTCATTTTTTGGACCTAGCCTCAGAAGTCACAAACTTCTACTGCATTCTGTTGGCTACAGTCAAGTCACTAAGGTCAGCCCAGATTCAAGAGGATTAGTTGCAAAGTCCATCTTTCAATGAGATGAGTGTCGAAGAATTTGCAGACATATTTTAAAACCCCAGAGTCACCTATTTTCACTGTTTGAATATTCCCACCTGCTATGAGGCCAGGGAATGTACGTTGTCCCCTTCTCTCTCTCTCTCTCAAGCCTGGCTGAGTGTCTGACACATTCATAGATGCTCCATAAATAAATGGTGAAGGAAGGAAGGAATAAGAGAACAAATGAGCATCCAGAGTAAGGCAACATCTGGATCTGTTTTTGGAGGAAAAGTTGTATACTATCTATCCCGAAGATTTGCTTTCTTTCATTGCTACAGTGGGGGTGTGAAATTCAGCTTCCATGGGCCTGTGGTTAGGAATGAATGAGATAATTTATGAGGAAGGGTTTGCATTTTCCCACGGCTGCTGAAAAGGCTAGAGCTGACAGCAGGCAGCAGCACCATGTGGCCGGTCTCTCCTTGTCACAGTGTTAGACTGTACCTTCTGCTGATGTTAACATCTGTCACCTCATCTGGAATGCCTCACCTTCTGTCCTCTGCCCAGTCAGTCCTTAGAGACCGATCTTCATGAGCTCTTCCCAGAGGGGCAGTGTGGGGACTGAGAACCTGGACGTTGCAGCCAGAGAGAACACGGAGCCTCTCCCCCATTCTGCAGTGCAGCCCCAGACAAGTTAATCTTTCTCTGCCTTGTTTTCATCTGTAAAGTGAGGATGACATAGCCCCTGCCGCATACACACCTAAAGATTATGTGAGTCAATATGTGCTGTGTGCTCAGGTTTCCTGCATGGAGCAAGCGTGCAGTTAATTAGCTGCTATCGTCATTCCAGCCTTCCTCATCTCTCTCCTCTGAACTCCAGGCTTACCCGAGAAGGGCCAGGTCTTCTTGCCCTTCCATGCTGTTTCACATGCAACTCCCTCTTTAAAAGATTAATCCTTTTGCGTCTTCAGCTCACTGACCTGGCACATGCTAAGCCCTTCCTTCAGTTCTGCAGTTATGGTTCTGCCTGGGACGCACCTTCCTTCTATGCCTCTTGCCTAGCTAATCCCTAATCATGTTTCAAGCCTCAAATCAGGTGTTTCCTTCCAAGAAGCTTTCCCTTCTGCCCAGCTGAGTGTTTTTCAAATCAAGGTCACTGCTGGTATCTATGGGTCTTTCTGTCAGTTATAAAAAGGCTCCCTTTCCTCCAGGTAGCACCTGTCATGAGGAGCAGAGGATGAGCTGCATTTTAGGCTCCACTTGCCCCTGTAGCTGAGACACGTTGAGCAGCCACAGCCTGCACAGGGGGCACCACTGCCCCGCACCCATGTGCACTCATTGCACTGTCACACTCCACTGTGAGCAGCCTTTGACTTCCCGCGTCCCTCCAGCAGACTGTGAAACGTTCAAGGACAGGTCCATGATTGCTCCTCACAAAATCCCCAGTACTTCATATACCACCCAGTGCTTCATAGGTGCACAGTATTTGCTGAATACATGAATGGACCATGAAGAAAGAACCATGTGCCCTATGTCCTTCCCTTGGGGTTATTTATATCTTCCACAGTGCCCCGGTGTCAACACAAAGCCAGTGAATAACACATTTTATCATTCCCAACACTGTGGGCTTTTGGTTTTGTTTTGAGTGGGAGGAACTGAGAGAGCGGCTTTTAGATTCTTCAGTTCATACAGTGCGATTCAGGTTTTAGCTGGAAAGTGCTCTCTACTTTAAGGGCCCACATTCAAGTGGCTAATGACACCTCTGCAAATGCAGCCCTCTCTAGTAAATGGCAAAGAACTATTCTAGGGCCCAGCTGAGCTGTGTCAACCTAAAATGTTTCCCTGAACAGCTCAGAAGACACTGGATGAGGAGGTACTCCTGGATACTGCCCGAAGGCAGACACCCTCAGCCACGTGGCAGGTGAGCAGGTGTGCTTCAATGCACACCCGCTGGCCACATAGTGCTGCTGGAAGGAGAGTCGAGCCACGCACAAGTGTCAGAGTGGTCCCTGTGTTCAGTAAGCTGCAGGGTAGGGTTTACTTACTATTAGGAGAGGCAATAATGCAAGCTTACCTGGACAGTTAAAGTATGGTTTCAATTAGTGTCTGGAGTGGGAAGTGGTACATGGATGTGCCAGGAAGCTGCCAAGATGTCTGCTCGCAGGAGCGACACCAATCTAGGCACCAGAAAGCCTGGTGGGAGCTCTGGCTCCACATTACTGAAACAAGCCACCTTCTGTCTACCTGTCTCCAAATTTCAGTTGGCCATGTAGAGGCCTTCCCATCACCTGGAAATACTTGGAGACAGCATCAGAAAAACATAAGTAGTCTGAAAGTAAGCCATTCTCTATGTTGTCAACCTCGTGTGGTACAGAATTCCTCTGCGTTACTGCCCTGCCTCTAAGCTGCTTTTCCTGCTGGGATCCTCCCCCTGACCCCTCTATCCTTCACAATGACCTCTGCTCGCCCACTGGCCTTAGCTGGTGGCAAGTGACTCCTCTACAGGCATCCTAGATGTGTGGGGGCAACGCTTTCAGCAGGTATTTTCCCGGGTCCTTATGACACACGGTACAGCACTTGGCACGCAGTAGAATCCCTGAATGTCTGCTCAATTGAATATAAACATGTGTGTTTACCTATGTGGGGGTGTATACGGGCACCTACATATCCACCCTTCAGACTTCAGAGGATCTGAACAAAGACTTCCCTCTGCTGACAAGGTACCAAAGGGCAGTGCCATAAAATGTCAAATTTCATTATACTCAAAATAGGGCTCTAAAACCTTGGCTGAGGCAGTCTGCTGGACTTTAGGAATATTTGACATGTCAAAAGCGAATCCAACCCAGTAGCTGGGAAAAAAGAACTTGCGCTAAGAGAATAAGATCACAATGGTTGCTGCACAGACACCTTCCTCAGATGAGCCTCAGTGTCACACCCAGAAGCACCTGCCAGCCATATCAGCAGGAGTCACGTGGAATTCATATCTCATCTGGCTTCAGAAATGGTCTTACAGTAAAAGACGTCCTATCAACAGTCACAACCAGGAAGGATTAATCAAAGCAGATGCAAAAGCAAAAAACCACAGAAGCTATGCATACTTCAAACATTTTGTCGTAATATAAAACATTTATATATGTTCACTCACTGATACTTTGCATAGATTATAGGTCTTCCCCTAGGTACAGGTCCACAGATAAATTTCCCAAAATCTTCTTTGCATAAATATTGACTCTGATTTCTAGTTTTGCTTTCTCCCAAGTGGATCAAGAATTTAAAGACATTTGCTAAGTCATCTGAATGCAGGATACGTCTAAGATTTTTAGTTTCCTTACAACGTTTTTTATATTACCTGCTTTATACTCAATGCATTGGCAACTTCATTTGCACCAACTCACTTTTATCAATTTTATTCAGAACAGTTAACTTAGTTCTATAAACACAGCAATTACAAGAGATCAGATGTTAAGCACTTAGAAGATTGCCCAGCACAAAGTGCTCAATGAATGTTAGCCATCTATTTTTTCTCATTCTCTATCCATTTATTTCATAATTAAATTAGGCAGTTAACTAACAATTTTAACTGGTGCAAACAGGTTAGGAACTTACATAATTGGTTCTTGGTATGCAGTCAGCTCAGACAGAAGGAAGAGAACTACAGAGGTAGGCAAGACAACAGTATCGGCAGAACAGAGCAGCAGCAGCTGGTAATGCCTTGCAAGAGGAATGGAGGCCAGCAAAGGAGTGAGACGGAGGTCACTTAAGAGGACTGCTTCTTTGAAGTGAGCTCTTCAATCTCTTCCCCTTCCCCTGTAGATTCTAACCTTGACCAGGTTAGAGTCTACCATCAGTGCTTGGTATAGTACAGGCCGTGACACAAACACACCCAGCTAGGGTGGGATAAGTGGGGCTGAAGCCCCTCCAGGCCCCTCTCTGCAAGCCACACATCCCAGCATGGTGCTGCATCGACCCAAAGAGGCACCTTTCCCTAATTCCCACACCATCCTCCCCCAACCCTGCCTCCCACCTGTGTTTTCCTCACTCAAGTCCACATGTTATGAAGAACACAGGCAAAACAATTAGATCAAGGTTCTGTAACATGCTGTGAATGACACCTGCATTAAAAACAGCAGCCCAGGCAAAGGAAGAGCACGCTGGCATAAGATGCAATTAATTCTCGCCGCATGGTCCTCCCTCTAGGACCGGCCACACCACCTAGGACAGCAGCTCTGAACTGAGCCTCACTGTGCATCTGGCCACTCCCAGAGCACTTCAAGCTCCTCATGTCACATTCAGAGGCAGACAAGTGAACTGCAAAGGCCTTACATGTCTCCCATGCCCTCTAAAAAGGACTCTCATTTCTACGAAGACTAAAAAGTATGTTTTTATTTGTAGAGTACACTTATGCAGGCGGCGCCTATGGCTCAGTGAGTAGGGCACCGGCCCCATATACCAAGGGTGGCAGGTTCAAACCCAGCCCCGGCCAAACTACAACCAAAAAATAGCTGGGCACTGTGGCGGGCGCCTGTAGTCCCAGCTGCTGGGAGGCTGAGGCAAGAGAATCGCGTAAGCCCAAGAGCTAGAAGTTGCTGTGAGTCCTGTGACATCATGGCACTCTACCCAGGGTGGTAAAGTGAGACTCTGTCTCTAGAAAAAAAAAAAAGAAAGCCTGCTTGTAGAGTACACTTAACTTTTTCCAAAATGCATAGCTAAGGCCGAGCATGGTGGCTCAGACCTATAATCCTAGCACTCTGAGAGGCCCAGACAGGTTGATTGCTTGAGCTCAGGAGTTCCAGACCAGCCTGAACAAGAGCAAGACCCTGTCTGTAAAAATAGCCAGGTATTGTGGTGGGCACCTGTAGTCCCAACTTGAGCCCAAGAGTTTGAAGTTGTTGTGAGCTAGGATGCCATGGCACTCAACCCCAGGTTGACTGAGTGAGACTATGTTTTCAAAAAAGAAAAAGAAAAAAACCATAGCTAAAACATTCTCTCCAAATTTTCCCTTTAAGTGCTATAGCTGTTGATACGTTAAAATGGATAATCTGTGCTCATGCATATTAATAAGGAACTCAGTTATGTTTTAATTCTTTAGATCTCATCCTCATTCTTGTCAATTGATTATGTGTTGATTATGTGAATTTCAGGCAGAGGGAAGGGAGTTAATACAAAATCATAGGTGTGTTAAAATCTAGATTGACCAGCATCCCCTACAAACCAGACTCTGAGCTGAACAGGGGACTGTTTGGCAGTGGGCCTTAATGCCCATACAATTCCCCAGGCACAACAGAGAAACCAAGACAGAAAGTGACTGGCCTGAGGCCTAAGAATGAGTGAGTGACTGCAGAGGGCTAGAAATCAAATCCAAATCTCCTGACCTGTAACCTCAGAGGCTGTACTGTCCGCCTGAGTTTCAATCTTACAGTTAACTGGCTTCACAGGGGCTTTACTGAATTGGAGTCAACATTAAAAGACATTAGATTCCACCAGCACCATCTTTGGCCCTTTGTCTCTAATGAGAATTTGCCCACGCCTGTGGCTCAGTCGGTAAGGTGCCGGCCCCATATACCAAGGGTGGTGGGTTCAAACCCGGCCCCAGCCAAACTGCAACCAAAAAATAGCCGGGCGTTATGGCAGGCGCCTGTAGTCCCAGCTACTCGGGAGGCTGAGGCAAGAGAATTGCTTAAGCCCAGGAGTTGGAGGTTGCTATGAGCTGTGTGAGGCCACGGCACTCTACCAAGGGCCATAAAGTGAGACTCTGTCTCTACCAAAAAAAAAAAAAAAAAGAGAGAGAATTTGCCCAATTACAATTTCAATATTGGGTCTAATCTGAGGGACTTGGCTTTCAGCCTGATGCTCCTGAGAAGCCTTGATTAACTTAGAAGGTCCTACCACAGAGACAAATTTAAGAGTCCTCTCCAGCAGAGATGAGCTGGCCTCTGCAGTAAACGAGAAACGAACAAGCTGAAATCAGCACCCTCCACCAG
Source organism: Nycticebus coucang (assembly GCF_027406575.1). Lineage (NCBI taxonomy): Eukaryota > Metazoa > Chordata > Mammalia > Primates > Lorisidae > Nycticebus > Nycticebus coucang. The sequence continues at coordinate 98,741,908 of NC_069789.1, forward strand.
TCAGCAGGATGAATTCAATTTAACATACATGTGTGGCATTTCCTGCGGGCCAGGGGTTATCCGAGACTCTGATGAACACGCTATAGTCAAGGTGACACCATCTTCATTCTCAAGTGACCAGCCATTACCAAGACGATGAAGACAGGTCAGGGGGGCAGCGCACCTGCACACAGAGCAGGCTGGTGCGAGGAAGCCAAAAACCAGCCAGCCTCTTCTGCAGTCAGTGCAGGGCCTGCAAGCCGTGAGTTTAGATTTAGGTACTATTTCTCTACACAGGAAAATAGAAGAACAACCCTCCCCTCAGAAGAGGCTGGAGTGTGCCTCTTAAGAAAGCAAAGGATGGGGCGGCGCCTGTGGCTCAGTCGGTAGGGCACCGGCCTCATATACTGAGGGTGGCGGGTTCAAACCCGGCCCCGGCCAAACTGCAACCAAAAAATAGCTGGGCGTTGTGGCGGGCGCCTGTAGTCCCAGCTACTCGGGAGGCTGAGGCAAGAGAATCGCTTAAGCCCAGGAGTTGCAGGTTGCTGTGAGCTGTGTGAGGCCATGGCACTCTACTGAGGGCTATAAAGTGAGACTCTGTCTCTACAAAAAAAAAAAGAAAGCAAAGGATGGAGAAAGGAGACATCCCCATAGGGATAACTTGTCTCGCCTCCTCATAGCTCAACAGGCCAACATGGGAGAAAAGCGCACGCTTTATGGGAGACAGACAGGAATAGAAAGCCAAGTCCAGAGTTACCCGAGCGTACTTGGGCACCCTGCTCAAGATCGAAGCCCTCACCTGTGAAAATATGAATGGCAAGTTGTGAGGCCTAAGTCCACTAAACTGTTTTCCTGGAGACTAAATGAGGTAGCAACTATCAAGCATCTAACATAGATGCAGGAATTTATAACTCAGTATGACGATAGTTTTTGTTATTAGTCACAGAGGACAGTGTTAGCATAGAGCCTGGCATGGTAGATATTCAAAACTGCTGGCTGGTATTAGGAAGTTGGAGGAGGACTAGCACAGGGAAGGTTGCATTTAATTAGCCTGCAGAGTTGAAGCGGGAAAGAAGCCAGATGGATGGGAAATCAGCAATGACACCAAAGGGCTTGACACACAGAGGTGATCAATAAACATCCGTGGAACAAATGAATGAGATTCTAAATAACAAATCTTTATTAGTCATTTATAACATGGCTCTAAGCTGGAACTGGAGAAGAGACAAAAAACACAGGCTCTATTCCAAAACAGTTCTTGCAGGATCCCTCTGGGCTCAGTTTCTCATCTCTGTGGGATGGAAACAGATGAACTCCAAGTCCCTTCCAGCTCTCAGATTTTGTGTTTCTTTGATTAAGTGAACTTTGAGACAGGTTTACCAGCAAATGATCCAAAATAATCCAAACACACAGAAGCATGTGTGTGTGTGTTTGCGGGGGGGGGGGGGGGAGAGGGGGAGATGGAACCATTCCTTGAACACCAGCTTCATGTGGGCCAACATATGGAACGCCGGGAACTAACCACCATCACCTTCCTCGTAAATGCCCTTTGCCTCTAACCACACACTGCCATGCACACGGGCCTGGATTTAATTAAGGAGAGCAGGGACTGCATCAGTCTAGTCACCAAAGCTTTGATCTCCCCATGGGGCACGTTTCTGCACTGTTGACCACACTCCAAGTGCCTGAAACACAAACTGGCAAGAGCCTTTGACAGGTCAGCCTTGACGAAGCTCCCCAGGGTTCCTTTCCAGGTACATGCAACACTGAGGGCCAGCAAAGGTGAGAGGCCTCGGAGGGAGCAACGGAGAAGGGCAGCAGAGGCTCACAGCACAAAGAACCAGGACCAGGACGCAGAAGGCTCTCCTGATTAACCAATGCCCAGGGAGGGTCGTGCTGTGGCTACCCAGAGCAATGAAATCCTGACACAGAGAAAAACGTTCTGTTGCAAGGGGATCATGAAGATTACATCCAAATTCAGGTTAGCCGAGAGAGCCTTTCTGTGAGAGGAAAGCTCTCAGAATCAGGTCCCCAGGGCCTAAACCTGGAGCAAGTTTTTTTTTTTTTTTTTTAAGAAGTTATAAAATGTTTAAAAGGAAAAATTTCCTCCTCTCTGTAGTACATCTCTCCCCCAGGTTCTAGGGCTCACTGAAGGAACTCTCAGGTTTAAAACCCGAAAAGCAGGAGCCAGAATCCCAAGGAAGGAGGGGGGGATGTGATGGGCGGACACAGGTCGGGCCCCATCCCAGCAGTGCATGAAAGAAGCCACGAGGGGCTGGGATGGAAGCCAGGTTCCGCCTAGACAGCGACTTCCCCAGTGGGGTCTGTAGGACCCCAAATGGCACAGGATACAGACAGAAAAACAGGCTCCACTCGGGAGAGAAAGTTGGAAACCTTGGGTAGCTTGGGGAGAAAAGATGCCAAAATGGTCTTGCCGACTTCATAAGACAAAAATTTCTTTCTTCTTTTTCGTTTTTTTTTTTTTTTAAGAGAAAAATTTCTATAGAAGAGATGTCCTAGAACATGCTCCCACACTGCCACGCCCCAGTGCAGTCCCCAAACCACTAACTTTCCAACCATTCACATACTAAGGTCTTTAGCATGGCACTCGATGCCCTCTGTGACGTAAGCCTAAGCTGCCTCACTGCGCTTGCCTCACACAGACCCTTCACAAGGCCACTGTCCTAACTTACTGCTAGGATCTGAGTACTGCATTTTCGTACCTCTGGATGCTATTCCCCGATCATATAGCATTTTGCCATCTTCATCTATTGAAGTGGCTGAAGTCGCACCCATTTTTCAAGGTCCACATCACACGTCCCCTTCTCCGCGAGCACAGCACGCTTCCTCAGCCCTCGGCACACCGAGCATCTCCCGGAGCCCTGGCTGCATTCCACCCAATGTTAGCGGCTCTTTCTGTGCGTGTTGCTCTTTCCCTCTAGACTTTCAATTCCTTGGGGGTTGAGACCATGTAGTTCCAACAGCAAACGTGGTACCTTCCTCAAAGTAGGTGATTACTGTATGTGGAATGTTTCCCTGTCAAGTTCAAAAGGGAAAAAGACAATCATATCCTTTCACAAACTGCCCCCCAAGGTGCCAGCATCAGATCCCAAATGCCAAAAAATGCAGGAGCCTGGAGAGGTGGTAAAATATCTAAGTTCTTAGAAGAGGAACTACCTAGTAGGCCAGGCAAATCTCTTACAATCCGGCCACAAAGCAAAGCTTTTAGAGGCATGAGTTCAAACCTCTGTCCTGTAAGTCTAAGTCTCTGAGGGTCATATCATTCTTTGAGATCAGACCACGAAGTATCAGAAATGAATGATAAAAGTTCATCAAGTGTATCCAGAGTTGGGGTTGTTGGAAGAAAATGGGAGTAACTGCTAATAGATATGGAGTCTCTTCTTGGGATGATGAAAATGATCCTAAATTGAGGGCCAGGCACGGTGGCTCACGCCTGTGAGCCTAACACTATAGGAGGCCGAGGTGGGTGGATTGCTTGAGCTCAGAGATTTGAGACCAGTCTGAGCCACAGCAAGAACGCATCTCTAAAAATTAGTAGGACGTGGTGGTGGGCTCCTGTAGTCCGAGCTAATTGGGAGGCTGAGGCAAGCCCAGGAGTCTGAGGTTGCTGTGAGCTGTGATGCCACGCCACAGCACTCTACCCAGGGGGACAAAGTGAAACTGTCTCAAAAATAAATAAATAAAAATGATAATAAAGGGCGGCGCCTGTGGCTCAGTGAGCAGAGCGCCGGCCCCATATACCGAGGGTGGCGGGTTCAAACCCGGCCCCGGCCAATTTGCAACAAAAAAATAGTCGGGCGTTGTGGCTGGCGCCTGTAGTCCCAGCTACTCGGGAGGCTGAGGCAGGAGAATCGCCTAGGCCCAGGAGTTGGAGGTTGCTGTGAGCTGTGTGACGCCACGGCACTCTACTGAGGGCGATAAAGTGAAACTCTGTCTCTACAAAAAAAAAAAAAAAAAAAAAAAATGATAATAAAAATAATCTTAAATTGTAGTAAGGATAGTGTAACTCTGAATATACTAAAAATCACTGAACGATATATTTTTAAATGGGTAAATTGTATAGTATGTGAATTATCTGTCAGTGAAGATGTTCTTTCTAAAGAAGTATATCAAGTAAAGAAAGGTACCTTACTCAAAGGGCACCTGGAAAATGCCTGGCCAACTCCCTACACAGTCTGACCCTGGGTGAGAGAGTCGGGGCTTTAGCAGTCCAGCTGCCCACCACCACCACTTGAGAGAGCGGCGGACATTGGCATGAGGGGGAGCCACACAGCAAAAGCACTGTCCGTGGTGCCCATGAAGATCAGCCCCACCAGGGCTTCCACACACAACTCAAGGCTTTCAAAGTATAAACCCTGGAACAGCAGTATCACCACTACCTGGGAATTTACTTGAAATGCCAGTGCTTGGCCCTCCCCCTGAATCAGAAACTTTAGACGCAGAGACCAGCGATCTGTGTGACAGTGTGATACACGCTGGAGTCTGAGAACCACCGCGCAGTTTAATTCAGAAGGGCACAGACTGTTGTGGAGTCAAGACTGAATTCTGCCTTGTCCCCTTGCTGGCCTTCAGCAAGTTGCCGACTGTCCGTGCCTTAGTTTCCAGCCCATGAAATAGGGGGAACCAACCCTACTTACACATTATAGGGTTATTGTGAGGATTCGATACGTTCATTCATGAGAAGCACTTAGATCAGTGTCTGATACGTGGTAAGTTCTAATATTTGCCTTTACAAAATTGATAGTCTGACGTGAGACTGGTCTTATAGATTTATGACCTTTCTAGGCCAAATCAGCAGAAATTTGAAGCAGGCTAGCCAACGGCAAACACAAGAGAACCCCACAAAACGGGCAAACTTTGTTGTAGCTGTGTTTGCAGACCTCCCCGCAGAGCACAACACAAAGCTACAGCATTCCCATCTTCAGTGTCCCTGAAGAAAAAAAGAACTTCTACTTTTTATCACAGAACAGAGGGAAGGAAATGTTTTACATAGAAGAGGCAAAATAGATCGATTCCAATCTAATCACCAACCTCTGAAAAGAAGAACAGCAATGAATGGTGCCAAGTATTTTGATCTCAGTCATTACCAAGCAGCTTTTAACAGAAACTGAATAAACCACCTTCTCTTAGCTCATAAATTTGGAGAGGCCAGGTTTGCTGCCACCTTGAAGGCTCACCTAGAAATGACCTTTCAAACATAGAAGGCAAGACCTCTGCACATGACAGACTCAGGTTCACACACTTGCTGGAGTCAGTTCCATTTTCTGGGGCATCTACTTCCCTCTGAAATTGTGACAAACTTGAGCCCCGAAGGTCTGGACGTCCAACAAGCTCCACTTCCTCTGTGCTATGAGAGCATGAATTTATGTGAACTGTGTGCTCATTAAAGAGAATCTGAAAATACATGAATGTAAGAAGAAACCAAAACCTACTACCACTCCCCCCAAATAACCATTGTTAATACTTTGGTATATTTCCTTTCTATCTTTTTCAACACGGGGGTTTCTATTTGGAGTTTTTTTGTTGTTGTTACAACATTGATATAGCATTTATACACAATTCTGCATGCTGCTCTTTGATATAAGATAAGCTTTTCCCTAAAATCCCTTCAATGTGTAGAAAATCACCTTTGATTACATGTAATACTCCATTATGTGGCCAAATAATTACTATAACCCTATGCCAATGATCTAATTATTGCCTCTCAGCTCCACATCTATCCTGCTTTGCCTTGCTTTCTGATACTGGAGCTGGACCCTGTAAACTACACTACACTAGTCATATATAGTTAGAAAGCTCTTGAAATGCAGTAGTGTGAACTGAGATGTGCTGGAAGTATAAAATGCATGTCAGCTTTGGAAGATTTAATTTAAAAATGTATGGGCGGCACCTGTGGCTCAGTAAGTAGGGCACCGGTCCCATATACAGAGGGTGGTGGGTTCAAACCCGGTCCCAGCCAAACTGCAACAAAAAAATAGCTGGGCGTTGTGGCGGGCGCCTGTAGTCCCAGCTACTCGGGAGACTGAGGCAAGAGAATCGCCTAAGCCCAAGAGCTGGAGGTTGCTGTGAGCTGTGTAACGCCACGGCACTCTACTGAGGGCAACAAAGTGAACTAAAAAAAAAAAAAAAAAAAAGAAAGAAAAAGAAGATTTAATTTAAAAATATAAAATATCTCATTAATAAGTTTATGTTGATTACATATTAAAATATTTTGAATATATAGGGTTAGCTGAAATACATTATTAAAATCAAGGCAACAAAAATTGTATCACTGCATCCAAGTTTAAAACTTCCATGCATCAAAAGATACAACACAGTGAAAAGGCAGCACAAGAAACAGGAGAAAATGTTTTCAAATGATATATCTGATAAGGCAGTAATATCTAGAATCTATAAAGAACTATAACTCGACAACCATACATTCAAGCCAATTAAAAAATAGGCAAAGGACTGGAGTAGATGTTTCTCCAGAGAAGATTTACAAATGGCCAAAAAGCATATGAAAATTTGCTCGACAAATCACTCATCAGAAGAGAAATGCCAATCAAAACCATAATGACATACTTATCTTACACCCATGAGGACAGCCACTATCAAAAACCAGAAAGTTAAGTATTGGCTCAGACACAGAGAAATTAGAAACCCATGTACACTGTTGGTGGAAAAGGAGAATGGTACCATGGAAACAGTATAGTGGTTTCTAAAAAAATTAGACAAACATTACTATATGATGCAGCAGTTCCACTTTTGGATACACACACAGCAGAACTGCAAGCAGGGGCTTAGAGATGTTTGTAAACCCATGTGCTCAGCAGGAGTGTTTGCAGTAGCCAAAAGGTGGAAGCAATGCCACCAATCCACCCACAGAAGAATGGAAACACAACGTGTGTCGTGCACACAAGGGAATGCCAGTTAGCCTCTAAAAGGAGGAAATTCTGACACATGCTACAAGGATGAACCCTGGGGACATTATACTAATTGAAATAAGCCAGTCACAAAAAGACAAATACCGTATGATTCCACTTCCATCAGGTACCTAGAGAAGTCAAATTCATAGGAACAATGGAACTGCGGTTACCAGTGCTAGAGGGAGAGGGAAGAGGGGAGTTGTCACCTAAGGGCTACAAAGTTTCAGATCTGCAAGATGAAAAGGTTCTAGAGGTTGGCTGCACATCAGCTACTAAAATGTATACTTCAAAATAGTTAAGATGGTCGATTTTACATTATGTTTTACCAAAATTTTAAAATTAATATCACCTGGCTCTCTTTTTAGCTTTTTTTTTTTTACTACTATTTTTTTTTTATTGTTGGGGATTCATTGAGGGTACAATAAGTCAGGTTACACTGATTGCAATTGTTAGGCAAAGTCCCTCTTGCAATCATGTCTTGCCCCCATAAAGTGTGACACACACCAAGGCCCCACCCCCTCCCTCCATCCCTCTTTCTGCTTTTCCTCCCCCCCCATAACCTTAATTGTCATTAATTGTCCTCATATCAAAATGGAGTACATAGGATTCATGCTTCTCCATAATGTGGTAGAAATCATGAAACACGTGCGTGGCCTGCATCACACTTGGTGGGACCGAGCGGCTCTGAGCGTTTGTCCGCTGCCAGCTGGCACAAGCCTGGGTCCTGTCAGCAGAGGGTGCTGAAAGGCAGAGCTTCTCCTCCTGGGTCTAGTCTTTGTCCTTGCCTCCATGGCACCGCAGGCAACTTCCTGGCCAGTGGGACTTAGGAGACCCAATGACACATGCCCCTCCATCTAGATTTACTGGTGCCCAGTAGTCAGCTTCCTGCTTACCACCTCTTCCGTGGCACCCTGGTGACCTCTCCGACATCCAGAGGGCCCAGATACACAGTCTGCAAGCTCTAAACCTTAGCTTTTGGGTCCTTCTTACTGATTTATTTTGGATACTCTCCCTCAGCCTCAGACACCGAGGCTGCTACTCTTGAATTTTTTAAAGTTCTCCTTCCCCTTCTTAGTAGTTCATTCCCATTTACCACTTAATAATCCTTGATATTAACATTTCCATTCAAGTGACAGTATGGGTCTGTCTCCAGACTGGATGCTACTGGATATAATTAGTAGTGAGGAGAAGTTAAGTGTCAGCTTTGCTGAGTACCCATCTATTTCCAAGCTTGCCTTTACCCCAAGATACAACCTTTTGGGATCCAAACAGGGGTGTTTTCCGGGGCCCTTCCTCCTAGGCAGGCCCAAATTCCAACTCCATCCCCTATTTAGCCTATTTGCTCCACTTACAAACTGAAGGGGAAAGTGGCGCCTGACGTCAGGTGTAGTCTCTGCATTTGCCTCCTCTCCAGGGTCCTGGCCCATCAATGCACTGCACCAGCATTCTCCAGAGAAGAATTTTTACTTGCACACATGCTTTTCTGGCATCCATAAAAGGATTAGTATGGTACAAACTATTCTGACAAAAATCAGAAGAAACCCAAGGAAAAGTTACAGATTTTATTAGAACTTCTCAAGCTAACCTTTATGCTTTTTTCTCTTGCAGATTTTCTAGCACTTCATCTCTCTGTGCTGCTTCGCTTCTGTTTTTGTGTTTTCTTCAGCGACATCTAGTCCACTGTTGACCTTGTTATCAGATTCCTACCCCCCAAATCTTGTATTTTTCACTGCAGAGATTTCCACTTCAGTCTTTACCATACTGAACACTTTGTTTAATAACCTTGGGGGTTTGTTTTGTTTTTTTAGACAGAGTCTCACTTTGTCACCCTGGGTAGAGTGCCATGGCGTCCTAGCTCACTCACAGCAACCTCAAACTCTTGGGCTCAAGTGATCCTCTCCCCTCAGCCTCCTGAGTAGCTGGGACTACCGGTGCCTGCCACAATGCCTATTTTTTAGAGACAAGGTCTTGGTCTTGCTCAGGCTGGTCTCGAACTCAAACAATCCATCAACCTCAACCTCCCAGAGTGCTAGGACTACAGGCATGAGCCACCATGCCAGCCATAACCTCCTATTTTCATTTCATTTCAGAAATACTACCATAACCTCCTATTTCATTTCATTTCAGAAATACTACTATTCCTACCTTTCTCGAAGATTCTAAGTGTACACATTTCTCAGGCTTTTAGACTATTCTCTTTTCTTGGGCTTAGATTCTCGTTTGATGAGTTTTCCACCTGCCTCTAAGGGTGGTTTTCCTTGAGTATACAAGAAATCTGTTTGCAAATGCATCTGCATAGGAGGTTTTCCCTCTTCATTTGTCCCTCCCTGGCAGCTGTCATCATGATTGAGTCTTGCCCTATTGGACAAGTCAACTCTGAACAAGATTCTAAATCAGGCTTTTAGGGTTTTCTCCAGAATGGACAGCAAAACTCTAAGTGTCTTATCTGTGTGCCACACAGTACTGGGTCCTATTCTCCTACTACCTCTGCTTCCCTCCTGGGCCACAGGAGAGCTACCTGCCTCTGAGTATAACCACAAATGACTTAGGCGCCAGTCAGCTGGCAAGGAGCACGGTCCCACACCCGGCTCCATGCAGGAGTACAACTCTGGTCTCCTGCCATGTGCAGGATGTGCCAAAAACTCTTTTCTAGGACTAATATTGATGTCCGGGCCATCGATCTCCACTCCTCTCTTTTTCTGGCCCCTAAATTTCTCTCTTGTTTTTGAATTCAGTTATAATATTTTTAAAAACTGTTGCTATATGTTTGCAACAAAGGAAAGAGGATTCTGAATGTGTCACTTCACAAGAAGTCCAGCAGGAAAATCTTACTATGGATCCCTTAAATTGTAAAGAAGCTCATATGCTTAAAAAAGTTACGATTTAATGCATAGAAATAGCTTACATAACATAAATGCACGAGGGACTAGAAAAGACTAGAACTGTTAACTCAGAAATGGTGGGATTAAGGGTAATAATTTTTTTAGCTTAACTATTTTAAACATATTTTCAATAATAATGTAGTACTTATTGTCTAGGAAGCTTTCTTTCTTTAAACTCACAACCCAAAGGGGAATGAACGCTGCAATTTCAGGCAGTATGAGGCTATATATATTCTTCCCTGCCCCCCTCAAACAAATTGACCTTTGGGGAATAAAAAAGCTACTGGTACTGAATAAAGAAGAGTTAAGAACATAGTCCCATCAAAAGGCTATTAAAGAGGGAAGAATTTAAGAGCTCCCGGAGGGCAAGGAGCTTAGAAAGATACAAGTGCTATTATAATGGGGTATTTGCTACTTGTTCTCACTAGCAGCAGAGCTTAGGAAGAAATACAATTTAGGGAGGGAAAGTGAGCTGAGCTGGCCCACATACAGATGAGAGTAAACATTAAGAAAACTAACTGAGATACTTTACTAAGAAGAATATGTTCTAGCTCCATCCACATAAACATGAAAGAGTATCTCAAGAATGGAAGAAAAAGTATCCAATGTACTCAGCCCTACTATGAAACTAATTTATGGCTTTCACATGAAAGCTATAACCCAGTTATAACCTAAGAATAGGGGGAAGGGGGAGAGGGAGGGGAGGGGGGAGGGAGGATGGGCAGAGGGAGGGTGATTGGTGGGATTACACCTGCGGTGCATCTTACAAGGGTACATGTGAAACTTAGTAAATGTAGAATAGAATTGTCTTAACACAATAACTAAGAAAATGCCAGGAAGGCTATGTTAACCAGTGTGATGAAAATGTGTCAAACTGTTTATAAAACCAGTGTATGTACCCCATGATTGCATTAATGTACACATCTATGATTTAACAATAAAAAAAAGAAAGAAAAAAGAATAGCTAGTTATAACTAAAAGAAAAGAAAAAGAAAACTAATTGAAAGCTACAATGCCTTCAAAAGAACTTTCACAGGCAAGTGTGATGCCCACAGACTGAGTCAGGTGACTGTGAGGTTCCCAGGGCACTCCCTACCCTTCCTTCACTGCGCTGTGAAAGTCTGCAAGCTCACACTTATGGTGGCAGTGTTTACTTTAGTGCAAGCCTAGATGTCCCAGGGCCGCCCATTTTGCTCACTGCTGAGTCCCCAGAACCCCACACCATGGCAGGCAGGCAAAAAACACTTCTGAAATGAATGCAGAATACAAATAAATATATTTTGTTTAGCTTTAACATCTCCATTTCTTCTATAATAGCTTTTACTTGTAAAGAAAATAAAATTGTCCAAATAACTTCATTTTATGTTAAAAAAAATACTTTGCACGTGGATGTGGAGAAAAGGGAACACTTCCACACTGCTGGTGGGAATGCAAACTAATACATTCCTTTTGGAAAGTTGTTTGGAGAACACTTAGGAATCTAAAAATAGACCTGCCATTCGATCCTACAATACCTCTACTAGGTATATATCCAGAAGACTAAAAATCACATTATAACAAAGATATTTGTACCAGATTATTTACTGCAGCCCAATTCATAATTGCTAAGTCATGGAAGAACCCAAGTGCCCATCGACCCACAAATGGATTAACAAATTGTGGTATACGAACACCATGGAATATTATGCAGCCTTAAAGGAAGATGGAGACTTTACCTCTTTCATGTTTACAATGGATGGAGCTGAAACATCTTCTTCTTAGCAAAGTATCTCAAAAATGGAAGAAAAAGTATCCAATGTACTCAGCCCTACTATGAAACCGATTTATAGCTTTCTAGGCATCTACCCAGAAGGAAAAAATCCTTTTATCATAAAGACATTTGCACTAGACTGTTATTGCAGCTTAATTTACAATCGCCAAAACGTGGAAACCACCTAAATGCCCACCAACCCAGGAATGGATTAACAAGTGGTGCATGTATACTATGGAATACTATTCAGCCATTAAAAAAGCTAGAGATTTTACATCTTTTGTATTAACCTGGATGGGAGTAAAGCACCACAAGAATGGAGAAGCAAGAATTCAATATACTCTATTCTAATATGAAGGCAGATGAGCCAATACAAGGGGTGAGGTCAGGGAATGAGGGAGCAGGGAGAGGGGAGAGAGGAGGAGGATGGGGGTCACGGTATATGGCACACTTCATGGGGGTGGGACACAAGTGTAAGAGGGACTTTAACAAGTGCAATCAGTGTAACCTAATTCTTTGTACCTTCAATGAATCCCAAACAATTGGAAAAAAAAAGGAAAAAAGAAATAAGAGGAGTGATGTCGTGACTCTAACCTGGGAGGGCCCTGGTCAGAGAAGCCCGGGGTTTGTGCTAACTCTTACCACTGCAGGCTTACACTGGCCACAAATTAAATGGTACGACTTTGGAGGAAAGTCGGTGGGGTGGTGGGAGGTGGCAGGCACCACCTTCTGAGTGTCTGCGTCTCAGGCACGCCATTGTGAAGAGACGGTTAGATCCTTATTTTTACTGAAATGCTGCTTTTTGGATTTTCATTTCTGCCCTGTTTAAAAGTCCTCAGGGCCCTGCTTTTACCACCTGAGCTGCTCAAGACCCACAAGGCCTCAGCCCCTCCCTGATAATGCAGCACCCTCTGGACTCGTGGTCTCATCCTGGAAACAGCACCAGCCTCAGCCAACACAATGGGGAGGATTCCAGTAAATTCTCCTGGTAAAAAGACAGACAGACACTTGTCCTAACTTCTCTCTCCCATCCTCTGCTGAAAATTACCCTGGATAAAATCAGGTTCAGGAGATGGGCCCATAGCAGCTCCTCTGCCTTCTCATTCAGTACAATTTTTCACTTTTTCTTTCATTTTCAATTAGTTAAAGCAAAGCTTTCTATCACAGGGTTATTATCCCTCTGAGTGTCACGGTCCCCTGTATCCAGCATGGCACCTATTTTTCCATTTGACCATTTGCTAACTCCCAGGGTTCCAGGCCTAAGGCCCTTACCATAAAGCTCAACTACCTTGACAAACAATGTCTCAAGTTTCTACTGGCAACTTTTGATCTCCACTATCAAAAAAGTTCAAGAAGTGGGTGGTGCCTGTGGCTCAAAAGGGTAGGGCGCCGGCCCCATATGCCAGAGGTGGCGGGTTCAAACCCAGCCCCGGCCAAAAGAAACTGCAAAAAAAAAAAAAAAAAAAGTTCCTTCAAAAAAGTTCAAGAAGTAATGAATATCCATCAACAAATGAGGAATTTGTGACTGTCAGAAGCAGGAAGAAACTGCCAGAATACATTTCAATCCTGAAAAAAAAAATCAGTGCCTTTAATACAGAGGCAGGCAATAGACATGTGTTGAATGAATGAACAGTCTCAAGAAATCAATTCTCGCCTTGGTTCCTGAGTAGATCTGACCTGCACACATCCCAAGTGCTGCCATCTGTCTCTTGGACTGAAAAGTTCTGCCCTTTTTTGTAATCTCTCCCCAAAACACACTGAGATCTTGAATGAAGTGTTAGGACTGCAAAGCTTGTTAATTACAAGTTAATGACTCTACAGTCTTTAAACCTGTGAATGCAAAGTGCTATCCAGTACAAATTAAAATCATTATTTACATAAGCTTCCTAAAAGTGAACTGGAGACTGCCTTTAGCACAGTGACTGGTGGGTGTCTAGGCCAGTGAAAGGTGCGCCTTGATTCCAAAATAAACTTTACATATACAGGGTGATATAAAACATGTATAAATAACGTTACCAAGTGTAGTATTGAAATGTTTATCTTGACCTGCTATCTTAGGTTTCCTTCAGGCTTTTTCCTTCAAATAGGCCGAATTGCCACCAGGGGTAGCAGGTGCTCTGAACTGCAAGGCAAGTGCTTTGAAGTTTTAATAATTTCCTATACTCTGTCCACAAAACTACAACAATAAAAGCAGGTGAACTTACGGACAGATGACTCAGACAGAAAATGCTTTACGTAAACATTCTTAAGCACAAACATTCTTCATAAATGACTTAATCACAGTTTAATGGAACCTTGACCTTAACCTCAGATTTTGTTAGTTTTTCTTGACTTTGGAACCCCAACCCCTTTTAGAAAGTCCTCCATACATTAAGCTCAACTTGAACCCAGAAGGCTTTCTGCCTGCCTTTCATTAATTACATTACACAGCCCACACACACACTTTTTGGTAATGTCAAATCCACTCCGTGGCTGCTTTCAAATAATCATAGGAATGTTAAGTCATTTTCCTGTCCTCAGCTGAGCTTCCCTGCTTTTTCAATACAAGATTCCCTCAAAAAAATGTAGGGGGATGGGGTGGCGCCTGTGGCTCAAAGGGGTAGGGCGCTGGCCCCATATGCCAGCGGTGGCAGGTTCAAACCCAGCCCTGGCCAGAAGCTGGGGGGGGGGGGGGGGAGGGGGGACATGTTGCGGGGAGGAGGTCTAGGGTTAGGAAGGTAGGTCACACCCATTTTCTTCTGTTCTCTGTGACCTCATCAATAAACATGACTTAACCTTGCCCCACAAGAAAGGCAAATATCCGTGTTTAAAAATGGATGTTTCTTTTTTCATTTTTCTTTCAGCAGTTTTATGCCTTTTCAAAATGATGCAAAAGGCGCCCTCATCATGCTCAACATGATGCAATACGCCACCCAAGCGATAGGCCACCCATGCATGGGCACATGCCCACACAGGTTATGAATCAGGCTGAGTAACAAAAATCACAGTTGAGTAAGACTTCGTATCAAATGATATGCACTAAAAAGTATCAAATTAGAAAAACAAAACCAAAAACACCTCTACTTCATAAAAGATGCACCAATAGGCATCTTAGGTACATATATGGAAGATGGTAACCTCAGAGGTTTCAGTACCACTTAGTAAGTCCTTACGCTGCAAAGGACCTTGACAATTCAGGGAGCACCCAAGTCCATCACGAGCTCTTTAATTAACACCAGTCAAGTCAAAGGTCTCTCAAACATCTTCCTGCACTCAAGGAAGAAATGTGTAACACGAGCCACCACTGGACAGCATATGCTGCCGTGTATACAACACTGCCATGCTCCTGTATTCTGCCTCACTCAATAACGTTGCCTTTTTTCCTAAGACAGAGTGCCATTTTGTTGGCCTCGGTAGAGTGCCGTGGCATCATAGCTCACAGCAACCCCAAACTCTTGTGCTCAAGCGATCCTCTTGTCTCAGCCTCCCTAGTAACTGGAACTACAGGTGCCCACCACAACACTCGGCTACTTTTAGACACGAGGTCTCGCTCTGTCTCAGGCTGGTCTAGAATCTGTGAGCTCAGGCAATCCACCTGCCTCGGCCTCCCAGAGTACGAGGATTACAGACGTGAGCCACCGTGCCTGGACAATCAATAATGGTGTTTAAATAAGCTAAACATTAACCAAACACACTTCAGTGGCCATTTATTGCTAAAGGAATTAAAACTTGGTACAAGGCTGTTAACCGGTGTGATGAAAATACCAGCGCCTGGTACCCCATGATTGCATTAATGTACACAGCTATGATTTAATAAAAAAAAGAAAAAAACGTGGTACAATTTTTTGAAGAGCAATTTGATACAACCTAACAACATTAGCACAACTTCTGATTCTGATAGTCTACATCTAGGAATGAGATCTGTGAAAATACAAAAAGAGCAAGGAGAGAGAGGCGCATAGTCATTGCAACATTTTTTATAAGGACGAAGAAACACAAATATTTAAATTACAATTTATTTAATCATTCTTCTATTAATCTGTACAACAGAACACTATGAATCCATTTTTAAAAAATGGAATATATTGTACATTGACCTGACGTATATATATACTCCTCGGTATAGATCGTGGATGTCTATGATTTCCCATGGAGTAAAAAGAAAGCAAACTGTAGACTGTGTATAGTATGATCCCATTTTTTTTTTAATTAAATCATAGCTGTGTACATCAATATGATCATGGGGCACCATACACTTGTTTCATGGAATATTTGACACATTTTCATCACATTAGTTGACATAGCCCTCCTGGCATTTTCCTAGTTACTTTGCCAAGACATTTGCCCGTTTTTGTTTTAAACACCAACAGCTGACATTTATGGAACGAATATGCTCCAGATACTACGTTAAATGTTGACATGGGGATTTTATTTACTATTTGGTAATAGTCCTATTTGTTATTTAATATTATCCATTAGAAAATTAGGGAAAGTAAGGCTTAGAGAGGTTTAATAATTTTCCCGGGGTCTAAAAGCCAGTGAGCTATGGAGCCAGGCTTTGAACCCAGAGACCAAGTTCTTAACTTCTGCCTGCCTGTGTGCGTGCATGTGTGTGTGAGAGAGAAAGAGAGAGAGATGCGTTAAAAAAACAAACTAAAAGATCATCTAAAGTGTTAATGCTGGTAAACACTCTAGAAAGGAAAAATGACTTTAATCATTTTCTCAACAATTTGAATATTTTTCCTAGCAAGAAATTATAATTCCAAAAGAGAAATACAGTTAAGCTGGGCAGAAGTCCAAAAAGTAGAAAGACAGAAAGAAAATCAGCAATACCACAATGTGAATTCCTGAATAGGAATAAACACCAGGCAGTCAGCTTAACTACCACCTCAAAATCATGCTAAAAATGGTGTTTAAGGGTGTCTTGTTGTTTTTCAGAATAGAGTCTGATCATTTGGCAACAAGTTTTGGACAGAGAGACTCATTATCTAATAAATATGTTTAAATAGCAGATCGTATCAACTTTGTTCTCTCTCCCACCCCATTTGGCCCAAAGATTCCAAGAGCAAATCCAAAAACTCAAAATCAAAAACTCATATTTAAAATTAGAGGAAGCCCTGGAGATGAGGCCATGTGGAAAGGACAGGGTTGTCTGATGAGGGTAGCAAAGTGTGAGAACCCAGAGCCAGAATGGAAAGCAACGGGCAACATGGGAGAGCCTGGTAAGCATGCACCTGACCAAACCCAGGAGCCAACCAGTGGCCCTAGAAATGCTGCAGATGCCATACGAGAGACCCCAAGTCCAGACTGCTACTTACATATTTCGTTAATGAGAAAACTCACTTTTAGCAACCACACTTCCATGAGTTTGGCCGCGCCCCATAGAGGCATGGGCCCAACGCCCATGGTGGATACTTGCATTCCCTGGACACTCCCCGTCCATCCTCCTACCCCACTAAAACATCTGCTCTCTGTAACAGAGACCTAGATCTGTGCCCAGCACACAGAGGACTTTCAGATTCTTGCTGGTGTGAGAGAGTTAGTTATACAGAAGGAAAGAGTATCCCACTTCCTACAGCCTCTCTTACTCACCTCCACATGTAAAAAACCAGTTATTTCACTTAATGTGTCAAAGCTAACTCTTTCCCAGGGGCACAAGAAGATAAAAGCTGTTTCCTAAAAGGTAAAGTTACAGGCAACATTCTTCCAAGCTATCCATCTTTCCCTGAAGCGGCAGGGCTACCAACAAAGTCAAGACAATCAAAGCCTAAAACCTGGAGCCAATCTCTCCCACCAGAGGAAATTTCCTAGAAGGCTGAAGGTTTTCAGGGCTACTCTCCCTAGAACTCAGTCCATTCCCACAAGGGGCAACAAGCCCCTCTGAAGATTAAGGCTGTCTCCAACAGTTATTTGAAAGAATAATTATTGTGCCCCATCTGTTTCCTTGAGGATGCCAGCAATTGTAACCCTTTAAAAATAAAAAGGATTTCGGTTTTCTGGTCAGGGAAGGGAAGACAGAGACTAAAGGATAAATAAAGAGCCAGGCCCTGATCCATAGCACCTGAGTAAAGTTATAGGTAATGGACAACAGTTGTCCTAAAAAAAAAAAAAGCAAAAGGATCAAATTCCTGGGGACCAGGAGACAAAACAGGAGTCTATATAAGAACTAACCAAACTCTGGGGTTTTACGTCTGACTCCCCATGACCTCAGAGATGACCACTACTAATAGCTACTATTGCTAAGCACCCAGGATGCCGGGAACTGTTCAAAGCTCTTGTCAGAACAAGATGGGTATCCTCACTCCCACTTTACAAGAGGGAGGACAGGAAAGGTTAAGGAGATTGCTCAGCAAGACAGCTGGTAAATACAAGAGTCAAGGTTGAAACCCAGATGTAATTAATGCCCACACTGTTAACTACCACGCATGCTATGATGCGATGACACCTCCCTCACATACATTACACCGCTGCTGCTAATGGGCTCAGGGCTGAATGTCCTCACACAGTGCGAAAAACTAAGTGAAAACCTATTTTAGGCCGAGCCATTAAAAAAATGCTCTGGTGATATCGGGCCTGGTAAGGCAGAACAATTTGACAGTGGCTGCAAAAGCAAAGTAGAAGCTGCAGTACTTCGAGCCGCACCTGTCTGCTGCAGAGGCATCCACATGGACGGGGCCCCCTGGACACTCCGCACAACCTACTCCATGCCCTCACGGATTCCAGGAGCAGCAGAGGTCCAGAGTCAGGGGGCCACTCGGCGAGTGGTGGACAGTTGTACTTATTAGCAGCAAACCACAGGTATGATCATCTTCCCTGGAAACTAGAAAGCCTCAGATCGGTCCTGAAGACACTCTCATAACATCTGCCGACAAATGACATCTGTGGGACCCAGCTCTGGGTGACGGCAGGGACGGGAGCAACAGTATAATAGCAGGCACACCTATTATAAAATCCTTACTGTGATCGCTCAAGAAGTAACCAAAGAGGCTCGGTCTCAAAGAAAGCGCTGCCCTCGTGGCAGTGTATTCCCGAGCCCGGCCCTCTGTGGAGGCTGATGGTATAGACCACTTTCCCGTACAGAGAAACTAAGGCTTAGTAAGGACAAGTGACTTTGCATAAACCTAGAGCTTAGGTCATCAGGCTCCAAGCCAGGGATTCTTTCTTCTAAAGTAGTGTTTTAGTTTTGTTTTGTTTTGTTTTTTTCCAAAGTGTTTTTAAAGTCCTGGAACTGCTTCAAATAGAATCTTCTCTGGAAGTTTCTATCCCAAGTCGGTCAAAAGGAGAACTACTGTGATGGACTCAGAACAGGGAGGCCCAAGTTCAAGTCTTAACTCAGTCACTTACTAGCTGTGATACCTTGAGGAAGTTACTTAATCTCTCTCCAGAATTCAGTTTCTTCATCTGCAACAAGACGAATATCACCTACCTCATGATTGTTTACGAGAAATAAACTAGATCATATAAAGTTTCCAGATGCCCACAGCATGGCAGTCATTATTATTCCTACACTGTACCTGTGGGTGGGAAGGAAGCTGAGACAGTTCAACTGCTGGTGCAAAGCCTTCTCTAGGCAGTATCAGCAACCAGGCAGCAGGGCAGCCAAACGTGAACTCATGGCAGTGATGCTGTCCAAATCACAGAGAAATACACAGAAAAGGATAACAAGAAAGGTGTGGGGAGATTTCGTTGCAGTCACAGGGTTGACGTGGAGGTGGCTCTACCACCGCCCCAGGCAGGCAGCCACCTCTGCTCTGGCATCTGTGAGTCAGCCACAGACGCTTTGGCTCATTGGCACCAGGGAGTACTGGGATATTCGTACTCATTAGAACACACCAGTAGTTGAACCAGAAGCCAATATCAGATGTTCCAGGACCCAAGTGGGAAGTGATCTGGTATACCAGACCCAGCACACAGCCGCCAAAGGCGGTCCCCAGCAGAGATGAGAGTAGGGATGGGACACAGGTGGCTGCTGATGGAGCACCGATTTCGAGTCAGACCAAAGACTCTGAGACTTGCCAGGCTTGTCTCTGAGCCTCAGCTTCTTCAGGTAAAAGAAAGGAAGGGCTTGGTTGTACTCACGGCACAACGGACACCAAATGCACACCGTGCCCCTCCCCACCTCCAAGTCTGTCACTTGGGGCTCCTTCAACAGCAGGAAAAGGTTTGATGACCCAGGCCTCTGTAAGTGATAAAAAGTTCCCATAATAATAATACCTACAAATGTGCCTGGGCTTCCTTTAAATGTGCTACGTATGTTAATTCATTTAATCCTGCCATAACCAAGCCTGCCAGGCTTATTACATACTATTACCCTGCCTTACTCATTTGAAGAGGAAACCAAGCACAAAGAAGTTAAGAAACTTGCCCAAGGTCAAATAGCTCATAATAGTGCCAAGATGTTAATCCAAGATGTTGGCTGCCTGGTTCCAAGTCAGTGTTCTTATAATAACGTTTATACTTCTCTTTTCAAATATGACTGATCACTACAGGCTTTTCTTTTCTTTTTCTTACAGAAAAGGGTCTTACTCTGTCTCCCAGGCTGAAATATATAGATATGATCATAGCTCATTGCAAATGCAAATTCCTGGGCTCAAGGAATCCTCCTGCCTCAGCCTCCCAAGTAGCCGGGACTACAGGCACATGCCCCAAGGCCTGGCTCATTTTTCTATTTTTTTTTTTGTAGAGATAGGGTCTCTCTCTGTTGCCCAGGCTGGTCTCAAACTCTTGGCCTCAAGCAATCCCCTGCCATGGCCTCCCAGAGTGCTGACATTAGAAGCATGAGCCACTGTGCCTGGCCACTACAGGCTTTCATGCTACCTGCAAACACACATTTGAGGTTGACAGGACAAATTTTAATACTCCCAATTGCCAGTTGAATAAACCAGAGCACAAACGTTCAGTGATTTACCTAAAGTGTACAGTGGGGCTTAATGGCAAGGCTAAAACTAAAATGCAAGTCCCTCAAGAGTCCAATTATTAATATAATAATATAAATTATTACATTTTTATATAATTTTTATTTATATAAAATATAATATTTATAATTATTATATGCTCAAATATATATAAGTTATATTTTATTATAAATTTATTATATATTATATAATTATTACATATTATAATTATATATTATATATGTTATGTTAATAATTATATATTATAAATTATATATAAATATAATTATATTTGAGCATATAATATAATATTAATAATTATTAATATAAGACACAAAACCTACTCTAAAAAGTAAGCAGTCCAAGGATCATCTAGGCATTGAGAAAAAATCAGCTTCGATGGTGTCATTAATGTCTCCTAGCAGCAGCACTACCCCCCTCTGCTTTGGCCAGGACAGAGTGCAGTGTGCATGAATCCTGATGCAACGTCCAGTCCCAGCCTAGATTCTATGCCTAGTGGCACTTTTGTGTGCAGGAGACAGGCCCAGCACACAGCAGCCAAAGGGGGTCCCCAGCAGAGATGAGAGTAGAAATGGGACACTCAAGAATGGAAGAAAAAGTACCCAATACTGTACTCAGCCCTACTATAAACTAATTTAGGGCTTTCACATGAAAGCTATAACCCAGTTACAACCTAAGAATAGGGGGAAGGGCGAAAGGGAGGGGAGGGAGATTGGTGGGATTACACCTGCGGTGCATCTTACAAGGGTATATGTGAAACTTGGTAAATGTGGAATGTAAGTGTCTTGGCCCAGTAACTGAGAGAATACCAGGAAGGCTATGTTAACCAGTGTGATCAAAGTGTGTCAAACGGTCTGTGAAGCTAGTGAATGATGCCCCATGATCAGATCAATGTACACAGCTATGATTTAATAAAAAAAAAAAAGAAAGAAAGAAATGGGACACTGGTGGCTCAAGGTAGCAGCAACCAATGAAAAAGAAACCTGAGAAGGGAAAGGAATGTACACAAATGTCAGTGGCCTGGACAAGGGGAAAGGGAAGGGAGGGCAAGGGAGGTCCTGGTTGGAGTAGGAAGCAGGGTGAACCGGAGGGAAGGGCTGGCACTGTCTCCACCCACCACCCCAGACAGGCAGATAGACAGGGACGGCCCGAAACAGTGGAGAACTATTACATAAAGAGTGCATGGGAGGCTCGGCACCCGGGGCACAGTGGTTACGGCGCCAGCCATACACACAGAGGGTGGTAGGTTCGAACCAGGCCAGGGCCAGCTAAACAATAATGACAACTGCAACCAAAAAATAGCCAGGCGTTGTGGCAGGCACCTGTAGTCCCAGCTACTTAGGAGTCTGAGGCAAGAGAATCTCTTAAGCCCACGAGTTTGAGGTTGCTATGAGCTGTGATGCTGTACTCTATTAAGGACGACATGGTGAGACTCCAACATGGTGAGACTCGTTTCAAAAAAAAAAAAAAAAAAAAAAAAAAAAGGAGTGCATGAGAAAGCATGCATGGAAGTGCTTCAAAATGCCAGCGCAACCAAGATGGTGAGATCATGAGTGGTCACTTTTCCTTCCTTCCGTTTTCTAAACGTTCTGTAAAAACATTATAGTATTTTATAATTATTGCAGTGGTCCCTGCTTGAGCCTAACAGGGGGCAAAGTAACACTTTCAAAAACATTTTAAGACTTCAGTAACAAAAAAATAATGAATTAACACGAATCAACTAAAAGAAGAGAAATAGGACATATGTAAACATATCGATAGAACTCCCACATGCTGTCAGCCACTCTTTATGGGAGAAAATAGCAGATAATTCCAAACAGAAAACTGAACAAAATAGTTCTGTGAGGTGTTTCAAGAACACAATAAAAAACAAAAATCCAATATAAGAACAAAGGCAAAGAAATACACAGTGACTAATGAAGGAAAGAATAGTCCACAAAAATAAAATGATCCGCAGGTTGGTAGGAGCAGGGGTTGGAGAGCTCTAAGGAGGGCAGAAGGATCAGAGAAACAGTGAGAATTATTTTTGAACAGAAGACAGATTTTCAAGATAAAAGTAGCTCTTCCATCGTCTCATTCCCAGGGCATTCTATTCCTCCCTCGTGGACAGCATTTACAGCTGGCCATTCTCATCTCCCTCTTTCCTTCTCTCTCCCGCTAGACTAGTGTTTTTCAATCTTTTTTATCTCACGGTACACTTGAACCTATAGTTAAACTTCCACAGCACAATTACATTATGTTGATCAAACAAAAAAATAGTAAAAAATATATACACACACACTTATTGTGCTTTGAACTTCTTTCGAAAAGAATTTAATTAATGGTCTTAAAATTTTTCACAGCACCCTTAAGATCTTCTCATTTTTCACAGCACCCTTCTCACTAGGGTTGAAAAATCACTGACCTAGACCATGGGCTTGCTGAAAGCCATGCTTCAAATTCACCTGTCTGTAGCCTCTAGCCCAGTGAATGGAAAGAGTAAACAATACAGTGGTATTTACTGAATGAACAAATTAACAAATGTGTAAAGGGACTGGAATAAATTGAAGTCTCTGAAAGACATGGGGAAAGGAGACAGGGAAGAAATCTCATTCATGTGGCATTTGACTGAATTCCATTTTATATGTTCTGTGATGGTTTCACATGCCTATGTCCTGCCTTCAGCAAAAAGCCTTAAGTCTTTGAGGAAGGGACCACAAACGTGTACTTTATGTCCCCTATTACAGTGCCTGACACAGTGCTAGATTTTAGGTCTTAAATAAATATTCATTAAATAGACTTGAATAAAGAAGAAGAGATAAGTCAAGTTACTTCTAGTAGGCGAGGTTCTTTCATTTTAATTTACAGGAGGAACGAGCTGGCTCTTTATCAGGCTTCAGTTCCACGGGCATTCCTCAAGACAAAGGCAGCCTTTCAGAACTACATGAGTGGCAGGGCCTTCTCCAGAGTTCCAAGCTTGCTATTTCCATGGAAGAGCAGAGGGTCGATAGTAAAATCCACTGGCGCGAGTGCATGCCAGGGAAGTTGGCACAGCACCTGCCTGGGCTGGGACTGACTCTAGGCAGCCTGACCCAAGTTAAGAAAGCTCATAATTCATCCCCAGGAGAACTTAAAAACAACCCAATTAGTCAGCTATGACTGCAGATTGGGCAATTGAACGCAACAGGAAATAGGAGGTGGGCACGTCCCTCTTTCTCCAAAGCACATGGCCCAGGTTAAGGTGAAAGGTCTCAAGCTTCTTGTATTTGGCAACTCCAGCCATAGCAACCTGTCAGCAAAAATGCCTGCACAGGATCAGAGGGGGGAGCCTCCTCCCTTAATGCAAAAATTCCTGACCAGGCAGCTCCCTGTGCAACCACCACCCGATTAAAGGGGCAAGACAAAGGAGCTAATTATTAGACAAGGAAAGGGTCTGAGACAGGAAACGCAGTCAGTTATTATCATTAGTTAGTGCTGTGTATGACAGTTGCCAAGGTATTTAAATATGTATGGAACAAAGCAAAAGGGGTCATGTTCATAAATTCATTTCCTTTCTAAGGAAACATACCAAGGTTTTCAAGTTACTCAGGACTCCCTAATTGTACCTAGATTCAAGGTTGAGGAGGTAGGCAAACAGCCTTGACCTCACCTCCCAGAAAAGTCCTCCAACCCCTCCATCTAGATACAACACCCTGATCCACCCCGTGTTGTTCAGGAGAATTAGAAGTGGTTGCCCTGAGCAAGAATCCACAGCTTGTGACTTGAGCTCAAAGTAGCCATGTGACAGCCTTTCGAGGGACAGTCTCCAGACTCATTCAGCTGGACTTGTTGACATACCGTCCACTGTGTGCTGGGCACTCACTCCCTGGAGACTTGAAAAGTGAGGCGGCAGCAGCCAAAGTTCTGGGGAGTGTCCAGGGCAGATGGGACATCACAGCAGGAAGATGCAGAGCTGAGACAATCTGTCCGGCCATCTTCTCATCACACGCCACCCCCCCCCCCCACACACACACACACTGCTCCCTTCCTGGGCCTGAACCCACGGCTAAACCCCCTAAACAGTTCCTGCTTCAGGAAAGTGTGTGGCTTCACTAAAATCTCCAAGCTTTTACAATTTCACCCTGTACCCCTCACCATGGCCCATTGCTACCACCTAAATACACACCTATTTATCAGGCTGGGCAGGGTAATGGGGGCGGGGGTCAGAGCTTATATATTCTCCATCCTGAACCCTAGTCACATAGAGGTTTCCAATCCTTATGCATCCATGAGAATTTGGGGTGGGAGGGTAAACCATCCTAGGTGCACAGAAACTAGACTATGTTCCATGAGGGCAGGGCAAGCCCATTCTGCTCCCCACCATGTCACCATGGCTCAGCATCCATCACAGGTGCTAAATATTCACTTATTGTCACCTGAATTAAGATTAAAGGTAACTAGCCATTAAGGGTAAGACCTGGGGTCTACAGAAGACTCGCTCAGAGGCCACACAGCCTCTTGTTCTTTACATGTCATAGAATATTTCCCTAGCCTTGCAGAGGCCACATGAGAACTGTCTCACCCTTTCCCTGTCCCTTCAAGTACAGAATGAAGAAAAGCCCCCAAGAGGGAAATACGAGGGAGGACTACTCGACGACACAGGCAGTGTCTCCTCCTACATACAACCCACCAGGTAGCAAACCCCTGTACCATCAACTACAGATGAGGGGCCAGGCTCACCCTCCTGATTCTGCCAATAAGACCTAATACCAACCATCTGAACTCTGGGGTCTTGGTTTGGTTTTCTGTAAAATAATCTTCTTTAGAGAGAAAAAAAGCTATAAGTATTGAACTTGAATGTAAGCCACTCTCCTGATGTAAGGCTCATTCAGGGCCAGACATTTTTAATTCCGCCAGTCCCTCTGACAGCAGGCCACCTAGAGACCCTGGACCCCTGCTGGAATTCTTTAGTTGAGAGATGGTCTGCTATTTGGAACAACGCAAATACACAAAGAGAAAGGAAAGGAGTTGCTCTGGGGTCTCAGTCCTGGAAAAAAAAAAAAACAGGGAAATAAAGGAAAGTGGTCTGATAGGAAGATAGCCACAGAACCCACTGCCTCATGGGGTTTTTAATACACTCCAAGGTAACTTATTCCTCTGACGTAGAAAAAGAATCACCTATAAATAAATGTTAGGGACTAAAGCATGCCTCCCCCACCAAATTCCTTTGTTGAAGCCCTAACCCCCAATGTGACTATATTTAAAGAAAAGGCTTTTATGAGATAATTAAGTTAAATAAGGTCACAAGGATAGGGTCCCAAACTGATAGGCTTAATGGACTCATGAGAAATTCCTCTCTCCTCTTGGCTTCATAAGAAGTCTCTCCACATACATGCACTGGGGGAAAGGCTGGGTAAGGACACAGCAAGAAGACAGCCATCTGTAACCCAAGAAGAGAGCCCTCACCAGTGACTATGCTGACACCTTGATCTTGGACTTTCCAACCTCCCAACATTGAAAAATAAATTTCTGTTGCTCAACCCACCCAATCCATGGTATTTTATTATAGCAGCTGAGCTAAGCCAGTAAGAGACCCCAGGAGCTTGTTAGCTCTTCCCCCATCTCAAATACCATTCACTTTCATTTCTAGAACCAGATGGAATCATCTTAGATTTATCACCTCCATATAAAGATCCACTTGGGTGGAGAAGCAGAGGGGAAACAGCCAGAACACAACAGTGGCAAGAGAGGTAAGGCCAGGGTAATAGCAGGCTGACCAACTTCCCCCAACTGGTGGGACATCCAGAGCTTCCAGGCCTGTGGGCGGCACTGCAGCCCCTCTGACATCATGGCAGGTTAGGACCAGCAAGTTCAGCAGTCCCATGACCACCAGTTCGGACACCACGCCACCCTGGTTGTCCACAACAACACGGACAAAGAAATAAGAGTAGTTAGTAGAAAGAGGAAGGCTGGTCACCCTGACCCTGCCATCCAGGTAAAAATGACCTCCCACTCCATGGGTGGGAAGCAGAGTTATGATGGCACCCAAAGGTGTCACACTAGGGCCTCAAAGCAGGCGTTTACCTGGAGGTAATTACAAGTGGCATAAGTACATCCAGTCAATTACAGACTGAAACAGCAACTTTGTGGAGCCCTACGAAATGCTCTCATAGAAAGCAAGGACTTCACAGAAAGATGCTGGCCTCAGAGACCTTGGTGAGGTGACAATCACAAGCCTGAGAGAAATAATTTCCAGAGAAAGTAGATTAACTGTGGTTCTCAGTCACAGCCAACTCCCATGACAGTTGATTCAGAGCCACAGGGAGACAGGCAGGAGGTGGCAGGGCCGCTCACAGTGGAGGGCAAGCAGAAGCAGAGCTGGGTGGGGACAGGCACTCTGCCCGCGACAGACGAGTGAGGGCTCCACAGTGAAGCAATTAAAGGAATTTACTTGATGTTTCTCTGAGCCCCTAACACCTTGGCCCATTCACCACTCCAAAGCCTTAACTTTAACATCCATCCCACTTCTCTTCCTTCTATCATCTCAAGGATCACTAAGGAAAATTAACA